>NW_027202826.1:30710917-30970348 GCF_024711535.1 Dipodomys merriami | reverse complement strand
CCAGGTTTTGATGCCACTAATTGGAGGTAAGAGTCTCAAACACTTTCCTGCCAAGGCTGGCTTCAAATCTGGATCCTCAGATCTCAGCCCCTTGAGTAGCTAGGATTACAGGCATGAGCCACCACAGGCACCTGGCAACTGGCTTCCTTGGTTGTTAACCAGAGATAAAAATCTCAAAATATTCCTCACCCAGGCTGGCTTCCTGTCAAGATGCTCAGACCTCAGTGTGCTGAGTAGTTGAAATTAACATTATGGGCTTCAACTACTTGCGTTCAGCTGATTTGTGGATGTTTTCCTCCCTTTCAAGACCTTCTACATTGAATTCTAGGGTTGTTTGTGGCATGTTTCCTCTCTATCCCAATGTAGACAGGTGATTTAGTTAGGTGAGACTCATTCCACCCTCTTTGCTAAGACACATTATTTCTGTGATATTATCCCCCAAATCAGCAGTTCTCTTTAGCACACTTTCAGTGAACCTCAGTCAATTGTCTGAACACATTAAAGGAGAATTCTAGAAACAAACAATGCATACTTTGTAAATTGCACAGAATTTGAGCAGTGTGCTGAACCTCACTGTGTTTTGGTATTCAAAGGCTTTAATGAAATCTTACGAAACTAAGAGACTTGAATAAGTCTGGCTTCTCCTCACTTCTTCTGGAGTTTCACAGCTCTTGTGCTTTCCTTTGAATCTCCATTCCAACCAAGTTGTTTTGTTTGCTTTTATGCTAGTCATGAGACATGGTAACTGAATCCACGACTGCACAGGACAGAGCTTCTCCAGCATCTAAACCTGACAGGAAGCATAAGTCCCAGGGATTGTGAGGGTCTACCATGCCTTGTGCGTGGGAACAAGGGCTTCACACCTGGCTGGATGCAGATGGTTAGAGCAGCTTTATTTGGAGGAAGTCAAAGTGGAGGCAACACAAATTCCTACAATGGGCACAAGGTCAAAGCAACTGTTGTGTGTCCTTGAAGAAAATTATCCACATGATGAAGATAGGAAGAGGAAACCTACTCAAATGTGGAGAAGAGGCTTTAGAATAACAAAGCATGGGACCAAAGTGCATTCTATGAATGTACCAACACAAAAATTAGACCACTTTCAGTAATGAAATAGCTAATTGAATGGGGCAGTGTCTGTCTGATATATACGCTTAATTAGGATCAGATTTGAAGTTGGCTGAGCAGGGAAATACAAGAGACTCTGACTTCCAATAGCTACCAAGAAAAAAGAGCAGGAAGTGGAGCTGTGGCTTACGTGATCAGAGTGATATGATGAAAATCCCCATGGCCATGAGTTCAAGTCAAAGGACTTGTGAAAAGGAAAGAGAGAAAGAAAGGCAGCAGGAAAGAAAGAAAGAGAGATACACAGAGAGAAGAGAGACAGGGAAAAGTAAAAAAAAATACAGAAAGAAAAAAGACGCAGAGAATGGAAGAAAGCAAGCAAGCAAGCAAGAAAAAAGGACAGAAACAAAGAAAGAAAGAAAGAAAGAAAGAAAGAAAGAAAGAAAGAAAGAAAGAAAGAAAGAAAGAAAGCAAGCAAGAAGGACAGAAAGAAGGAAGGAAGGAAGGAAGAAGAAAAATGTTTTAAAGGACATTACTAAATTGCTTAAAAGAAATGAACTGATAAATATCTTCAATAATAAAGAGGAATATGCACTTATGAATATAAAAAAATGTTAAAATGAATTCTCTTGTATGATCCAGGTAATACAACATTTTACCAAAGACAAAACTGTAGAGTATAGATCACATGAGCACTGGCTAGGGTTTGGATTATTGGAAGGTGTGGGAAGGTGGTGGGCGTGGCTGTGGAAGGGGAAATAAATAGTATGTCTCCAGAGGAATCACCTGGGCATCTACTGTGACTACATGGAAGTTCTGCTGGACTGGATTTGGATTTGCACAAAGATTCCTAATAAAAAAAGCTTGGTCCCAGGGTCAGTGAGGAGAGATGTTGGGGTCTTTTTGAAGAGAGGACCCATGTAAAGATCACCCAGTGACTAGGAAGCTGGCCTCCAAATGAGAAAAATCTCTGGAGATCTGGTTAGTTCTCCAGAGAGGAGTGCACCTACAAGACATCACTTGCTGTGTCCACTCTGCCCAGCATCCTGGCTCAGCACAACCTCTCTCCACAATGCTCCTGGTCACTGAGATGTGAGCCAGTCCAGGGCACTGACCACAGGCCAAGTTTCAGAACACCATGATTTGGATATTTATCTTTTATGATTGAACATTTTGTCTTTGTTAAATATCTAGGCCCATGCATATTTATAGCACTGAAATGTCAATGAATACACTGGGTTATGATGCATGGCTATATAAACAGAAACAGAAAAATATATGTAGTATGTGTAGTAGTTTAACAAGAGCAAACATATATATATATATATATATATATATATACATACATATACATATATATGATTAAATTAAGGAATTAAAAAAGCTGAAAGAGGGCAGAGGGTATGTCAGCCTGGCAGTTATGGCATGAGCCTTAGAACCGTGACATCACAGAACGAGGAACTACCACGCTCAGATTCCAGGCAGTTGACTGCGGTCGCTGTTGGAGCTGCAGTCATGTCTGCTGTCCAGAGCCACAAAATGCACAAAGACAAGTGTTCACTGCAATCCCCACACACACCATGCGCGGCTTCCCTGCACGAGGTAGTCTGTTAAATACTTGTTTTGAGATTCCTTCTAGAGGGGGCCCTGGAAAGTGTTCTGTCTTCCTTCTCCTGACCTTTTGCACTGACTCTGACCTTCAACACTGTTCATAAAAAGTGACCCCTATTCACACTGTTCAGCTTGGGGTGAAAACAGGTGTGCGCATATTCTCAGAGGAGATGGGAGTGAGTCTAATGGGAGATGGTGTGGATGAAGCTCTTTCCACACCTGAGCCAGTGAGCAGAAGTTTCCACACTATTGATGTAGTGACCCTTACCTACAGAGCCACAGCTCTACTGACAAGAGACACAGTACCACCATCAAATCTAAGGACTTCCTCACATTTAGGAATTCTTAATGGTGTCACGTATTTCGTGATGGTTTTTCTCAACTTTCTCTTGTTCCAATACTGAATAATGATATAAATAACGTGGCAATAACCTTCCAAGTAGGTACAGTTATGCCAATTATGCCATAAAAATGCTCTTCTCACCTTTAACTTGATGTTTGGTCAGTTTGCTGTGGTCATCTGCTTAGCCTTGCCCTAACATTTCTCCTGGCTCACTGCTCCTTTGCCAGATTCTTCTCCTTTCCTGGGACAGGTGCATTAGCTCCCTGCCTTGTTCTTTTCCCCATCTCTTAGAGAAAAAAAGTCCAGGATTTGTTCCTTAGAATAATCTGTCCTCCTTATATCTTAAAAAGTGATTAAGATTTTCTGTTTGCTTTAAAATCTAAAGCACAAAGCCTCCTGGTATCAGTGACAAAGTCCGGGGAGGATTGAGAGGGCCACCTGTGGCACTGTGTGTTCCCATCCATTGGGCATAAAACTCTGGGACATATGTTTACACTGACTGTGTGTGGTGTTGGTGTGCAGCAGGAAAGCCATCTTTCTGAGGAGGATGCTCAGCAGGACACACCTGTGTCCCTGGAGGACAATGACAGAGCCCTGCTCATCCACAGCCCAGTGGAAATGAGAAGAGGCTGGAGGAGGAAGAAGCGGCACCTCTTCCTCTTCAGTAATGTGTTGCTGGTGTCTAATACCAAGTACGTATGGACTGCATGCTCTCCTGCAAAGCACGCAATGCTTTTCACTCAGCAATGACTTTATATAACCCTTACCTTAAGACGACTTAGAATTTTTATGCATTTCTTTTTATAGAAGTTTAGATTCCTTGCTGATTTCTCAAGACCATAGTGAGGACTGAAGAAAGCAACATGGCCTTGTGGTCCATCCCCCGTCTCTCCCAGCACAAAGGGTTTGAGGCAGGAGGATACAGAGTTAGAGCCTAGGCTAGACAACATACAAAGGCCCTATCTAAAACAAATAAAGCAAATAAAACCATAATGAGGTGACAATCTTTATGCAATTTAAATATGACCAAACATAAGAAGATCTTGGGAAAGTAATAATTTCAGTTTAGCTGAGTGACACTTCCTAACATGTAAGAAAACACCTAAGCAGCCCAGGGTAGCATGCTCACAACTGTAATCCCAGCCACTCAGGAGGCTGAAACTTGAGGAATGTGAGTCAAATCCAGTCTGGCAGAGATGTCTATACAATTACTCTCCAAAAACTAGAAGCAGGGATAGAACCCCAGTGATAGAGTGCTAGCCTTCATAAACAAAGGTCAGAGACTGTAACAAGGCCCTGAGTTCAAACCCACTGACTCACCGACAAAAGAAGTAATACAATAAGAGTGATGGTGTATAATTCTCTTTGCAGATATAAGAAGTGCTTTAAGATAAAAGATGCAATTCCACTGCATAACCTGTGTATGGTGGAATGTGGGGACAAAGTAGCAAAGGATAATGGACGTTCCACAAAGGCCTTGATCTTGAGTTGGGCCAAGGAGCAATACAAGGTCACTTTCCGGTAAGACTGACAGCCATGCCATGTGTATAGTTTGAGTTCTGCTATGAAAAAGCCACATACATATTTTCGAGCAACAATGGAAGATATAACTTATTTACATCTAAAATTTTTTACAAGAAAAATGGTTGTAATTTGATTGTTTACTAGGCTGATCTTTCACCTTCGAATTTAATAATAACCTTTAATACTAACACCTCCAGACAATTTTAGATTCCAATATATTCGAATGGATCAATATTGGAGTGGTGTGAGCAGTGAATTTCAATGGGTTTACAGAATCTTGTTGGGGGAGAGAGGATGTTCAGACAGTGGAAGACCAGGGGTGACCTACGTATTGAATCACAGTAATAGAATTCATTCAGCAAGTGTTAGTGAATCCTGAAAGTATTTTTTGAAAACTTTATTTTGCACTCCCAGTAATTCTCTGTAGAGACAGATTTTAATTCCATAAATAGCTATAGATCATTAAATAAAAAGTGCTTGGCTTGCTCTGTAGCAGACTGACATATTACTTCTTTGTAAGTAGACTGCATGCTATTTGGTGTGTGGGAAATCTGAAGCAGGATTTATTGATAAAGTACAGGCCAGTTTGCCCAGCACACAAGCCTAGACCTGCATGAAGACATAGAATGCATTTAGACAGGTCAAAACAGGAGGATTCACAAGGAAGATGTGAAGTGTTTTATTGTTGGTCTCAAACTGCACCTCACATTTCTACCTGTTTTATATATGAGATCACACTGCATGCACCCAGGTTACCTTTCCTCACAGCCAAGGTCTCACACATCCAAAGAAGTTTGAGATAAAGAAGAAAAATGGCTCCAAAATCGGCAGCTTATTAATTCTCTGATGGATATGTCTTGAAAATGATAAAAAATGATGGGGAAGCTGGACACCTGTGTGTCCATCTCTGCAGGTCTTCTCCATGGCATATTTCTGTGAAGGTTCTCTGTTCTTATTGTTCAGGGGAACTCCAGGATACAGATTAATGGAAGCTGGTAAAATCTGGAAATAGAGGTGTTCCTAGAAAGTATATTTAAAAAAAAATTGAAATATGGCAATGAGGTCCTCATAAACTCTAAGAGTTCTAAAGCTATTGCACTGTCCAGCGTCCTTGGTCCTTGGCAGATGGCCAACATGGCCTCAGGAAATAGACTTTATGTATATATATGTAGGCAGGTTAGGGGTCATCTAAGATGGGTACCTCTCTCCTTATGAAACACATTACAGGACAGCCTAGAATTGTTCAGTAGAAGAGCTATTAATGATGTAAATAAAAAATATGCAGACATTGCAAAAAGTCTGCTAGTTCATAAGGAGAAAGTTATTGGATTGATACGTGCCCCAATAATTCTATTCCTAGTGTTCAGAATAGTACACACACACATGCACGGAGAGAGAGAGAGAGAGAGAGAGAGAGAGAGAGAGAGAGAGAGAGAGAGAGAGAGAGAGAGAGAGAGAGAGAGGGAGGGAGAAAGAGAGGGAGGGAGGGAGGGAGGGACGGACGGACGGAGGGAGGGAGAGAGAGAGAGACAGGGAGAAAGAGGGAGAGGATAATTTCACAGAAAAATTAAAGCAATAATGTATATATATATATAATAATGTGGTTTACAAAACCCCCCAAAATAGTTACAAATTAAAAGTGCAGTGTGTTTTTAAAACAGATGTATTTCAAATTAGGAAAAGTTATAAGGGTTGAATAATATGTCCAGTGCTGGCTTTCAATCCCTCAGAGGACAGAAATATAACAATAGAAGGTGATGGTACAGAGAACAGTAAGCAGCAACCTTTTCATTCATCATTAAAGACATAGTTTGATGGGTAATAAAGTGTAAGCTTCCTCGGAAATAACACAGCACATTGTATTTCTAAAATTTCTATAAGGAAATGAAACACTGCAATTTTTCCATATTTTTAATTCTTCTTCCAAATTTTTATCTTGTCTAGCTGGATTAAAAATATTCTGTCAAAATGACCAATTTTTTCCACAGGTTTGAATTTGCATACCATTTTCATAGTTGAATAGCATATGTGCTCTGTCTGGTTTTATCATTGTGGACTGAAGGCATTGCTAGGGTGAGACTCACCTATGGTCAGGTGGCTTGCACCACACGTTAGAAAATAAGTTTCTCCATGTCAATCCAAGTTCTCTTCCACACCAAAGTCTAATTCACATCACAGTCAGATCACCAGGAAAAGGCAGAGTCCATCAAACCCCAGTTATGAGTCGGTTCTTATTCCACTCACATTGACAATGATACTCTCAGACTGCCAGTCTCTTTAAGCATAGACTTAAAATCAAAGCATGAATGTGAAATGTAGTATAATGTTTTCTATCTTTTAAATCACAGGTCTTCAGAGCTAAAAGAAACATGGTGCTCTTTACTTCAAAGGTTTGTAGTGTTTGTAGTTTTTTATTTGTTAGTGAATGAATAAAAGTCCCTACAAATAATGTTGCCAATGAATTGTCCCCATATTGATAGAGATTACTTGTCCCAGCTAAACTTATAAATAGAGTGCACTTTTTATTTCATAAGAAAATTTGGTTGTAAGCCCTAAGTTCTCCTAGGCTTCAACTGATAGACATGAGTGAATATATTCTAAAACATATGTAGGTGACTAGGCACTGTCATCCTGGCTACTCGGGAGATTGAGACCTGAGGATTGTGGTTCCAAACCAGCCCAGGCATGAAAGTTTATTGAGGCTCTTATCTTCCAGAAACTCCCAATAAGTTGACAGTGGAGTTTGGATCAAGTAATAGTGTGATGGCCTTGAGCTAAAAAGCTCAGGGTCAATATTCAGGTCCAAGGTTCAAGGTCCACAACTGGAACTATGTGTATGAGTGTGTGTGTGTGTGTGTGTGTGTGTGTGTGTGTGTGTGTGTGTGTGTGTGTGTGTGTGTGTGTGTGTGTGTGTGTGTTTGTGTGTATGCATAAATAACTCCAGACATATACATATATACATATACATACATACATATGGACTTATATATGCATATATATTACTCAAAGAAATTGGGATTCTAGTAGTACACAGGAAGTTATTATTCCTCCTCTTCACATAGTAAATTTTTAAAAACAATGGATCTGCTTCCCAAATGTCATTTCCTTGGCTATCACTTGTATTCAGGATCTCATGCTTTTTTCTGTCAAATAATGTCCTATATTTTCAAACAACTAGCTAATTCCTTGTGCTCTTTTTCATTATTATCCAATTTATCACTATAGCAACATTCAAAAACAGAAGGAACTTCAGAAGTGTAATCCATTGCAGAACTTTGCCAACGATTTCCAGAAGGCTGGCTATGTAAGTGTTTTTAAGAATAAACAGGAAGGGCTGGGAAGGTGGCTCAGTGGTAGAGCACTTGCCTTGCATGCATGAGTCCCTGGGTTTGATTCCTCAGCCCCACATAAGCAGAAAAAAAGCCGGAAGTGGCGCTGTGGCTCAAGTGGTAGAGTGCTAGCCTTGAGCTGAAGAGCTGAGGGACAGTGCCCAGGCCTAGAGTTCTGGCCCCTGACAGGATCCCCCACAAAAAGAATAGACAGGGAATATCCTGTTGATCTCTTAGGCAGGATGGAGTCTGGATAGCCCTTGTAGGAAAGCACAGAATTGCCTCTGCCGGATCCATTTCAATGCTGAGGGTGTTTAGATACAGAATTTGCTAGGTCAGCTTGGGATTAGTGACTCACCCCTTTAATTCTAGCTACTCAGAATGCTAGATCTGAAGACTGTGGTTCAAAACCAGCCCAGGCAAAAAAGTCCATGAAACTCTGAGATCCAGTAGTCTACTCACAAAAATCCAGAAGTGATGTTGTGCCTTGGGCAAAAGAAACCAGAGACAGAGCCCAGACCCAGAGCTCAACTCTAATACTATCCAAAAAAAAAATAAAAACTATAATAGAATTTGGTAGGTCTCCTTTGCTCTTTCACATCACCTAGCTCACTGCTTCCTTACTAGCTCCTCTCTTCCTCTTCTTAAACAGTAGAGTAAGATTCCTGCCTGCTTCTATGCTCATCCCTTTCAGTGGAACAAGTCCAGGGCTCTGTTTCTATATCTGCCTGCAACCATTTTCAGAATGACCTACTTTTCTGCTTGCTTTTGAGCCACAAAGTGCCTTGCATGTTAGTTCCCAAGTGTCAGTTGAGGAAATGTTGCATTGTGCACCACGAAAGTTGGGCATAAAGCTGTATCCCATGCTGGAGCACTGACTGTGCTGTGGTGTTGCTGTGCAGCAGGAGAGCCATCATGCTGAGCAGAAAACTCAGCAGGACAGACCTTTGTCCCTGGAGAAGCCCTGCAGAACCCTGCTCATCCACAGCCCGGTGCAGATGCAAAAAGGATGCAAGAGGAAGAAGCAGCACCTCTTCCTCTTCACTGACTTATTACTTGTGACTAATGCCAAGTACGTATGGACTGCTCCCTGTCTGCCAGCACAAATGCTTCACACTAGCAAATGGCATTTTGATAGTCAGCATTTAGACCACAGGTGCTTTGTCCATTTTGTATTCAAAAGAGCAGATTGCTTGTTTATTTCTCCCATGTTCATGAAGTTCCTAGGATGTGTAATTGTTGAGAATATTATCAAAAATGAAGACTCCACCTGGCATGCTGTTGATCCTCTAGTCACAGCACATAGAATTTTGAGGCAGAATCTAGAGTTAGGGTCCAGGCTACACTCTATATAATTGCCAGGTCTGAAGCACTCATAACACAACATAATCAAGAATGTGATAGACAAATAATATTGTATGAGGAGTTCAAAATTATGAAACAAGAGAGAATAGTTTGGGAGAATAGATAGTTCTTAACACGATACCCCTAAGATAAACTAAGAGAGATGGTGTTTGTTGCCCTTTTTAGGTATCAGAAATGCTTTAAGATTAAAACTGTGGTCCCACTGCGTGCCCTGTGGATGGCTGACTGTGGGGTCAATTTGGACAAGGGTGGTGATCACTCCAGAAAGTCCCTTCTTTTGGGCTGGCCCCTGGAGAACTTCAAGGCCACCTTTGGGTAAGACTGACCACTGCACCCTGAAAGCAGCAGGGAAATAGCAAAAGAGTTATCCTTCATTAATCACTTAGCTATGTCAGATATCATTCCTAATGACCTTCAGTAACATTGAGCATTTTTCCTACTAATGTCAAGTAAGTTTTCTAGGTTCTAATAAAAGGTAGTAGAGTTCAGGAAATTATCTAAGGAAGTAAAACAGTCCAACCCTTTTCATTTCCCCTGTTTTTTCCTAGCAAATGCATACTCTTGATTTCTGGATCTAGGAAATTCCATGTAAATGCCATGTTTCTTCTGGGTGCCTTGATCTGAATGATTATTTTGTAAAGTATTGGAAGAGCACATCCAGCTCTGTCAGTTTTATCCAAGGAGAAATGGAAGGTGGCCGTGGTGTGAGATGAAATATGGTCAGGAGGCTTGCATCACACAGTGGCAGGGATGCAATTCAATCCATTTTTCTTCTACAGCAGTCTGGGTCACATTACAGTAAGATCACCCTTAGAAGCCCAAGAGTACATCAAACCCCAATTTGGAGTAGGATCAATTTTGTGTTTGCTTGGACTCAATGAATTGATAGTACTTTTACCTTTAATGACTGTAAAGACATTGTATATGAGATGTAGTTTAATATTTTCTCTGCTTTTATTTTGCAGTTCTTGTGAACAAAAAGAAAAATGGATCACTTTTCTGCAAAGGTATTAAGCAAAGGCTTTTATTTAATTTTTAGTTTGTTAGGGAATGGGTACCTGAAAACCAAGATCTTCAATATATTCTGCCTCATTTTCTATGGAAATTATTTGCCATGGCTGCAATTCTAAATCATAAACAGTCTTTATTTTTAAAGACATTCAGGTTATCCACCCTAAATCTCCCTTCACTTTATTGATGAACTTGATCTAAAATTTTCTGAAAATATATACAGGTCATCAGGCACCCGTGTCTCAATCCTACTATCCCACTACTCAGGATGCTGAGATATAAGGACTGCAGGTTGAAGCCATTCTGTGTAAGATAGTCAAGAGACACTTATCCCCACTTAACTGTCAAAAGAGCCAGAAGTGGTGCTGTGGCTGCAGTGTGAGAGTCACAGCCTGGAGCAGAGAAACAGTAAACAGACTTTGAGTGCAAGGGCCAGGTTTGGCCCCATCTATGTTCCTGTGCTCCATTGAGCTAGCTCAGAGCCACTGTTGCTTTCAGTTGTCCAGGCAGGCTTTGACCCTCCCATCTAGATGGTGAAGTTTGAAACCCTGAATCTGATGCCTTCCCAAAGGTCACGTTCCAGGACATTGTTCTCTTTCAAATCCTATTTCCCAACAATGCTATTGCATTGATTCAAATCTATAATTGTTCCATAAGTGTTTATAAACTATGAAATACAGATTGAAAACTATTAACACTAAAGATGGATTTGAAAAATAAGTTACCAGCTAATAATTGTGCTTCTCTGGCTTGAATGAATCAGGTATATCAACCTTGCAAAGGAGGAAGAAGATGAGGACAGCATTTTCTGCAGATCTTCACCCATGAAGTTAAGAACAATCACTTCATAAGTGTTATGTAGAATAAAGTGGAAATTTATAGTTACATGCTTAGGATGGAAAGGCGGTAGATTATATAAATTATCAATGGTAAGGAAACTTTTAAGAACAATGATAGGAAGAAAATTAGGAAAGATCAAAATTGAGAGATGAGCTTGATTCACTTATATCTACAAATATAAATATTAGAGCGATGAGTCAATGTCAGTACTCTATGTTCTGAATAATTATCTTCCACTTGGAACAATTTAGTTTTCTGTTCATTGGATCATAGCTTCCTGTATTTGAAAATCGATTTCCAACATTCATGTCTGAATCTTTCTTATGTTATTATATATTTTAATCACTGTATTACAAAGTGAGATATAACTTTTATGGAAATAGAATACTTGTGGCTTGCAATGGGCTCATGCTTGAGATCTGAGGATTGTAATTCACAGCCAGCCTGGGAAGGAATGACCTTGAAACACTTACGTCCAAATGACTAGCAAAAAAAGGTGGAAGTGGAGCTGTGGCTCAAGTGGCAGATGTGAGACTTGAATCACAATGCTCAGGTACAGAATTCTGTCCCTGGGTTTCAGCCCCATGAGGTACAAAAATAAGTCATTTTATTTACCTATGACTTTAGCCTAAGAAAACAAGACCAGCCGGCACTGGTGGCTCACACCTCCTGTCATCCTAGCTACTCAGGAGGCTGAGATCTGAGATTGTAGTTGCCAGCCAGCCCTGGCAGAAAACTACGCATGAGATTGTTTATCTCCATCTAACCACTCATAGCCCCTAAGTAGAGCTGTGGGCTCAAAGTGCTAGAGCACTAGCCACATGCAAAAAGATCTCAGAGACAGACTCCAGGACATGAATTCAGGCCCCTATCCATCCAACATTCACAACAACAAAAGCAAAAGAAAAACACAAAAGCAAGATCCTTTAAAAGATTGCTTTATCATGTTGACATGTATGACTTTCATTTACTCAATAAGTGTTTACCTTACAGTAAGAAGTTCTTTACTATCATGAATGTGTTTCTAAAGCATTTATGAGATTATCTCTTTGTTGCTTTGTATGTCCCTCCCTCACAGTATAACCCCTGTTTTCACTATATTTGATGTCAGTATACCTTGTGGAGGAGATGGGGAAAAACAGTTGTGGCCTTTAAATACCTGAAATCACATTTTGCTTGACTGACCAGGAAACTAACTGGCAATAACTATAAAATGATACTGTTTGTTTTCTTAATATGTACCTTTTTTCACATGTGTTTTATAGCCAATAACTGTATTAGCAAAAAACTCAGATACAGTGAAGGATGTTATCAGCAAGACACTCTTGATCCTTGGAATAAAAGTAAGTCATCTGTAAGCTCTTTTTAAATTAAAAACCAATTTCCTAATGGAGATGAATAGAGATGCATTTATGCTCATGTGTGTACTGCTGCACTACTAACATCGGTCTCTCCTGGCCTGAAGATTGAGAACCTGAAGGCAGCTGGACTTGAGATGAATCTATATTTGGCTTCTTACAATCTCATTGTTAATCTCATGCCAAGTGCAATTGAACATGCAAGGAAGTTGATATATAATTTTGTCCTGCTAACTCCATATATTTCTGTTATACATAAAAGTCTATCTATGATGAGCTAGTGTAATACTCTGAGTGAGAAAGTTTCAGGACAGGCAGATGTGGTTGATGTCTGCAGTCCTAGCTGCTCAGGAAGCCAGCCCATCACTAACCCCCCAAAAGACAAAAGCAGAGCTTTCCTTGTTAGAAGCACAGCTGTGTAAGGCACTGTGTCCTTCTTGGGTCCACTGTGATGGGCTTTGTGTGACACTCAGTCCTTCTCTCCCCCAGGGCTCCGAGAGTGACTACCAGTTGTGGCTCCATTCTGAACATGAAGAAACTCCCTTTGTCTTCATTGGTAAATATCAAAGAAAATTTCAAATGGGAGGGAATGGTGTCAAAGTTGGACTTCTAAATCTCAAATACTGATTCTTTAAGTGTGAAGCTTAATATTACTAGAGTAAATATTGTCTATACAATTAGATTGTACGTTTTTCAATAAATGCTGACCAGACACCACTTGATTTATATGTGTGTGTGTGTGTAGGTGTGTGTGTGTGTGTGTGTGTGTGTGTGTGTGTGTGTGTGTGTGTGTGTGTGTATGTGGTACCTAGGTTCATTTCTTCATGTGGCAAATCTTGGTTTGAGGAGAAAAATAGGTAGTTGTCTTTATTCACTTGAAATATAGCATTGTTGGATGATATTGGTCAAGATGCCTTGTATTCCTAAATTGATTTGTTGAGTAGAAACTTCTTTGTACCACTACTTAAAGATAAAAAATGTGAACTAAAAATAAAATTGAGCTTTTGTAATTAAAATAAGGGGTTTTGTTTTCATGAAGTAGAAAGCAGATTGGATATTCATTGTCAAAATCTGGGCTCCTGTTCCAATGAAAGTCCCTGCTGCGTTTTCTCACCATAGGGCATGAAAATCCCTATGTGATTAAAATGAGTCAGTTTGGAGAGACTCCATTCCAGCCACGAGGACCAAGGCCACATGAGACTCACACTCCCCAGAATCCTATCCTGGAGCAGTGCTATCTAGCCACAGGAGGCCGGTTCATTCTGAAGTCAAGGCAGCCAGCCCAGGGCCAGCAACTTAACGGTGAGTCCTCTCACTTCTATATGGTTACATAGTTCTCTTTCTTCTGTACAATTGAGGACCTCTGTGGTCTCTTAAAGCATTTGACATGCATAAAAACACATCTAAGTAAATGGAAGCAGGATACCTATGGCTCAAGCTGTAATTCCAGCTACTGAGGAGGCTGCGATCTGAATTTCTCAGAGTAAAGTCAGTGTGCAAAGCAAAGGCCTGAGAGTCTTATCTCCAAATGTCCATGAAAAAGCTGGAATAGAACTGTTTCTCAGAGGTAAAGGGCTCCTTTGAAAGAGAAAGCTCATGTCAGGGACAAGGCTCCAGAGATCACTAGGTAGCCTGTAGGAGGACATAAAGAGAAGAAAAGATGTCAACATCCTCCAAAGTTTCTGGAGAATATTCAATGTATACAGCAAGCTTGAATTAGAGTTTTTTCCTAAGTGAAAACTAGAATGTGACTATAGTCACCCAAAAGGAAAACATTAGCATTTTTTTTTGGTCAGTTGTGGGGATTGAACTCTGGGACTGGGCTCTATATCCCTCAGGTCTTCAACTCAAGACTAGCACTCTAGCACTTGCCCAAGAGTGCCACTTCCAGTTTTCTGGTGATTTTTTGGAGAAAAGAGTCTCACCAACTAACCTGCCGCGGCTGGCTTTGAACCCCCAACCTCAGATTACAACCTCTTGGGTAGCTAGGATTACAGTCATGAGCCAGCAGTGCCAGAGTAATATTATCATTTTTACAGCCCAAATAGGATGTTGTTTTGAATGTCTATGCTGGGCCAAGAGAGCAGAGACAGTGTAAGACAAGCACAGTTTCCCTCATTGGCAATAATTAGTATATGGCTAGGGTAATTTTATCAGATGAGCAGAACTGAAAAACTCTGTAATATGAACATATAAGATGATGTTAGGGGAAATGAACACCAAGATGTGAACAGAAGTGGTCTTTCTTTGTTGTTGTTATTTGTCATGTAGAATGAGATTTGTGTTTCCTTTGTATGTTCTTCCCTCTATGGTATATCCCTTGGGGTTACCATGGTTGAATTTGACACTGTGCACCTTCTTTAAATTTATCTGCTTTGGGGAGGGTATGGAAATCACAAGGACACTCGTTGACCCATTGCAATAATGCTACTGAAAAGATACTTGGAAATAAAATTTATAATGTTTTGGAGAGAGGAATGGAGCAGGTGAGGGAGAGAAGGAACAGTTGGAGAGCAACAAAGGAAGATTTAACAATTCTTGCCAAGAAATGGACTCAATACCTTGCTACTGTAACTAACACCTTTGTACATCATCTTTATTCTATATGTATATGAATACGTATATATATATGTAAAGAGCATGACAAAAAAAGAAATGTACTCATTGTCTTTCTCATGTAATTGTAAACCCTCTGTACAACATCTTCACAACTATATTAAAGTAAAAAAAAACCCACAAACAAACGTCCAGACAACTCCTAGACTTTCACCTGGCAGGCACGCCGTGTGATAAGGGGAGATAGCCTGATACAGGAAGTGATCAATGGGACACATCTAGAAATTCAAATAGGAGGAGTATGGCTCTCAATGTGAATGGTTATAAAACTCCACTGGAATGGTAGCTTTCCCTTTCAGAAGAGAAAGATACACCTGCCAGCCTTACTTCAACTCAGGAACTTTGTAGGTGCAAGAGAGCTGGCCACAATAATCAGAAAGATAAACTGAGTGTGCTCAGGCCCCTAGCCATACCCAACAGTTTACCGATTTGGGCAAAGACTCAATAGTAAAGGGAATTAAGCCATTAGAGAATGTGGATAATTTGACACAGAAGCTTAGATTCTAGGAAATTAAAGTGATCCCTTGAAAACTGTTGCTTCTTTAGCGTCAGAGCAGAAGAAAGAAGGAAGGGGAAGAACTTTCATCAACTGGCTTTTTGGGCGGCGGTTCAGCACAGCCAAGGAGAACAGACCCCTGAAATCTTCACGTGTAAAGACAAGACTGCTCTTTGGGACTTCCCTGGAGGCTGCTTGTAAGGATGGAAAACTACCCTCCACTCTTTTGGTAGGTCCCAGTTTGGTATCTGCTGCCCTCCTGAGGAGAGGAACCCCCTGAGTGTGGAGGGGAGGGAGAGGAGTGTTCTCATGGAGCCCCAGGTCCAATTCAGCAAAACATCAGACAAAGGGTGGGGGTGCTTTGTTACTATTGCTCCAAGATATAAACATGTCACAATGTACAATTCCCTAAGTCAAGCCCAACAGGTAAGTATTTTCTTCAGTGGGGGACTGGTACACCAGCAGCCTCATTCTCTGCTGCAGAATTTTAGTTCCAGGCACTGTGCATGTGAAGCTCTGAGTCTCCGTCCTTCATGCTCCCTTCTAGCTTTATTCTTCCAACTTGCAAATATCTCCAGTCACATACATAAACATTCCTCAGACATTCCTCAGTCTAGTTATTTACATATATTAGACAAGATCATATTTTCATGGTTCCTAGCATCAGAAAAGCACACTGGTGTTTGTTGGTTTTCAGAGAGGAGGATGGACAGATAGTGTTTAAAAGATCTGTCCTTTCTATGGAGGAAAATGGACAAGTTCTGAGGAAGCTGGTCACACAGTATTGTGTTTGTACTGAAGGCCAATGGACTGTGTGCTTTAAACTGGCTACAATGGTGACTCTTAGGTGATGTAGGCAAAAAAGAAAAGAAAGATATTACTTTGCTTTCATTTGTTTGAAAAAGAAGCTTCAACCTCTGTTAGAAACCAACAAAATCTGAGTGATGAGGTAGAGTATCATTGAAAAACCATTGATATTGTTTTCACTGTTTCTTCCTGGTATATTAACCAGGCAACAATGGGTCACACCTGTAATCATAGCTCCTCAGAAGTGTGAGATTGAGTGTGACATCTGAGATTTCTGCTCCATAGCTAGCCCAGACTGGAATGTTCATGAGACTCTTGTGTTTAATGAAGCACTGAAAAACCAGAGGCAGAACTTCAGCTGAAGTTTTAGGCCAAAAGACTTGAGCATCAAAATTTAGTGACAGCACTCAAGCCATCAGTTCAAAGCTTCAGGCCATGCATACATACACACCCAAAATCCTAATTTACTATAGTGTGTGCGAGGATTGGATGAATGTACAATCACTACTACGTGATGGGAATTTTCCCTTGGATGCAACAGAGAATGCCCTGGTCTCACATTGTACCCAGAAATTTTAGGAGGCAGATAGGATCACCCTAGTCCTAATCTCACATTGAGAAAAATAATAGAAAATCCAAAAATGGACATACTCCTGTTCGAAAGCAGTACATTATGATAATCCCAGGTCATTGGGACACCGGAACCTGGAGGACTAAAATTTCAGGCCAGCCCTGAGGAAATGTCCACTAGGTTACTATTCCAAAATATCTAGCAAAAAGGAGGGATGGGAAAGAATGGGAAGGGGAAACAAAGGAGGAGGCTACAATGCTTGACAAGAAATGTACTGAGGAACTTGCCCATGTAATTGTAATCCCTGTGTACAGTATTTTCACACTAAAAAAAAATGAAATAAAATAAAGAAGTTTGGGTCAGGGGAAACAAAGGCAGCCTGGCTAGTGGGCGTTGGAACTTAACAGGAGACAATGTTAACGTAGAAAGGAAGGAAGGAGGGAAGGAAGGAAAGGAGAAGAAGAAAGAAAAGATGGAGGGAAGGACCAAAAGAGTGAATAAAGGATTGAGGGAGGGAAAGGGCTTAGGGCTTAGGAAGGGACTGTGTCCAAGGTCACACTACAACTCCTCCACTGTGAAAACAGAGGACACCAAAATAGAACCAAAGAGAGCAAGGCCCCAGTGATGAATACAATCAGGGAAAACTTCCTAATGGACTAAGTATGAATGTGATGTGAAGAATCTACCAACTACAGAAGGTATAAATGGGAAATTAAAAAAGAAGAAATGCGCAGGAAGCTACATTCTTGGGAAGGTGTGAGGGGACAGGTCTGTAAGAAGGAGGCTGGGCCAGCCAAAGCTGGAAGCATAAAGTAGAAGGTGCAGGAGTCAGTTCATTACACAGACAAATCCATTCACTGTTCAATGTTTCTGAGTCAGACCCTAGGATAAAGGAAAACAACAACAGAATATATTCCCAACAGCTAAATACAATTGCTAATGAAGTCGCCTAGCTTGAGCACTGGAGCTTTGCACACTCAGACATCTTACTTAGAGAAGTGTGATGTGCTGCTCTGGGCTGGTGGACATGGAGGACCTAGGCTTTCTTTCCTCTCATCCACACTGGAGATGATTTCCTTCCTTAGTCAGGAGGGCGACTCGCCGAGGGCATCTTCAGAAAGTCAGGCAGCATCAAAGCCTTCAGAGCCCTCAAAGAAAAACTCATGTCTGGAGCCCGAGTGGACCTGCACCAGGAATCCGTGTTTGTGGTCGCCTCAGTGTTAAAGGTAGGACACAGCCAGCATCACCCAGGGAGGCAGCTTCACTGTGAGCCCACAGCACTGCATCACCAGCACCACAATCACCCAAGAACCACGAGGGGCCTCACACATCAAGCATGTGGGAAATGAAAAGACACATGTCTGTGTGTTCTGTCTGTTTACTTTGTCTTCTCACCTCAGCTCCTCTCATCTTCCCACCTGAACACCCATGCCCAATGTGACTAATGAGTGATCTGATTTACTGTATCATTGTAAATCACCATGACAATACAACTATGAGCACAAACAAGTCCTGCTACATATTTGCCAAACAAGCACCCAGCACTGCCTTCTTTAAGGAACTCACACACTCATGCGCGCACACACACACACACACACACACAAAAACACACACACACAAACACACACACACACACACACACACACACACACACACACACAAACACATCTTGCGCCATAATTGTACAGTTCTTTTCGACATAAGGTCTTGTACATCTCACTGTGGCAATGGGTCCACCTGTATCCATATTTAAACAATTTGTTTTTTCCTTTGCCCTACACAAAGTATACCAACATCACATACAGTGAAAACAGGGCTTGTACCATTGGAGAGGGACATACAAAGCAACAAAAACATATAACTATATTAGAAACAATTGCAAGAAAGAAAAAATATTTGAGTCCTTATCTTGGGGTTCATTTCGCCTAATTTCAACTTACCTGACCATTTCTGCTTGTCTCAGATATATGCTGGTTATTGCAAATAAGGAAAACCATGGAACCTATGTTTCTTTGGGCCTGGCTTACTTCATTTAATGTATTTTTTTCCAAGTCTTTCAATTTCCTAACTAATGGGGCAATGTCATTCTTTCTGGTGGAGGCATAGAATTCCATTGTGTATCTATAAAACATTTCCTTGATCCTTTCATTTACTGAGGGGCATCTGGGTTGGTTCCATATCTTAGCTATGGTGAATAATGGTGCAATAAGCATAGTTGTGCTGATAGCTTTAGTATGGTCTTGTTTGTGATCATTTGGGTAAATGCCCAAAAGTAGGATTGTTGGGTCATTTTAAATTTTAGATATGAGACCCTTGTCCATTGGATGGATGGTGAGGATCTTCTCCCAGTCTGTGGGCTTTCTAGTGATCATGCTAACTATGTCCTTTGTGATGCAGAACCTCTGTAATTTCATGCAATCCCATTGGCATGAATTCCCAACCCCTCTTTGATTTGTTGTGTTTCTGTCTCTCTATTAAGAAAATTTCAGCCTATACCAAGGAGACCAAGGGTTTCTCTTATTCCATACTGTAATGTTTTCAGAGTGTCTGGTTTGACTCTGAGGTCTTTGATGCATTTGGAGTTGATTCTGGTGCAGGGTGATATATAAGGGTCTAGCTTTAGTTTTCTAGAAGTGATTAACCAATTTTGCCAGCACCATTTACTGAAGAGGCTGTCTTTCTTGCATTCTATTTTTTAACTCCCTTATTGAAGATGAAGTGGCTATAGGTCTGTGGGTTCATTTCTGGCTTTTCCATTCTATTCCATTAGTCCTGAAGTCTCTTCTTGTGCCAGTAGCAAGCTGTTTGAATAGTATGGCTTTTGAGTAGAGTTTGAAATTTGATATTGATATTCCCCCAGCACTGGTCTTTCTGTTGAGGATTGTTTTGCTATTCTGGGTCTTTTATTGTTCCATATGAATTTTTGGATTGCCTCTTCTATTTCCTCTAGAATGAGGTTGGAATGTTGTTAGGTATTGGATTGAATTTGTTGATAGCTTTGGGAAGCATAGCCATTTTCACGATGTTGATCTTTCCAATCCAGGAGCATGGGGGTTTTTGCCACTTTCTAAGTTCTGCTTTGTTTTTAAGTCTCCATCATAGAGTTCCTTCACTTCTTTGGTTAAGTTAATTCCTAGGTATTTTATTGGGAGAGGGCTATTAGGAATGGAGTTGCTTTCCTGATTTCAGCTGCGATTTTCTCATTGTTCGCATACAGAAAAGCCATTGATTTTTTTAAATTTTTTATTGTGAAAGTACTGTACATAGGGGTTACAATTACATGGGCAGGATAATGCGTACATTTCTTATCAAGCATTGCAGCCTCCTCCTTTTTTTACCCTTCACATCCCTTCCCAGCCTCCCTCTCCACTCCCACAACCAATCTTCCCACCCCCACCAAAGTTGTAAAGCTCGTTTTCCACATGACAACTTGTACTTCTCATTGTTGCAACAGGTCCACCTGTATCCTTAAACGACGTGTTTTTCCCCATCTCCTCCACAAGTTATACTGACATCAAACATAGTGAAAGCAGGGGTTATACTGTGGGGGAGGGACATACAAAGCAACAAAGAAATAATCTTATAAATGTGTTAGAAACAAATGCATGAAAGAAAAAACATTAAAATACATATCTAAGGGTTACTTTACTAACATCACATTATCTGACCTTTTCCGCTTGACTCATACATATCTAGATATTGCAAATAAGGGAATCCATGGGACCTATGTTTCTTTGGGTCTGTCTTACTTCACTTAATATAATTTTTTCCAAGTTTTTCCATTTCCTAACAAATGGGGCAATGTCATTCTTTCTGATGGAGGCATAGAATTCCATTGTGTGTATATACCACATTTTCTTGATCCATTCATCTACTGGTGGGGCATCTGGATTGGTTCCATATCTTAGCTATGGTAAATAATGCTGCAATAAACATAGTTGTGCTGGTAGCTTTAGTGTGGTCTTGTTTGTAAACATTTGGGTAAATGCCCAAAAGTGGGATTGCTGGTTCATAGGGGAGATCTATGTGAAGTCTTTTGAGGAACCTCCATACTGCTTTCCAAAGTGGTTGAACAAGTTTACATTCCCACCAACAATGAAGTAAGGTTCCTTTCTGTCCACATCCCCTCCAGCATCTGTTGTTGTTAGAGTTCTTGATTTTTGCCTTTCTAACTGGAGTGAGGTGATATCTCAATGTTGTTTTGATTTGCATTTCTTTTATGGCTAGGGATGTTGAACATTTCTTCATGTGTCTATTGGCCATCCTTCTTTCTTCTTCAGAGAAGTTTCTCTTTATGTCTTTCGCCCACTTATTTATTGGACAGTTGTTTCTTTGAGGATTTGTTTTTGGGGGGGTTAATTTTTTGAGTTCCAAGTATATTTTAGCTATGAGACCCTTGTCCGTTGTATGGCTAGTAAAGAACTTCTCCCAGTCTGTGGGCTTTCTATTGATCTTGCTAGCTATGTCATTTGCCCTGAAGAAGCTCTGCAACCTTATGCAATCCCATTTGTCCAACCTTTCTTTGATTTGTTGTGTTTCCGGGTCTCTATTCAAAAAATTTCGGCCTGAGCCAAGGAGACCTAGGGTTTCTCCTATTTAATCCTGTAATGTTTTCAGAGTGTCTGCTTTGACTTCAAGGTCTTTGATCTATTTGGAGTTGATTCTGGTGCAGGGTGATATATAAGGATCTAGCTTTAGTTTTCTACAAGTAGTTAACCAATTTTGCCAGCACCATTTACTGAAGGTGCTGTCTTTCTTCCATTCTATTGTTTTAGCTCCCTTATCGAGGTTTAGATGGCTATAGGTCTGTAGGTTCGTTGCTGGGTTTTCAATTCTATTCCATTGGTCCTGAGGTCTGTTCTTTTTTTTTTTTTTTAAATTGTATTTTATTTTATTTGAGAACATATTGTACAGAGGGGCTACAATTACATGGGCAGGATAATGCATACATTTCTTACCAAGCATTGCAGCCTCCTCCTTTGTTTACCCTTCACTTCCCTTCCCCGCCTCCCCCCTCCCCCCACCCAATTATACCCCCCTCCCCCCCCACACCGAAATTGTAAAGCTGGTTTTGACATGACATTTTGTACTTCTCATTGTTGCAACAGGTCCACCTGAATCCTTAAACGACTTGTTTGTCCCCATCTCCTCCACATGTTATACTGACATCAAATATAGTGAAAGCGGGGTTTACACTGTGGGGGAGGGACATACAAAGCAACAAAGAAATAATCTTATAAATGCGTTAGAAACACATGCATGAAAGAAACGAAAACATTAAAATACATATTTAAGGGTTCATTTTCCTAACATCACATTATCTGACCTTTTCCGCTTGACTCATACCTATATTAGATATTGTAAATAAGGGAAACCATGGGACCTATGCTTCTTTGGGCCTGGCTTACTTCACTTAATATAATTTTTTCCAAACCTTTCCATTTCCTAACAAATGGGGAAATGTCATTCTTTCTGATGGAGGCATAGAA
Organism: Dipodomys merriami; assembly: GCF_024711535.1. Lineage (NCBI taxonomy): Eukaryota > Metazoa > Chordata > Mammalia > Rodentia > Heteromyidae > Dipodomys > Dipodomys merriami. The sequence goes on along the minus strand of NW_027202826.1, from coordinate 30,947,923 downwards.
TTCCATTGTGTATATATACCACATTTTCTTGATCCATTCATCTACTGAGGGGCATCTGGGTTGGTTCCATATCTTAGCTATGGTAAATAATGCTGCAATAAACATAGTTGTGCTGGTAGCTTTAGTGTGGTCTTGTTTGTAAACATTTGGGTAAATGCCCAAAAGTGGGATTGCTGGATCATAGGGGAGATCTATGTGAAGTCTTTTGAGGAACCTCCATACTGCTTTCCAAAGTGGTTGAACAAGTTTACATTCCCACCAACAATGAAGTAAGGTTCCTTTCTGTCCACATCCCCTCCAGCATCTGTTGTTGTTAGAGTTCTTGATTTTTGCCTTTCTAACTGGAGTGAGGTGATATCTCAATGTTGTTTTGATTTGCATTTCTTTTATGGCTAGGGATGTTGAACATTTCTTCATGTGTCTAATGGCCATCCTTCTTTCTTCTTCAGAGAAGCTTCTCTTTAAGTCTTTCGCCCACATATTTATTGGGCAGTTGTTTCTTTGAGGATTTGTTGTTGGGTGGTTTAATTTTTGAGTTCCAAGTATATTTTAGCTATGAGACCCTTGTCCGTTGTATGGCTAGTAAAGATCTTCTCCCAATCCGGGGGCTTTCTATTGATCTTGCTAGCTATGTCATTTGCCCTGCAGAAGCTCTGCAATCTTATGCAATCCCATTTGTCCAACCTTTCTTGGATTTGTTGTGCTTCCGGGTCTCTATTCAGAAAATATCGACCTGAGCCAAGGAGACCTAGGGTTTCTCCTATTCCATCCTGTAATGTTTTCAGAGTGTCTGCTTTGAGTTCAAGGTCTTTGATCCATTTGGAGTTGATTCTGGTGCAGGGTGATATATAAGGATCTAGCTTTAGTTTTCTACATGTAGTTAACCAATTTTGCCAGCACCATTTACTGAAGAGGCTGTCTTTCTTCCATTCTATTGTTTTAGCTTCCTTATCGAAGATTAGATGGCTATAGGTCTGTAGGTTCATTTCTGGGTTTTCAATTCTATTCCATTGGTCCTGAGGTCTGTTCTTATGCCAATACCAAGCTGTTTTGATTACTATGGCTTTATAGTAGAGTTTGAAATTTGGTATTGATATTCCTCCAGCAGTGTTAGTTCCGTTTAGGAGCGTTTTTGCTATTCGAGTTCTTTTATTGTTCCATATGAATTTTTGGATTGCCTCTTCTATTTCCTTGAAGAATGAGGTTGGAATTTTGATAGGTATTGGGTTGAATTTGTAGATAGCCTTGGGACGTATTGCCATTTTCAGGATATTAATCTTTCCAATCCAGGAGCATGGGACGCTTTGCCATTTTTTTAGTTCTGTGTTGATTTCCTTTTTCAATATTTTAAAGTTTTCATCATAGAGGTCCTTCACTTCTTTAGTTAAGTTAATTCCTAAGTATTTTATTTTTTGTGGGGCTATTACAAATGGAGTTGCTTTCCTAATTTCAGCCACACTTTTCTCATTGTTGGCATACAGAAAAGCCATTGATTTTGGGGGGTTAATTTTATAACCTGCTACTTTGCCAAAGTTTTGAATCAGCTTGAGTAATTTGGGAGTGGAGTCTATGGGATTCTTTAAATGTAAGATCATGTCATGTGCAAAGCGGGAGAGTTTTATTTCTTCTTTCCCTATTTGGATCCCCATTATGTCTGCATCTTGTCTTATTGCTGTAGCTAGGCATTCTAATACTAGATTGAATTTAAGTGGAGAAAGTGGCATCCTTTTCTTGTTCCTGAGTTAAGAGGAAATGGCTTTAGTTTTTCACCATTGAGTATAATGCTGGCTGTAGGTTTGTCATATACAGCCTTTATTGTATTGAGGAATGTTCCATGGATTCCTAATTTTTCCAAAACCTTCATCATGAAGGGGTGTTGGATCTTGTCGAATCCTTTTTCTGCATCTATTGAGATACCCATGTGGTTCTTATTCTTGCTCCTGTTGATGTGATGAATAATATTAATTGATTTGCATATATTGAACCAGCTTTGCATCCCTGAAATGAATCCTGTTTGATCGTGGTGTATGATTTTTTGGATGAATTGTTGAAGTCGATTGGCCAAAATTTTGTTGAGAAGTTTTGCATCAATGTTCATCAAAGAAATGGGTCTATAGTTCTCTTTCTTTGATGAGTCCCTGCCTGGGTTTGGGATGAGGGTTATGATGGCTTCATAGAATGTGTTCGGTAGTGAGCTTTCTCTTTCAATTTCATTGAAGAGTTGGAGGAGTATTGGTGTGAGCTCTGCTTTGAAGGCCTTGTAAAATTCCGCTGTAAAACCATCTGGTCCTGGACTCTTCTTAGCTGGGAGGTCTCTTATTGCTGTTTCTATTTCAGTGCTTGATATGGGCCTGTTAAGATAGTTTAACTCATCTTGGTTTAGTTTTGGCATGTCAATATTTGCTAGGAAAAGGTCCATTTCTGTCAAGTTCTCAAACTTATTAGCATAAAGTTTTGAGAAGTATTTCCTTATAATGTTCTGAATCTTGGTTGATTCCATGGTGATGTTTCCATTCTCATCTCTGAGTTTATTAATTTGGGTGTGTTCTCTTCTTTTTATGATAAGATTTGCTAAGGGTCTGTCAATTTTGTTAAGTTTTTCTAAGAACCAACTCTTTGTTTTGTTGATTCTTTCCATAGTTTTTTTGGATTCTAATTCATTTAATTCTGATTTAATTTTGATTATTTCTTTCTGTCTACTGGATTGGGGTTTATCTTGCTGCTCTTTTTCAAGGAGGTTTAGATGCGTCATTAAATTGTTAGTTGCAGATCTCTCCAATTTGTTGATGTAGGAGCTCAGAGGTATAAACTTGCCTCTGAGTACTGCCTTTGCTGTGTCCCAGAGGAGCTGGTAATTTGTGTGTTCTTTTTTGTTGAATAGCATGAACATTTTAATTTCCTTTCTAATCTCTTCCATGACCCACTCTTGATTCAGCAGTGTGTTGTTCAGCCTCCATGTGATGCCGGACTTTCTTTGGTGGCTTTTGGTGTTGAATTCTAATTTTATTCCCTTGTGGTCAGAGAGGATGCAAGGTATAACTTCAATGTTTCTGAATTTAGACAAGTTTGCTTTGTGGCCTAAAATGTGGTCTATTTTAGAGAAAAACGTGTATTCTGATGCTGCTGGGTGAAATGTTCGGTAGATGTCTGTTAAGTCTAGTTGATCTATGCAGCTGTTTAGATCTCCGGTTTCTCTGTTGAGTTTTTGCCGAGTTGATCTATCTAGTGGGGAGAGTGGTGTGTTAAAATCCCCAATGATTAATGTCTTTGGATTTATATGGGATTTGAGGGAAAGTAGTGTTTCTTTGATAAATTTGGGTGCTCCATTGTTTGGCGAGTAGATATTTAGAATTGTAATATCCTCCTGAAGGAGAGATCCTTTAATTAGTATGTAGCGACCTTCTTTATCTCTTCTCACGAATTTTAATTTGAAGTCTATTTTATCTGATATTAGGATTGCAACTCCCGCCTGTTTATGGGGGCTGTTTGCTTGGTAGATTTTATTCCAGACTTTAACCTTGAAAATGTGTTTGTTTTTACGGGCAAGATGTGACTCCTGCAGGCAGCAGATAGAAGGGTCTTGTTTTTTAATCCAACTAGACAGTCTATGTTGCTTAATTGGTGCGTTCTGTCCTTTAACGTTAAGAGATAGGACTGAGAGGTATTTGGGAGTTCCTGCCATGTTATCCACCTTCTTGGGGGCTGCGTAAACTGGGTTCTTCCTATGGTTCTTGGATTCTCAGTTTGGGTGCAGTTTCTTGGCCTTTATTGCGGTATTGTTGGTTTTCTATGTGTAGGACATCTTTAAGAATCTTTTGTAGGGCTGGAGATGTATTGTTTCAATTTTTCTTTGCTATGGAAGGTTTTTATTTGGCCTTCAGTCATGAAGGAGAGTTTAGCTGGATACAGTATTCTTGGTTGATAGTTGTTTGTTTTTAGGGCATGGCATACATCATTCCAGGCTCTTCTTGCTTTGATTGTCTCTGCTGAGAAATCTGAGGTGATTCTAATTGGTTTCCCTTTATAGGTGATTACCCTTTTCTCCTTGACAGCTTTAAGGATCTTTTCCTTGGTCTGTGTTGATCCTGTGTGGATTATAATGTGACGGTGGGATGTCCTATTCTGGTCTGGTCTATTTGGGGTTCTAAAAGCTTCTTGTATCTGAATAGGCCTATCTTTTTGTATGTTTGGGAAGTTCTCTGCTAGGATCCTGTTAAACAAATTTCCTAGACCATTAACTTCTGTTTCTAGGTGCTCCTCTACACCCATTATCCTTAGATTAGGCCTTCTGATGGTGTCTTCCAGGTGTTGGATAGATCTATCATATTTCTTGGACTTGTCTTGGATGGTTGTATGTTCTTTCTGTATAATATCTAGGCTGTCTTCAGTCCCTGAGATTCGATCTTCTGCATGGTCTAACCTGCTGTCAAGACTCTCTACTTTGTTTTTTATCTCTTTTCCTTCTAATTGGTCAGCTTTGATGGCTTCAAGTTCTTTGTTGAAACTCTGTTTTAGGTCTTGTATGAATTTCTTTACTTCCTTAATTTGGTGTTCAGTGTTTGTTCTCAAATCACTTAGTTGATTGGTTATGGTTTCTTTGGACTCCCATTCCTTCTGTTGGGTTCCATTCAGCATTCCCTTTGTGGTCTCCCTGACTTCCTTCAGCTCTTTGTTAATGGATTCCATGAATGCCTTTAGTGATCTTTGTGTATTCTCTACCTGGTCTCTCAATTCCTGTATTACTCTTTGATTAGCTTCCTCCTGTTCATGGGATTCCTGTAGTTCTCTTTCCTCCCGTTTGTGGGATTACTGCAGTTCTCTTTGAGTGTTCTCAGCCTGCTCACACCATTCCTCCCTTTCTCTTTGAATATTCTCAAGTTGTTCACGAAAATCCTATATCAGTTTTTGAGTAGCTTCCTCACGCTTATAATATTCCTGTATAAGCTTTTGGGATGCCTCCTCTCTCTACCTTTCACGCTCATACAGAATCCTTTGTAAGTTGTCAAACTTCTCATTTATCATATTTGCCAGCAGTGTTTGTAGAGCTATTTGGGAACTCTCCTCTGGATTATTCATTATCTGTTCTGACCCCTGATTATCAAGATTGGGAATTGAGATATCCAGATTTGCCATTTTTCTTGTATTTTTCCGGCTTACTCTGCCATTTGAGATGAAAATAGCACCAGCTTTGTTATCTAGAACACTATCTTAAGGCAACCATCAATCAAAGTTTGCTTTTGTGCAGTCAATAGTCTACAGATACAATCTAGTTCAACAGATACATCTATTCAACATCAAACAAATATATGTTAATGGGCTTCGAACCACAGAGGAGAATTTGGAAGACCAGAAATTATTAGGGTTAAGGAGAGATGTGGGCAAAAAATAGGAATAGATTGGTGTGGGGGGGGGGGGCACAGGGAGAGTTAACTATGTCCTAATCCTAATGCAGGAAATAGGTTGGGTAGGATGCAAGTAGAGAGAGAGAGAAAAAGAAGAAAGGGAAAGTGAAATGAAAAGAGACCAAAAAAAATAGAAATGTAAAAATTAATATTATTATGGAGATTAAAAGACCATATATTTAGAGAGGAATGTGAGTATATTAAGAAAAGGGAAGGGACATAGAGGAGAAGTGAAAAACTTTTAAAAATGCTTAAAATATTATATAGGTATAAAGAGGTAGTACTGCTATTAAGGAATTTAAGTCTCAGAGGTTTTGAATTGGGTAATAAATTTGTGGATTAAGTGTGTATACAATGGGGGATAGTTAACTAGTAGACTAGTTAACTAGGGGGTTTATCTGAGGATGTGCAGGACAAGAGTTAAGTCACATAAAGAAGATCAAGAGAGAGGAATAGGTGAACAGGATAATAAAGGGAGAAAAAAAGATCAGAAGTTCAGTAGAGCTAGACAAAAAACAAAAAGATAGTTAAGAAAGAAAGAGAAAGCGAAAGAAGACAAGAAAAGAAAGGAAACCGCACATTCACGTATTCCTAAAATAAAAATTATAAGAGGAAAGAAGTTACTGGAAAACAATTATTTTTTCAAAAAAGGCAAAAATTAAAGATTAATAAAATTTTTAGAAAAGGAAAAAAAATTTTTTTATATGTATAAGGTACCAAAAAAAAAGAAAGAAAAGAAAAAAAAAAGAAAAGAAGGAGAAAAAAAAAGAAAAGAAAAAAGTTCTTTGATTTTTTTTTTGATTTTTTGGGAGGGGTGGGAAGAATCCTGTATCTCCCTTTTGTCTGTAACCAGCCTCTTGTTGGAGTCTCTAGTCAGCTTGAGGTCCTGTGGCTTGATTGGTTTCTTAAGTCAGTTTGTTCGAACAGGCAGAAATATGCTCTGCTTTACCCAAGATTTTGAGATCCCCCTCCCAGATTAGTTTAATGGGAGACAGATCTGCTTTGAGAATCACAAAAGAGGGGGATGCAGTGGTGAGGCTAGGTTCTGGGTAGAGTTGAAGCCTTTCACCAATCAGTAGCTTTTCCCTGGGGCTATTTTGTGAAAAAAAAAAAAACTCACAGAGCCCAGCCTGGAGCCATTCTCAGGGTTTCTGTTTTTCAATTGATTGTTGAGGCTGCTAGAGGAAGGGGCAGCGTCTGGCTCTGGTTACCCAGTGAGGAAAGCCACTCCAATGGCTGGCACCTGAGCTGGGTGACTTTTCCCTGGATCGAGCTGAGTCTGGCAGGTCACTTCCCCGTTAAGTTCTTGTGATCTGCTAAATGACTCGTTTTATTCCAAGGCCTGAGTTGGAGCTGGCAGCTCCTCCGAGAGCTTTGTCGGTATCCAAGATGGAGATCATCAGTGCTGGGGGGGAGGGGTGGCCTTCCCTCCTCTGCTCCCTGAGAAGGAGTGAGGACGTCGGGCTTCTACTCACGCCGAGTCTTGGATCCTGGGTCATCACTGGTCTGCAAACTGCAGGATGAAGATGTCCGCTCCTTGTCGGTTCTTGCTGGTGTTGAGTAGAATCCGCTCGCCTGCTGCGTCTGGCTCCTTCGTCCCGGACTCTCTGTGTGCACGCTCAGGTATGGGTCAGGTATGGGTGCGGTCGCCATCGCGACACTGCCGCCGCGGAGGCGGCTGCTGGCAAGCTCTCAGATGTGTCTTGTTGCCTTGACTTCCCCTCTCTTATCTAACTCTCTGTCCAGTGATGGCACACTTGGTGTGATTCTCTGGATTAGGACTGTTCACTGGAACCCTAAAACTGTTTTCTATGCGAGAGCTTGTTCAGATTCCAGCTTCTCCTCCGCCATCTTCCGCCATCTCTTGCGAAATTCTTATTGATGCATGTTGATGAGGTTGGACAAGTGCTTTAACCCAACAGGCTGAAAGAAACCTAATATAGGTACTGTTCATGGATGTAAAAGGAAAGGTAACTAACTGGTACTCACAGGTGTAAGAGGATGTATTTCATTCATTGCAGAGTGTTGGGGAATTTTAAGCCAAAATTCAGAACTAACATACTGTATCCCTAGTCCTTCCCATATGATATGTACAGAAGTATTTAATTCACAAAAAACACTACTGGTTCAATTAAAACTGCAAAGAAACAGGTGAAATGTGTGGGCCTATTTCTGATCAGCAATAGGATTTAGAACCACTGCATACCCAGCATTGTCCTTTAGAGTAGATTGTTCCTGTCAGGTAGGAGTTTTCAGAGAAAGGGGAGATGGGTCCTCACTCCCACAGTACCTAATACAGGTGGGTTTTTCCGAAGTTTCTTAAAGTAGGGACTGTTCACTTAGTTCTTTTGAAGTTCATGGCTCTTGTTTTCCATTCTGGTTTGTGATGTGTGGGTGTACTTTTTAATTGAGAGGGTATTCCTGTCAGGAAGGGGTGTAGTCTGTTATGAAACAGAGTCTGTTCCTTGAGAAAAGAAGTGATCCTCTTCCTTCAGTTTGAAGCAAATATAGCACTAGCATATTTCCAAATACCTGTTTCTAAGTTGTCTTCATCAGATCCCTAATCCTTCCTGCCTCAGCAGCACTGCCATGCTCTGCTTTGTGCTTTCAGTTCAGGTGGGGAGGCTGCTGGCACCTGTCTATGTGGGAAGTGAAGAGAGGGCACTGTAGGTCACAGATTCACTCATTGAGAAGGGATGGGGGTCAATACATTGCTTCCCCCTGCATGTTATAATTGTATGACATAGTTTGTTGCATCAGAACATCCTGCTTTTGTCTCTGGAAGGATTTTCTTCGCAATGTGCAAGGCGGTGTGTTTTACACTGGCATGTATGAGACATGGCTTAGGATCATGGATGAAGACCTTGAAGAGGAGAAAATCATTCTGGCCCAGAGGTAGGATTCAGGAAATGAGTCTGCTCTGGGTAGGATTAAAAAATCCAACGTTTCTACTCTTAGGGAAAAGTAGCCTCATGGAGAAGAGAGTTTGAGGTGCTGAAATAATTGAGTCGGGTAAAATTTTCATTTGGACACATTCATGCAAGACTTCATAGAGACAGGCAATTATAATCTGTGTATATGAATGAGTTTTTTCCTGTGGTATTGTTTGCATAGCTTCTTTCCCATGTACACATAAGGAAAGTCAACACTGATGGATAGCAGATTATACTGATGGACCCATGTAGGGAGGGCAAGATCTCAGCTTGGTCAAATACTAACATAAACATCAAAGTCTGAATCGCTTCAATGAAATTTTTATATTCATTCTTTCTTGGAATGAGTCTCTCATAATAGTATTACTTTGCGATGTGATCACTAAACCTGATTTCATAATTGCCATTTCAGAGATAATTTTGTTGTTTATTTTTTTCAGGAAGATTTTTGTTGAGTACAATGTGACCCAATACAATGTTTATTTTAAAAGACACTATCATTCTATTGATCTAAATACATCTGTTCCAAGATAATGTGTACTGTAGTCATCTCAAAGATAGATTTTATGCAGTAGGTTAAAGTATATCCTTCTCTCTTTATACTTTCAATTAGTTCAGTCCAACATATAGAACAGGCACTTTGTGTATGTAGAATCTGCTACAAGTAATTGCTTACCTGAAAGTGTGTTTTTCTGAGTTCAGTCTTTTAGAAATGCTGCCCAGAGTCAACCAACTGCTGCTGAAACATCTGTTTGGAATGTTTAGCCAAATCCACCAGAATTGCTTCCTAAACCTGATGACCGCCTACAACCTAGCTGTGTGCACAGCCCCCAGCTTGATGTTCCCGCCCCCTGATGCCAGGGCAGGATTTGATATGCAACTCATGAGAAAGGTAATGGCCTCTCCTAGCTTCATCCTGACAAGCAGAGTGGCTGGTTGGATCTGGAAAGGCATGCCTGACAGCCCAGGATTTAAGGACACAATGGACTGCAGACCTCAGGAAAAGAGGTGTTCATCCTATCTGTGGTGAGGTTTACAAACATGTGCAGCAAGGAGAAAGCAGCAGTGTCGAAGAGTCTAGTCTGACCAAACCGTAGGGAAGAAAGGATGACGACAATGGTGACAATGAGTCCAACCACCAATGTTTTGCTCTCTTCATGCCATTGTGGATCTGTTATCTTGGGATCGTTTTCAAGTTAGTGTTTTCCTCTGTAGAGTGGAGGTGCAGATCCTGCCCAGTGCTCTGTTCCTGTGCAGACACTTCCCCTTAAGAATGGGATTAAACCATGAAGGCTAGAATCTCTGTCCTATGCATAGGCTCCCTCTGGCAGTTGTTTTCATTTAGAGAAATATTGGTCCCTGTTGATAAGTCATCAGATTCCTGTTAGTAAAGAGTATCATCTAATAACTTGTACTGATCTAGTCCATAGAGTGAGACAGAGAGATGAGAGGAACAGACTAGAATCCTTCAGTATTCTCTGAGCTCAGCTCCTTATGATTACCTCCCACTAATGAAAAGTCTTCAACTTTTCCTCCCAAATGCATCTACCGGAAGGGAAACATTCTTCAGGGTCTTTTGAGAGATGCCTAATATATAAACTATACATAGTATTCCTCATTCACTACACAAAATAGAAACTAGTGAACTATTCTAAAATGTCTGCACATAAACAGAGGGTATATGAGACCAGGGCAGTTGCCAGGCTCACCCTGCCACAGGGTTGAGGCCCAGCAGTGTGGAGCAGGGATTGCAGCTGCATGACACAGAGCTCCTCTGCAGGGGCTCTTCCTTCCCCACAGCTCCACACACAAGCTGGCCTGAGTTTAAGGCAGGGCACTTTGGAAGGGAATTTCAGGAGTTCATTTTATTCAATTATTTTCTTTTAAATATTACTATATACAACTGTAAGGAAAACAAACTATTTAGAGATATAACAATGACACTATAAAGAAGATATAATTTTGGATATTACAAAGATGTTGGCAGTTAAGCAAAGTGACTCACTGTGCCTCTCGTCCATTCATTGTGTTTCAAGCTCTGGTCTATAAACACCATGCATAGTTTGTAAATTATGTCTCTGACAAAAGTGGCTTATACATCGCTTCTAATTTAAATTCTGAGTTTTTCCCCACATTCCTCAAGCCTCTGTGTGTTTGCTCCAAGAATCACAGATCAGAGGATTCATAACTGCCAGATGACAAGAGTAGTCTATGTGTCTCTTTTTGTGTTACAGGTTGCCCTGGTGCAGTTTTTGATTGAAAATACTCCCAGAATCTTTGCCAAAGACTTCACTCCCATTTCTTAGGAGAGTTCAGGTACTGTGGAAATGTGAGGTGGCCTCAGGAAGCAGGAACAATTTAAATGAACAGTTGAACTGCCCTTGGGGAGGACCAGCAGGGAGGCTGCCCAGGCTTGGGAGATGCTTTAGGCCATGGCTAATGCAGAAGATTCTGTCCTAAAGGGAATGGTGCAGGCCAGGTCACCACCTCTTTCTCTTCCCAAAGGTGATCACAGCTCATTACCCTGTCAGGAGACCAAAACCATGGCCATGTCTGTTTTCAAAAGGCAATCTAATTGTGCAATCTCACAATTAGTTTCTTTCAACTCTCAAATCAACCAGGATCATGTCAGAATCTGAGGATTCCTGTCAGATAATTTGTGAAAAGTTAATTTTCCCAATTGAATAAATTTAATAGAGGTTTCTTAGAAAATCCAGGTCTGATTTGTTAATGGTAGCTAAGTATAGCTTCTTCCCCAGGATTCATCTCAGAAATTGAGCTTAGATTCAGAACTTCAGGATTTCTATCACATATTTCTATTTTGCCCTTTCATGTTTTTGTGGTGTTTATCTCATTGCTTTGAGAAAGTCTTTAGAGTAGTTGTATTTGTCAGGATTTGAGAGAAGAATTGGAGACCATTCATAGCAAGATTTCTTGTTTTCTTCTTGTTTCTTTTAGACTGACAATGAAGCTATGATTGTGTGAGCACCACTGAAGACAAGCTCACCTTCTTTTGCCTCCCACTTCCTCTTCCCATCTTTCCAAATGTAAAGTCATACCTATCCCCATAGTATGCTAAGTTTTTCACTTATATTGTTTTCTCTTATGCTAATTGTTGATATAATAAAATGAAAACAGGATTCTCTGTGTTGGCCAGTCATGTTATTGGTTCATCCGCATATTGGTTTGAGGGTGTTGGTTCAGCTGGCAGTTGTTCTGGTTCAACCAGTGACATGTGTGTTGCTATATCTGCTGCCCCTAGAACGGGGCTGACACAGGCCTTTATATTTTGTGCCAGCTCTGGTTGGATTCCACATGTTCTACAAGGAGCTGAGTTTTCATAAGGAAGACATACACTTTCCTAGACTCAAAGTGGGCAAAGACTGTTCTGTTCTGTTCCTGTCACTATTACCACAGCCAAGTGTCCCACAGACAAGCCAGGAGTCCATGTAGGTAAAGACTATGGAGGGGAATCCAAGACAAAATCTAAAGTAATAAGACAGGATGGTGTTGTTTATTATGCAGGCTTCTTCCTGTAGGTGAAAGTCCTGAAAATTCATATGCAAGCAGCATCACTAATACATATGCTATATTTTTTCCATCAGTCTTCAGTTATCCATTCTTCAGGCCAGCGTTCCCAAAATTGTATTTCCTAGAAGGGCTGAATGAGATAATAGCAAAGTATAAGCTATCTGTGGAATAAAGGCAGAAATTTATCCCTAAAGGAATCCTAGTCCCCACCATCTTATGCCTTGAAGAGGTGAGACAATGTCACCAAGAATAGATGCCTCAGCAGAAAAGGGTTGGAGAAAGCCCTTGTAGCTGTTTATTCTTTTTTTTTTAAATTTTTAATTTAATTTTATTTTATTTGAGAACATACTGTACAGAGGGGTTATAATTACATTGGCAGGATAATGCATGCATTTCTTACCAAGCATTGCAGCCTCCTCCTTTGTTTACCCTTCACCTCCCTTCCCAGCCTCCCCCCTCCCCCCCACCCAATCATACCCTCCTCCCCCCCCACACACCGACGTTGTAAAGCTTGCTTTGACATGACATTTTGTAATTCTCCTTGTTGCAACAGGTCCACCTGAATACTTAAACGACTTGTTTGTCCCCATCTCCTCCACATGTTATACTGACATCAAATAAAGTGAAAGTGGGGGTTACACTGTGGGGGAGGGACATACAAAGCAACAAAGAAATATTCATTTTCCTCTTCACCATCTCCTCCACAAATGATACCGACATCAAATATAGTGAAGGCAGGGGTTATAGTGTGGTGGAGGGACATACAAAGCAACAAAGAGATAATCTTATAAATGCATTAGAAACAAATGCATTAAAGAAAAACATTTAAATACATATCTAAGTGTTCATTTTCCTGACATCACTTTATCTGCCCTTTTCTTCTTGACTCATACATATACAAGTCGTTTAAAGATACAGGTGGACCTGTTGCAACAATGAGAAGTACAAGTTGTCATGTCAAAAACGAACTTTACAATTTTGGTGCGGGAGGGGAGAATTGGGTAGGGGGGGGACTATTGAGTACGGAGTGGGGGGAGGCTAGGAAGTGATGTGAAGGGAAAACAAAGGAGGAGGCTTCAATGCTTGATAAGAAATGTACTCATTATCTTGCCCATGTAATTGTAATCCCTCTGTACAGTATGTCCACAATAAAAAAACACATTTGAGATTTAAATGGAAATAAATCTATCACCAAATTTCAAAAAAAAATATTCACTTTCCTGAGTAAATGGGATCCAATCACAACATGAAGAGTTAGGTTAAATATTAGTGGTAAAGACCGAAGAGAAGCCTGGCAATGGGATTTATGCCTTTAATCACAGTTAATGTAGAGGCTGTGATCTGAGGATTGGCCTTCCAAGCCAGTCCTAGGAGTTAAGTCCATGATGCCTCCATTGCGTATTAAGGTCAGTCACCAGTGCTACACCATGAGCCGAAGCGAAATATGCATGTGTTCGCATACAAACATACACATACCCAGAATGACATAAAGCAATGAAACATCCTGTGCATGTGTTGCATTCTTCGTGATCAATATAAAAAGGAAGTAAGAAGCCATCACAGACTTAAAAAACCCAAAAGTCTGAAATTGAAACAAAGTTTACATCACAACAATGGTCAGAAAATTATCCCCATCCAAGGTGGTAATGCGAGTGACATATAACCTTGAAGAGCCTCACAACCAACTGTTTTGGATGAGACAGGAAACAGATCATCTCACGGACACAAGTGTGCACAGACAAGGGCCAGAAGGTCATCTCTTCTCCCCCTGCTCCACATTCTCACCAGTGTCTGCGCTCAACACAGACATGCTCCCGTCAACAAGGAAAGTCTGACTTCCACTGATTAAAAATACAGAATCAAATTAGAACTGTACTTTTGAAAATAAACAAGACAATATTCATTATCTCCTAGCATTCAGTTTTAGACGCCCATCGTATAGTAAGTCTACTTTTTTGGTAGACTTATTTCACATGATTTGATGAAACATGATTGAAGAAGCAAAAGACATTTCAGAAACAAAAGTTTTAAATTTCCACACCTGTATCAGGCAGCTCATTTATTGCACAACAGCTAAATCTTTATTTACACATCACAGTGTGGCCTGTTGTTTTCCTGGACTCAATTTTGTGAAAACCACCCTCCATTAAAGCAAATATTAGGGAAATGTAAACATTCATTCAAACCTTACAAAGCACATACTTTCGTTTATTGTATTCCATTCATGCATCAATTTGGAACTTGTTACAACTTTCCCTATTCAAATATGGAAATGCTTTTGGGTATTTTGGGGACATTCTAACAGGCATGAAAATGAAAAGTCATAGAGAAACATTTCAGGAAGAACCCCTCTGTGTTTTTCATTACAGGTCATTATACTCCTTTTGGTAGAAGTTCAGTAATGATGCTGGACATATCACAACTATACCTCTACTTTACCGATTTGCTCACATTTTGCAAATTTTCTTTGAATTCCCATATTTGTGTGTGTGTGTGTATGTGTGTGTGCTGTTCTACAGGTTTTATTTAACACTTTGCTTAACCTTCAGAATTCTTCAGTAGATTTGTTCATTTTGTATGTTCATGTGTGTGTGTGTGTGTGTGTGTGTGTGTGTGTGTGTGTGTAAGTGTGTGTATGTGTGAGTGAGAAAGACAGAAAGAGAGAAAGAGAGAGAGAGAGACAGAGAGAGAGAGAGAGAGAGAGAGAGAGAGACAGAGAGAGAGAGAGAGAGAGAGAGAGAGAGAGAGAGACTGAGTGTGGGCGTGGGTTCATGTCCTCGGCCTTGAACACAGGGACTATTGCTGTCTCTGAGCTTTATCACAAAGACAACAGTCTACCACCGAAACCTCAGCTCCACTTTCAGGTTTTTTGGTAGATAACTTAGATAAGAGTCTCCAAGTCTTCCACATCCAGGCTGGCTTCTTACCCTGATGCTCAGATGTCAACATGCTGAGAAGCTAGAAATATTGGCTTAAACCACCTTGGCTCCATGGAGTTCTGCATTTTTTTTCATATCCCTTTCAAGAGCATCTACAGTGCAGCCTACAAGTGTAACTGACTTCTGTTCTTTCTTTGCTAATGTAGATATTTGATTTAGGTGAGACAGTTCACCACTCTCTGGAAAACATGTATTTTCCTGTGACCTCCAATGTTAACATTTTGTCAATATAATGTAGTTACTACTGGTGGAAAGGAAGTTAGATGCCCAAATGGTAGGTATTATTTGGTCAGGGCAGGCTGTCAGATTTATGGAAATATCCCCGTGAACTCCATTACTTTTTTACCATAAACATGTTGTAATAACAATGTGGAAGTGGATAGAGACTGCAGGTGACATCCACATTCTCCCTCAAATTAATT
Organism: Dipodomys merriami; assembly: GCF_024711535.1. Taxonomy (NCBI): domain Eukaryota; kingdom Metazoa; phylum Chordata; class Mammalia; order Rodentia; family Heteromyidae; genus Dipodomys; species Dipodomys merriami. Next base: position 30,932,696 of record NW_027202826.1, on the reverse strand, counting down.
TGGTTGTGAGAGGCTTTAAATAAAGTCTGGAGGGGCTTATTAATTTGAATTTCTGTCTTCTACTTACCACTCTGGGAGAGTTGCCCTTCTTATACCTTCTTTTAATTTCTCCAATCAAGCAAGGATTTTCTTTGTTTGCTTTGAGGCATGGTGTCTGCATCCATGGCCTGGCTAGTCAGGTGTTCTACACTAGGCACCTGACAAGAAGCATATGCTTGCAAGGATTCTGAGAGGCTTCAAGGTGGGGGAATGTGGAGGAGAGTTCTAGTTGTGATGGAAGAAAAGCCTGATAATCTTTCTGATACTAAGCATTACCAAACTGCCAATAACAGTGCAAATGCATCAATCAGTTATACTTAGTGATGTAATATATAAACATTTCTAAAATCAAATCATGTTTGTTGGTAAGGGAATCTATTTCATTCCAGAAAGAAAATGTTCATAGGTGAATTGTCTTAGCACATTAACTCTTAAGTAAGGAACTGTTGGCTCATGTCTGTCATTCTACCGACTCAAGAGGCTGAAATATAAAGGTTATTGTTCCTAGCCACCTTGTGCAGGAAAATCCTTGAGATGCATCTGCAACTCTCCACTAAGCAACAGGAAGAACTCTGGTTCAAGCAGCAAAATGCTAGTCTTTAGCAAAATTCAGGAATAGCACCTGAACCCTGAGTTCTTTTCAGAAAAAGCACACACACACACACACACACACACACACACACACACACACACACACACACACACGTAAGTATATCAAATAGCTTTCATTGCTGAAGTTAAATTATTATTTTATATTTATGGAATATATTTCCATGTGTCTCATTTACTTATGTGCACATCAACATTTGTATATGTTTATATTTGTTTTTATTCCAAAAATAGTTACTTTTCAGACTTTGAGATTATTGATATGGGCAGTATGCTTTCAATTACTCAAGTCTTAAAAAGACATAATTTCCCAGGCTCCAGTGGCTCATGTCTTCAGATATTGGGGAAAGTGGGTATCCAACAAGGAAGGTGCTATTCAGACTGTGGGAGCCTCTATGCATGTATGGAAATATCCCAGTCATTTCCATTCCTTTGCACAATATATGTATTATTATAAAAATGTAAAAACTAAGTAGTCTCTGGAGATTACTGTCTCTGTGTTACCTCAATGTTTTGATTTTGGTTTTGGTTTTCAAAGCTTTAATGAAATCTTGAGAAGGTAAGAGACTTGAATAAGCCTGGCTTCTCCTTACTTCTTCAGGAGTTTCACAGATCTTGTGCTTTCCTTTGACGTCTCCAATGCAACCAAGTTGTTTTGTTTGCTTTCTTGCTTGTCTTGAGACATGGTAACTGAATCCAAGACTGCACAGGACAGAGCTTCTCCAGCATCTAAACCTGACAGGAAGCATAAGTCCCAGGGATTGTGAGGGCCTATCCAGGCCTTGTGCGTGGGAACAAGGGCTTCACACCTGGCTGGATGCAGATGGTTAGAGCAGCTTTATTTGCAGGAAGTCAAAGTGGAGGCAACACAAATTCCTGCAATGGGCACAAGGTCAAAGCAACTGTTGTGTGTCCTTGAAGAAAATTATCCACATGATGAAGATAGGAAGAGGAAACCTACTCAAATGTGGAGAAGAGGCTTTAGAATAACAAAGCATGGGACCAAAGTGCATTATATGAATGTAACAACACTAAAATGAGACCACTTTCAGTACTAATCGAATGGGGCAGTGTCTGTCTCACTTACATAAGCTTAACTAGGATCAGATTTGAAGTTGGCTGAGCAGGGAAATCCAAGAGAATGTGATTGCTAATAACTACCAAGAAAAAAGAGCAGGAAGAGGAGCTGTGGCTTACGTGATCAGAGTGATATCATGAAAATCACCATGGCCATGAGTTCAAGTCAAAGGACTTGTGAAAAGGAAAGAGAGAAAGAAAGGCAGCAGGAAAGAAAGAAAGAGAAATATACAGAGAAACAGAGAGAAGAGAGACAGGGAAAAGTAAAAAAAAAATAGAAAGAAAAAAGACACAGAGAATGGAAGAAAGCAAGCAAACAAGCCATCAAGCAAGCAAGAAAGCAAGCAAGCAAGAAAGAAAGAATGGAAGAAAGAAAGAAAGAAAGGAAGCAAGCAAGCAAGCAAGCAAGCAAGCAAGCAAGCAAGCAAGAAAGAAAGAAAGAAAGAAAGAAAGAAGGAAAGAAAGAAAGAAAGGAAGGACAGAAAGAAAGGAAGGAAGGCAGAAAGAAAGGAAGAAGCAAAATGAATTAAAGGACATTACTAAATTGCTACAAAGAAATGAACTGATAAATACCTTCAATAATAAGGATGAATATGCACTTATGAAAATGAAAGAAAATGTTCAAATGAATTCTCTTGTATGATCCAGGTCATACAACAGTTTACAAAAGACAAAACTGTAGAGTATAGATCACATGAGCACTGGCTAGGTGTTGGATTATTGGAAGGTGTGGGAAGGTGGTGGGCATGTCTGTGGAATGGGAAATAAATAGTATGTCTCCAGGGGATTCTCCCTGGCATCTACTGTGACTGCATGGAAATTCTGCTGGTCTGGATTTGGATTTACACAAAGATTCCTGATAAAAGCTTGGTCTCAGGGTCAGTGAGGAGAGATGTTGGGGTCTTTTTGAAGAGAGATCCATGTAAAGATCATCCAGTGACTAGGAAGCTGGCCTCCAAATGAGAAAAACTCTGGAGATCTGGTTAGTTCTCTGGAGAGGATTGCACCTACAAGAGATCACCTGCTGTGTCCACTCTGCCCAGCATCCTGACTCAACACAAGCTCTCTCCACAGTGCTCCTGGTCATTGAGATGTGAGCCAGTCCAGGGCACTGACCACAGACCAAGTTTCAGAATACTATGATTTGGATATTCATCCTTCATGATTATCAATTGAACATCTTGTCATTGTTAAATATCTACGCCCCAGCATCTTTAGAGCACTGAAATTTCAATGAATATACTGGGTTATGATGCATGGCTATATTAAACGGACACAGAAAAATATATGTAGTATTTATAGTAGTTTAACAATAGCAAACATATATATATACATATATATATATACATTTATATGATTAAATTAAGGAGTTGAAAAGTGCTGAAAGAGGGCAGAGGGTATGTCAGCCTGGCAGTTATGGCATGAGCCTTAGAACCGTGACATCAGAGAACGAGGAACTACCAATGCTCAGATTCCAGGCAGTTGACTGCAGTGGCTGTTGGAGCTGCAGTCATGTCTGCTGTCCAGAGCCACGACATGGACAAAGACAAGTGTTCACTGCAATCCCCACACACACCATGCGCGGCTTCCCTGCACGAGGTAGTCTGTTAAATACTTGTTTGGAGATTTCTTCTAGAGGGGGCCCTGGAAAGGGTTCTGTCTTCCTTCTCCTGACCTTTTGCACTGACTCTGACCTTCAACACTGTTCACAAAAAGTGACCCCTATTCACACTGTTCAGCTTGGGGTGAAGACAAGTGTGCACATATTCTCAGAGGAGATGGGAGTGAGGCTAATGGAAGATGGTGTGGATGAAGCTCTGCCCACAACTGAGCCAGTGAGCAGAAGTTTCCACACTATTGATGTAGTGACCCGTACCTACAGAGCCACAGCTCTACTGACAAGAGACACAGTACCACCAACAAATCTAAGGACTTCCTCACATTTAGGAATTCTTAATGGTGTCAAGTATTTCATGATGCTCTTTCTCAACTTTCTCTTGCTCCAATACTGAATAATGATATAAATAAGGTGGGAATAAACTTCCAAGTAGGTACAGTTATGCTACTTTTCGTGGTGGAACAAAAGCAATTTGGAATTCTTTGTGGATATTCATATTATGCCATAAAAATGCTCTTCTCAGGTTTAGCAGTGGTGTTTGTTCACTTTGCTGTGGTCATCTGCTTAGCCTCCCCTAACATTTCTCCTGGCTCACTGCTCCTTTGCCAGATTCTTCTCCTTTCCTGGGACAGGTGCATTAGCTTCCTGCCTTGTTCTTTTCCCCATCTCTTAGAGAAAAAAAAGTCCAGGATTTGTTCCTTAGAATAATCTGTCCTCCTTATATCTTAAAAAGTTATTAAGATTTTCTGTTTGCTTTAAAATCTAAAGCACAAAGCCTCCTGGTATCAGTGACAAAGTCTGGTGAGGATTGAGAGGGCCACCTGTGGCACTGTGTGTCCCCATCCATTAGGCATAAAACTCTGGGACATATGTTTACACTGACTGTGTGTGGTGTTGGTGTGCAGCAGGAAAGCCATCTTCCTGAGGAGGATGCTCAGCAGGACACACCTGTGTCCCTGGAGGACAATGACAGAGCCCTGCTCATCCACAGCCCAGTGCAAATGAGAAGAGGCTGGAGTAGGAAGAAGCGGCACCTCTTCCTCTTCAGTAATGTGTTGCTGGTGTCTAATACCAAGTACGTATGGACTGCATGCTCTCCTGCAAAGCACGCAATGCTTTTCACTCAGCAATGACTTTATATAACCCTTACCTTAAGACAACTTAGAATTTTTATGCATTTCTTTTTATAGAAGTTTAGATTCCTTGCTGATTTCTCAAGACCATAGTGAGGACTGAAGAAAGCAACATGGCCTTGTGGTCCATCCCCCGTCTCTCCCAGCACAAAGGGTTTGAGGCAGGAGGATACAGAGTTAGAGCCTAGGCTAGACAACATACAAAGGCCCTATCTAAAACAAATAAAGCAAATAAAACCATAATGATGTGACAATCTTTATCCAATTTAAATATGACCAAATATAAGAAGATCTTGGGAGAGTAATGATTTCAGTTTAGCTGAGTGATACTTCCTCACATATAAGTAAACACCTAATCAACCAAGGGCAGCATGCTCACAACTGTCATCCCAGCCACTCAGGAGGCTGAAACTTGAGGAATGTGTGTCCAATCCAATCTGGCACGGATGTTCATACAATTACACTCCAAAAAGCTAGAAGCAGGGATAGGACCCCAGTGATAGAGTGCTAGGCTTCATAAACAATGTCAGAGACCTTAACAAGGCCCTGAGTTCAAACCCATTGACTACCCCACAAAAGAAGTAATAAAATAACAGTGATGGTGTGTAATTCTCTTTGTAGATATAAGAAGTGCTTTAAGATAAAAGATGCAATTCCACTGCATAACCTGTCTATGGCAGAATGTGGGGACAAAGTAGCAAACGATGATGGGAGTTCCACAAAGTCCTTTGTCTTGATTTGGCCCAAGGAGAAATACAAGGTCACTTTCCGGTAAGACTGACAGCTATGCCATGTGCATACTTTGACTTCTGCTAAAAGAAAGCGACATACCTATTTTCCAGCAACAATGGAAAATATAACTTATTTACATCTAATATTTATTAGAAGGAAAAAGGTTGTAATTTGTTTGTTTTCTAGCCTGATCTTCCACCTTCGAATTTAATAATAACCTTTAATACAAACACCTCCAGACAATTTTAGATTCTAATATGTTGGAATGGATCAATATTGAAGTGGTTGTGAGCAGTGAATTTCAATGGGTTTACAGAATCTTGTTGGGGGAGAGAGGATGTTCAGACAGTGGAAGACCAGGTGTGACCTACGTATTGAATCACAGTAATAGAATTCATTCAGCAAGTGTTAGTGAATCCTGAAAGTATTTTCTGAAAACTTTATATAGCACTCCCAGTAATTCTCTGTAGAGACAGATTTTAATTCCATAAATAGCTATAGATCATTAAATAAAAAGTGCTTGGCTTGCTCTGTAGTCGACTGACATATTACTTCTTTGTAAGTAGACTGCATGCTATTTGGTGTGTGGGAAATCTGAAGCAGGATTTACTGATAAAGTCCAGGCCAGATTTTCCAGCACACATGCCTAGACCTGCATGAAGACATAGAATGCATTTAGACAGGTCAAAACAGGAGGATTCACAAGGAAGGTGTCAAGTGTTTTATTCTTGGTCTCAAACTGCACCTCATATTTCTACCTGTTTTATATATGAGATCAAACAGCAGGCACGCAGGTTACCTTTCCTCACAGCCAAGGTCTAACACATCCTAAGAAGTTTGAGATAAAGAAGAAAAATGGCTCCAAAATCGTCAGCTTATTAATTCTCTGATGGATATGCCTTGAAAATGATAAAATTGATTGGGAAGCTGGACACCTGTGTGTCCATTTCGGCAGGTCTTCTCCATAGCATATTTCTGTGAAGGTTCTCTGTTCTTCTTGTGCAGGGGAACTCCAGGATACAGATTAATGGAAGCTGGTAAAATCTGGAAATAGAGGTGTTCCTAGAAACTATACCTTTAAGGAAAATTAAAATATGGCAATGAGGTCCTCATAAACTCTATGAGTTCTAAAGCTATTGCACTGTCCAGCGTCCTTGTTCCTTGGCAGATGGCCAACATAGCCTCAGGAAATAGACTTTATTTATATACATGTAGGCAGGTTAGGGGTCATCTAAGATGGGTACCTCTCTCCTGATGAAACACATTACAGGACAGCATAGAATTGTTAAGTAGAAGAGCTATTAATGATCTAAATAAAAAATATGCAGACATTGCAAAAAGTCTGCTTGTTCATAAGGAGAAAGTTATTGGATTGATACATACCCCAATAATTCTATACCTGGTGTTCACAAAAGTACACACACACACATTCACAGAGAGAGAGAGAGAGAGAGAGAGAGAGAGAGAGAAAGAGAGAGAGAGAGAGAGAGAGAGACAGAGACAGAGACAGAGAGAGACAGAGAGAAAGACAGAGAGAGAGACAGGGAGAGGGAGAGAGAGAGAGAAAGACGGAGAGGGAGAGAGTATAATTTCATAGAAAAATTAAAGCAATAATGTTTATATATATATATATAATAATGTGGTTTATAAAACCCTGAAAATAGTTACAAATTAAAAGTGCAGTGTGTTTTTAAAACAGATGTATTCCATAATAGGAAAAGTTATAAGGGGGAGTAATATATCCAGTGCTGTCTTTCAATCCCTTCAGAGGACAGAAATATAACAATAGAAGGTACAGAGAACAGTAAGCAGCAACCTTTTCATTCATCATTAAAGACATAGTGTGATAGGTAATAAAGTGTAAGCTTCCTGGGAAATAACACAGCACATTGTAGTTCTAAAATTTCTATAAGGAAATGAAACACTGCAACATTTCCATATTTTTAATTCTTCTTCTAAATTTTTATCTTGTCTAGCTGGATTACAAATATTCTGTCAAAATGACCAATTTCTTCCATAGGTTTGAATTTTCATACCATTTTCATAGTTGCATAGCATATGTGATCTGTCTGGTTTTATCATTGTGGACTGTAGGCGTTGCTAGGGTGAGACTCACCTATGGTCAGGTGGCTTGCACCACACGTTAGAAAATAAGTTTCTCCATGTCAATCCAAGATCTCTTCCACACCAAAGTCTAATTCACATCACAGTCAGATCACCAGGAAAGGCAGAGTCCATCAAACCCCAGTTATGAGTCGGTTCTTATTCCACTCACATTTACAATGATACTCCCAGATTGCCAGTCTCTTTTAGGATAGACTTAAAATCAAAGCATGAATGTGAAATGTAGCATAATATTTTCTTTCTTTTAAATCACAGGTCTTCAGAGCTAAAAGAAACATGGTGCTCTTTACTTCAAAGGTTAGTAGTGTTTGTAGTTTTTTATTTGTTAGTGAATGAATAAAAGTCCCTACAAATAATGTTTCCATAGTGATAGAAATTATGTGTCCCGGGTAAATTTATAAATAGAGTGCACTTTTTATTTCATAAGAAAATTTGGTTGGAAACCTAAAGTTCTCCTAGGCTTCAACTGATAGACATGAGTGAATATATTCTAAAACATATGTAGGTGACTAGGCACTGTCATCCTGGCTACTCAGGAGATTGAGACCTGAGGATTGTGGTTCCAAACCAGCCCAGGCATGAAAGTTTATTGAGACTCTTATCTTCCAGAAACTCCCAATAAGTTGACAGTGGAGTGTGGATCAAGTAATAGTGTGATGGCCTTGAGCTAAAAAGCTCAGGGTCAATATTCAGGTCCAAGGTTCAAGGTCCACAACTGGAACTATGTGTATGAGTGTGTGTGTGTGTGTGTGTGTGTGTGTGTGTGTGTGTGTGTGTGTGTATGTGTGTGTGTGTGTGTGTGTGTGTGTATGCTTACATAACTCCAGAAATAAACATATATACATATACATCCATACATATGGACTTATATATGCATATATACTACTCAAAAACTTGGGATTCTAGTAGTACACAGGAAGTTATTATTCCTCCTCTTCACATAGTAAATTTTTAAAAACAATGGATCTGCTTCCCAAATGTCATTTCCTTGGCTATCACTTGTATTCTGAATCTCATGCTTTTTTCTGTCAAACAATATTCTATATTTTCAAACAACTAGCTAATTCCTTGTGCTCTTTTTCATTATTATCCAATTTATCACTATAGCAACATTCAAAAACAGAAGGAACTTCAGAAGTGTAATCCATTGCAGAACTTTGCCAACGATTTCCAGAAGGCTGGCTCTGTAAGTGTTTTTAAGAATAAACAGGAAGGGTTGGGAAGGTGGCTCAGTGGTAGAGCGCTTGCCTTGTATGCAAGAGGCCCTGGGTTCAATTCCTCAGCACCACATAAGCAGAAAAAAAAAAATCGGAAGTGGCGCTGTGGCTCAAGTGGTAGAGTGCTAGCCTTGAGCTGAAGAGCTGAGGGACAGTGTTCAGGCCCAGCCTTCAGGCCCCTGACAGGACTCACCCAAACACCTACACAAAAAAAAAAAATAAACAAGGAATATCCTGTTGATCTCTTAGGCAGGATGGAGTCTGGATAGTCCTTGTAAGAAAGCACAGAGTTGCCTCTGCGGGATCCATTTCAATGCTGAGTGTGTTTAGATACAGAATTTGCTAGGTCAGCTTGGGACTAGTGACTCACCCCTGTAAATCTGGCTACTCAGAACACTAGATCTGAAGACTTTGGTTCAAACCAACCCAGGCAAAAAAGTCCATGAAACTCTGAGATCCAGTAGTCTACTCACAAAAATACAGTAGTGATGTTGTGCCTCAGGTGGAGAGTGGTAGCCTTGGGCAAAAGAAACCAGAGACCGAGCACAGACCCAGAGCTCAACTCTAATATTATCCAAAAAAAATCAAAAAGATAATAAAATTGGGTAGGTCTCCTTTGCTCTTTCTTTTCACGTAGCTCACTGCTTCCTTACTAGCTTCCTTCCTGTTTCTATTCCCATCATTTCAGTGGAAGAAGTCCAGGGCTCTTTTTTTATATCTGCCTGCAACCATTTTCAGAATGACCTACTTTTCTGCTTGCTTTTGAGCCACAAAGTGCCTTGCATGTTAGTTCCCAAGTGTCAGTTGAGGAAATGTTGCATTGTGCACCATGAAAGTTGGGCATAAAGCTGTATCCCATGCTGGAGCACTGACTGTGCTGTGGTGTTGCTGTGCAGCTGGAGAGCCATCATCTTGAGAAGAAAACTCAGCAGGACAGACCTTTGTCCCTGGAGAAGCCCTGCAGAAACCTGCTCATCCACAGCCCGGTGCAGATGCAAAAAGGATGCAAGAGGAAGAAGCAGCATCTCTTCCTCTTCACTGACTTATTACTTGTGACTAATGCCAAGTATGTATGGACTGCTCCCTGTCATGCTCAGCACAAATGCTTCACACTAGCAAATGACATTTAGATATCTGCATTTAATCCACAGGTGATTTGTCAATTTTGTATTCAAAGGATCTGATTCATTTTTTATTTCTCCTGTGTTCATGAAGCTCCTGTGTTGTGTAATTGTTGAGAATATGATCAACAATGAAGATACCACCTGGCATGCTGTTGATCCTCTAGTCACAGCACATAAACTTTTAAGGCAGAATCTAGAGTTAGGGTCCAGGCTACACTATATTTAAATGCCAGGTCTCAAGCACTCATAAGACAACATAATCAAGAATGTGATAGACAAATAATCTTGTATGAGGAGTTCAAAATTATGAAACAGAGAGAATAGTTTGGGAGAGTAGCTAGTTCTTAACATGACACATCTAAGATAAATTAAGAGAGATGGTGTTTTTTGCCCTTTTTAGGTATCAGAAATGCTTTAAGATTAAAACTGTGGTCCCACTGCGTGCCCTGTGGATGGCTGACTGTGGGGTCAATTTGGACAAGGGTGGTGATCACTCCAGAAAGTCCTTTCTTTTGGGCTGGCCCCTGGAGAACTTCATGGCCACCTTTGGGTAAGACTGAACACTGCACCCTGAAAGCAGCAGGGAAATAGCAAAAGAGTTATCCTTCATTAATCACTTAGCTATGTCAGATATCATTCCTAATGACCTTCAGTCACACTGAGCCTTGTTCCTACTAATGTCAAGGAAGTTTTCTAGGTTCTAATAAAAGGTAGTAGAGTTCAGGAAATTATCTAAGGAAGTAAAACAGTCCAACCCTTTTCATTTTCCCTTTTTTTTTCCTAGCAAATGCTTACTGTTGATTTCTGGATCTAGGAAATTCCATGTAAATGCCATGTTTCTTCTGGGTGCCTTGATCTGAATGATTATTTTGTAAAGTATTGGAAGAGCACATCCAGCTCTGTCAGTTTTATCAAAGGAGAAATGGAAGGTGCCCGTGGTGTGAGATGAAGTATGGTCAGGAGGCTTGCATCACACAGTGGCAGGGATTCCATTCAATCCATTTTTCTTCTACAGCAGTCTGGGTCACATTACAGTAAGATCACCCTTATAAGCCCAAGAGTCCATAAAACCCCAATTAGGATTAGGTTCAATTCTGTGTTTGCTTGGACACCAATGAATTGATAGTATTTTACCTTTAATGACTGTAAAGATATTGTATATGAGATGCAGTTTAATATTGTCTCTGCTTTTATTTTGCAGTTCTTGTGAACAAAAAGAAAAATGGATCACTTTTCTGCAAAGGTATTAAGCAAGTGCTTTTATATAATTTTTAGTTTGTTAGGGAATGGGTACCTGAAAACCAAGATCTTCAATATATTCTGCCTCATTTTCTATGGAAATTATTTGCCATGGCTGCAATTCTAAATCATAAACAGTCTTTATTTTTAAAGATATTCAGGTTATCCACCCTAAATCTCCCTTCACTTTATTGATATACTTGAGCTAAAAATTTCTGAAAATATATATAGGTCGTCAGGCAAGAGTTTCTCAATCCAATTATCCCACTACTCAGGATGCTGTGATATAAGGACTGCAGTTTGCAGCCATTCTGTGTAAGATAGTCAGGAGACACTTATCTCCACTTTACTGTCAAAAGAGCCAGAAGTGGTGCTGTGGCTCCAGTGTAAGAGTCATAGCCTGGAGCAGAGAAACAGTACACAGACATTGAGTGCAAGGGCCATGTTTGACCCCATCTATATTCCTGTGCTCCATTGAGCTAGCTCAGAGCCATTGTTACTTTCAGTAGTCTAGGCAGGCTTCAGCCCTCCCATCTAGATGGTGAAATTTGAAACCCTGAATCTGATGCCTTCCTAAAGGTCACATTCCAGGACACTGTTCTCTTTCAAATCCTATTTCCCAACAATACTATTGCATTGATTCAAATCTATAATTGCTCCCTAAGTGTTTATAAACTATGAAATACAGATTGAAAAATATTAACAATGAAGATGGATTTGAAAAATAAGTTATCAGCTAATAATTGTGCTACTCTGGGTTGAATGAATCAGGTATATCAACCTTGCAAAGGAGGAAGAAGATGAGGACAGCATTCCTCTGCAGATCTTCACCCATGAAGTTAAGAACAATCACTTCGTAAGTGTTATGTAGAATAAAGTGGAAATTTCCAGTTACTTGCTTAGGCTGGAAAGGCAGGAGATTTTATAAATTATCTATGGTAAGGAAACTTTTTTTTTTATTGTAAAGATACTATAAAGAGGATTACAGTTACATGAGTGAAGTAATGAGTGCACTTCCTCTTGAACATTGTTACCCCTTCCATTGTTTTCCCCCTACCTTCCCCTCTCTTCCTCCCTTCCCGGAGGTTCTTTTTTTTTATTGTGATTAAGTGATTACGTAATTTCTGGAATTTCACAGTATTGTAGAATAATGATGCTCATTTAAAGTCACAAGGTCATTCTAACTTTCCTTGAGCAAGTTGTCTCTCACAGTCTGTAACATATAACGGTGTACACATGTTATACACCATACATGTGATCAGCAGCATGGGGATATTTAGTAGTGGTTCAACCAGATGAGTGGGACTTCTTTGTTTCTTAAGTCCTGTTACTTTTGTCGTATCCCCTAACATTTTGGATTTAGCATCCACTTATCAGGGAGACCATGTGCCCTTTGTCTCTTCGTTCTTGGCTTACCTCGCTCAATATGATTCCTTCTAGCTCCATGCATTTCCCTGCAAATGCCATTATTTTGTCATTTCTAATGGCTGCATAATATTCCATTGTGTATAGATACCACAATTTTTGGATCCATTCATCTGTAGTGGGGCATCTGGGTTGTTTCCATATCCTAGCTCTTGTGAATAGTGCTGCAATAAACATGGAGGTGCACGTGTCCTTGTATATTGGTTCCTGTTGTTTAGGATAGATGCCTAGAAGTGGTATGACTGGGTCGTAAGGGAGGTCAATCTTTAGCTTTCTAAAGACCCTCCAGACTGCTTTCCAAAGTGGTTGTATAAGTGTACATTCCCACCAGCAGTGCAATAGGGTTCCTCTTTCTCCACATCCCCACCAGCATTTGTCGTTGGCTGATTTGTGGATGTGGGACATTCTGACTGGGGTAAGGTGGTATCTCAGGGTTGTCTTTATTTGCATTTCCTTCACCACCAGGGATGATGAACATTTCCTCATGTGTTTCTTTGCCATTTTTATTTCTTCATTTGAGAAGTCCCTCTTTAGTTCCCTTGCCCATTTAGTAATTGGTTTGTTAGGTTTGGGAGGGATTAGTTTCTTGAGTTCCCTGTGTATACAGGATGTTAACCCCTTGTCTGACATATTGCTGGTAAATATTTTTTCCCAATTAGTTGATTTTCTTTGTAGCTTAGTTGCGATAGCTTTATCTGTGCAGAAGCTTTTTATTTTAAGGTAGTCCCATTTGTCGAGTCTCTCTCCAACTTGTTGTGACCCTGGGACTCTGTTCAGGAAGTTCCTTCCTGTGCCTATGAGTTCAAGTGTCTCTCCTACTCTGTCCTGCAGTAGTTTCAGAGATTCACGTTTAATGTTAAGGTCTTCAATCCATTTTGAGTTGATGTTGGTGCATGGTGATAGGCTGGGGTCCACTTTTAGTTTTCTGCATGTGGCTGCCCAATTTTCCCAGCACCAGCGGTTGAAGAGGCTGTGTTTCTTCCATTGTATGTCTTTGGCTCCTTTATCGAATATCAGCTGGCTGGGCCTGTGGATTTGTTTCTGGATCTTCTATTCTGTTCTATTGGTCTTCAGGTCTGTTTTTGTGCCAGTACCATGCTGTCTTTGTTATTATAGCTCTGTTGTAGAGTTTGAAGTTCAGCATGGATAGCCCTCCCATATTGTCTTTATCCCCTAGAATTGTTTTGGCTATTCTAGGTCTTTTGTTGTTCCATATGAATTTTTGGACTGTTTTCTGTATTTCAGGGATATACTTCATTGGGATTTTAATAGGAATTGCATTGAATTTGTATATTAGTTTTGGAAGTATTACCATCTTTACTATATTAAGTCGGCCTATCCAGGAGCATGGGAGGTCTTTCCATTTCCTAGTGTCTTCTACAATTTCTTTCTTTAACTTTTTATAGTTCTCATTAAATAGTTCTTTTACATTTTTGGTTAGGTTTATTCCTAAATATTTTATTTTTTGGGAGGTTATTGTGAATGGGGTTGCTCCCTTTATTTCCCTCTCTTCTTGTACATTGTCAGTGTACAGGAAGGCAACTGATTTTTGTGGGTTTATTTTGTATCCTGCTATTTTGCCGAAGTGATTTATGATTTCTAAGAGTTTGGGGATGGAGTTTTTGGGATCGTGAAGATATAGTATCATGTCGTCTGCAAAAAGGGATAGTTTAACTTCTTCTTTCCCTATGCGGATCCCTTTAATGTCTTTTTCTTGCCTTATTGCCCTGGCTAAGGGTTCCAGGACTATATTGAAGAGGAGTGGAGACAGTGGGCATCCTTGCCTTGTTCCTGATTTTAGGAGAATTGGTTGTAGCTTTTCCCCATTAAGTATAATATTGGCTATTGGTCTGTCATAAATGGCTTTTATTGTTTTTAGGAATGTTCCTTCTATTCCTATTTTCTCCAGGGCTTTTAGCATGAATGAATGTTGAATTTTATCAAAGGCCTTTTCTGCATCTGTGGCGATAATCATGTGATTCTTGACCTTGGCTCTGTTGATATGTTGGATTAATTTATTGACTTACATATGTTAAACCATCCTTGTGTCTCTTGGATGAAGCCTACCTGGTCATAGTGTATAATTTTTTTTATGTGTTTCTGGATTCTGTTAGCTAGAATCTTGTTAAGGATCTTTGCATCTGTGTTCATCAAGGAGATTGGCCTGTAATTCTCGTTTTTGGTTGGGTCTTTGCCTGGTTTGGGGATGAGTGTGATATTGGCTTTGTAGAATGAGTTTGGGATAGCTCCCTCCTTCTCTGTTTCTCTGAAGAGCTTGAGGAGTATGGGTATTAGTTCTTCTTTAAAGGTCTTATAGAATTCTGCTGTGAATCCATCTGGTCCTGAGCTTTTTTTTGTTGGAAGACTTTTGATAGCTTCCTGTATCTCGTTATAGGATATTGGCTTATTTAATTGGTTAACTTCTTCTTTGCTCAGTTTGGGCAACTTGTATTTCTCTAAAAATGCATCCATTTCTGCCAGATTTTCTTCCTTTAGAGAGTATAGCTTTTGAAAGTAGTCTGTTAGAATTGTTTGGATATCTTGGGTACGTGTTGTGATGTTTCCCGTGGCATCCCTAATTCTATTAATATGGGTTTCCTCTCTTCTTTTTTTAATTAATCTAGCCAACGGGCCATCAATTTTGTTTATTTTTTCAAAGAACCAGCTTTTTGTTTGGTTTATTTTGGTTGTGGTTTTCTGGTTTTCTAATTGGTTAATCTCTGCTCTTAATTTGGTTATCTGGCTTCGTCTAGTAACTTTAGGTCCCATTTTTTCTTGTTTTTTTCTAGCTGTTTTAATTGCAACATGAGATTATCTACTTGGTCTGTCTGCATTCTCTTGATGTGGGCACTGAGGGCAATAAATTTGCCCCTCAGGACTGCTTTTGCTCTGTCCCACAAGTTTCTTTGTGAGGTGTTTTCATTTTCATTGAGTTGTAGGAAATGCTTTATTTCTTCTCTGATCTCTTCCATTACCCAGGTATTGTTAAGGAGTGTGCTGTTCAATTTCCATGTATTAGAGAAATTTCTGTGGTATGCTTTGTTATTGAGAGCTAGCTTGATTCCACTGTGGTCAGATAGGATACAGGGGATTATGTCGATCCCTTTGTATTTGCTTAAGTTCCTTGCATGAACTATGATATGATCTATTTTGGAGAAAGTTCCATGAGCTGCTGAGAAGAATGTGTACTGTGTTGTTTTAGGGTGAAATACTTGGTGGATGTCAGTTAATTCCGCTTGAAGTATGGCCTCACATAATTCGGTAGCTTCTTTGCCAATCCTCTGGTTGGTAGACCTGTCCTTTGGTGAGAGTGGTTTGTTAAAGTCTCCTAGTATTATCGTATTGGGATCTATTTTATTCTGTAAGTTTGAGAGCATTTGTTTAACATATCTGGGTGCACCAATATTTGGGGCATATAAGTTGATGATGGTTATATCCTCCTCTTGGATTGTTCCCTTTATTAATATATAGTGTCCGTCCTTGTCTTTCTGTACTGATTTTAATGAAAAGTTTATTTTGTTAGATATCAGGATAGCTACACCTGCTTTCTTACTGGGGGCATTTGATTGGTAGATCCTTTTCCACCCCTGCACTCTGAGTTTGTTTGTATGTTTGGCTGAGAGGTGGGTCTCCTGAAGGCAACAGATGAATGGGTCTTGTTTTCTGATCCAGTCCTCAGTTTGTTTTCTTTTAATTGGTGAATTCAGCCCATTTATATTAAGAGAAAGTATAGAGAGACACATTGTTGTCCCTGCCATTCCGTTTTCCTAAGTTTTTCTTCTTTCCTTTCCTCCTGTGCTTGCTCAGTTAGACTTTGAGTAATGCCTGTTTGGGGCAGGTCCCAGTTCCTGGCTGCTTTCTTCAGGTTGTGTCCCCCCTCTTAGAATTCTTTGTAATGCTGGCTTAATGTTTATGTATTCATTTAGTTTTTCTTTGCTATTAAAAGTTTTCAGTTCTCCATCGAATGTGAATGCTAGCTTTGCCAGATATATCAGTCTGGGTTGGCAGTTATTGGCTTTCAGGGCTCGTGTGGTGCTTTCCCAGGCTTTTCTTGCATTCATTGTGTGGAGAGATCTGCAGTGATTCTAATTTTTTTCCTGTTGTAGTATAGCTCCTTCTTCATTTTTGCTGCATGCAAGATTGTTTCCTTATTATTCCGATCTATCATTTTTACTATAATGTGTCTAGAAGTGTTTCTCCTGGGATCTTGCTTGTTGGATGTTCTATATGCTTCTGTAATGTAGGTAAGATGGTCCTTTTTGAGGTGGGGAAAATTTTCACTGATTATCTTGTTAAATAGGTGTTGCTTTCCCTTGCTCTGGAATTCCTCACCTTTGTCCACACCGATTATGCAAAGGTTAAATTTCTTGGCATTATCTGCTTGCTCTTGAATTTCCCTTTGGTTTAATTTGAGTGATTTTTCCATATCTGTCACTTTTTGGTCCAGTTGGTGTATTCTGTCTTCTGTATCTGACACTCTACCTTCCATTTCATTCACTCTGTTGACCCTGGCTTCTATTGTGGTTTGCATGGAGGAAATGGATCCCTTTATGGATTCAATATTGGTTCTCAGAGTCCTGATCTCAGTATGTATTACCTCTAATTTGGCATTTATCTCACTTCTTACTGAGGTTTGTGCAGCTTCTATTTTTGCATCCAACTCTTGTTTGATATCCTGTATCTCATTTGATAGCTCATCCTTGTGCTCTTTCAATTTCTGATCAATTTCTCACTTTATTTCTTGAGTCATTGCCTCCAGCAACCCTTGGATGTAGCTTTTGTCTTCCATTCCTGCTTTGCTCCCACTGGGGCTCTCCCCTGTGTGGCTGCTGGCTTTTGAGGTGAGCTTGCTGTCCTGGGTGGTGGTAAACCTTGTGATTTTTCTCTGTGATTTTCGCATGGGGATTCAGGAGACTGCTCTGCAATTTTGTTTTGGTGTGTCTGTCTTTGCTTGGTTGTTGATTCTGTATTGGTAGAGAGAGTCTGTGACTGATCTGGGTTCTGTTGGGAGCCTATTTCCAGCTGCTATTCTGACCTACTTAGGATTCTCAGCTCTCTGCTGTAGATTGCTGGCAATTCCTGCCTTTGGAAGGGTTGAATAGCCTAGACTGCTTGTGTTTGCTCCTATGGGTGCTCTTGGGAAGATCAGATGCTCTGGATGCACTCTCCCAAATACTGGAGTCTGCTATTGGCTCCTGATGTGTTTTTGTTTGTTTGTTTGTTTTGGGCTGGTTGTAGGCTTGAACTCTAGGTTTGGGTGCTGTCCCTCAGCTCTTCAGCTCAAGGCTGGCACCCTACCATTTGAGCCCCAGCACCACTTCTGACCCTTTTTGCCTTTGTGATGCTGAGGAATCAGATCCAGGGCCTCATACATCCAAGACTATCACTCTACTGCTGAGCCGCCTTATCAGCCTGCGCTCCTGCTTGCTATCAGGTGCTGGCAGCCTGTGTTGCCCAATTTCCGCCTAGGGTACATGGGTGGAGTTTTGGTGGGGTTTGGGCTTTGGGCTTCTCTTGTCCTGAGCCTCCAGGTCTTTTGTTGTCACAGGCGTGCTTCCCAGGGAGTGCTGTTTCCTGATTTTCTCCCTTCTGTTGAGGCATGTGCTCAGCTTTTTACTTCAGTTGGGAGGAGTTGGTTGTGTTGTTCAGGCGCCGGATCCCTGGGCCTGGTTCCGGCCCCAGCCTGGAGCACACTCGTTAGGCCTGTGCTGATGTGTATACCACCTAGGTTATGCAACCTGGAGGACACAGTTCAAATTTCTTCTACTGTTGATAGTCTTGACCCAGGGACGCTGTTCCTGGCTTGGGAATTTAAGCTCCCTTCCAGGGGCACTCTTGCTCTGGCTTGGCCAGCGGAGTGTGCTCAATGGGCTGGTGGAGTTCTCAAACAGTTCCCAGTTTTAGTGGGTCCTGTGGTCCGGGTGTTCGGGTAGGAAGTCTAGGTCAGGGTCGGGGCATTCCCTCCAGCTCTGGTCTCCCTTGAGGGATACACTGTCCCCTGTGGGGTACTCAGCCTGGAGCTAGTTGTTTCTGTGTTGTGTAGGTCGTCAGTTGTTGTTGCAATCCGAGTTCAGTTGGGGTGGTTGGGGGCTGGGCTGGGCGGTGATGGCTCTGTGTGATTCTTTTCTGTCTCTGCCTCTATCGAAGCTGTCGGGTCCACAGTGTCCATGCTCAGACAGCTTCTTCTCGGATTGTAGAGATCTGGTGGGTCTGATGCCGGTGCCTCAGGCGGCTTCTGTGCGGGAGATCTGCAGGCAGCCCCCTGTGCCTCTGGGACCCGGGCGGCACCCGCTGGGTGGTTGTGATCATGAACAGGCGTGTCTAGTGCCTCAGGCAGCTTCTGTGCAGGTGGTCTGCAGACAGGTCCCTTTGTCTTGCTGCCAGTACCCGGCGGCTTTGGTGGGATGGAGCCTCTCTGCTCAGGTGGAAAGTGGGGGGTGGGGGTGGGATCCTTGTGGAGACTCCCAGCTGGTAGGTTTCTTTGTTCCTGGCGATCAGTTATTCTGAAAACCGGTACCTCAGGAGGCTTCTGCGAGGGTGATCTGCAGGCGGCCCCCTGTGTCTCTGGGGCTCCGGCAGCTGGCCGATGGCTTGGCACACTGGCGCGTGGCCAGTAAAAGTTGGGGGAGGGGTCTTTGCTCTTCTCTGTTCTGAAATTCTTCTTTTCCTCTCTTTCTTTTTTTGTTATTTTCCACCTCCGGTTTTTCTCTGAGTGTTCATCTTTTTGTTGTTGTCCGTCTCTTGGGGAGATTAAATGTTGGAACTTGAACTCTCTTTTTGGTTGGGGAGAGCTGTGGCATTTCCCTACTGCCCCGTCACCGTCTTCTTCCCGCCCCCCCCCCCAAGGAAACTTTTAAGAACAATGATAGGAAGAAAATTAGGAAAGAACAAAATTGAGAGATGAGCTTGATTCACTTATATCTACAAATATAAAGATTAGAGCAATGAGTCAATGTCAGTACTATATGTTCTGAACAATTATCTTCCACTTGGAACAATTTAGTTTTCTGTTCATTGGATCATAGCTTCCTGTATTTGAGACTCGATTTCCAACATTCATGTCTGAATCTGTCTTAGGTTATTATATATTTTAATCACTGTATTACAAAGTGAGATATAACTTTTATGGAAATAGAATACTGTGGCCTGCAATGGGCTCATGCTTGAGATCTGAGGATTGTAATTCACAACCAGCCTGGGAAGGAATGACCTTGAAACACTTACCTCCAAATGACTAGCAAAAAGGGGAATGTTGGAAGTGGAGCTGTGGCTCAATTGGCAGATGTGAGACTTGAATCACAATGCTCAGGTACAGAATTCTGTCCCTGGGTTTCAGCCCCATGAGGTACAAAAATAAGTCATTTTATTTACCTATGAATTTAGCCTAAGAAAGCAAGACCAGCCAGCACTGGTGGCTCACACCTCCTGTCATCCTAGCTACTTAGCAGGCTGAGATATGAGATTGTAGTTAGCAGCCAGCCCAGGCAGAAAACTCCCAATGGGATTCTTTATCTCCATCTAACCACTCAAAGCCCCAAAGTAGAGCTGTGGGCTCAAAGTGCTAGAGCACTAGCCACATGCAAAAAGATCTCAGAGAAGGACTCCAGGACATGAATTCACGCCCCATATCCAACATTCACAACAACAAAGCAAAAGAGAAAACACAAAAGGAAGATCCTTTAAAAGATTGCTTTATCATGTCGACATGTATGACTTTCATTTATTTAATACGTGTTTAGCTTATAGTAAGAAGCTTTATTCACTTTCATTAGCTAACATGTATAAATTTTGAAGGAAATTTTCACATTTAATATACATAAATTATCACAGCTTTATTGTAAACAAGGTCAATTTTATCAGTAAATGGGCATAGTCTACCTGGAATAAGAGTACTACTTATGTTATTTTTTTATTTATATTTGGAGTGGTTATCATGAATTCCATTTGATTTTGTGGAACTCCTAAATGATGGAACAATGCCAAATATTATATAGAATGTCAGATTTGGTTGCATCAATTTTCTTATGTAGAAATACTTAACCTAAGTTTTTAAGTAATTTTTCCTCTATAAGTTGTTCTAAGACATTGTCAGCCTACATGACTACTTCTGAAGAATAATGGTATTCTTTATATCTATACTCTCTCTTCTTCACTAAATTTCAGTATTGTGTGTTTATGAACATAGGCACATGTTCATTATATTAATACACATGTGTCCATATACATACACAAGATAGTATTGAGAAGGGAAAGCAGAAGGACACAACATTACTAAGTGGATGATAGTAAATGTCTAGAATATGATTGATCTGTTTTAAGTTCCATAGTCATGGCTGGAGGGAGAGGAGGCTGCATGGTTCTCAGTGGATAGCACAGACTTGTCTGTGCCTGACTCACTCCAATAGCAAAAATGCTTAGAGAGCAATCTGTTAGCTCAGCTCTACATGATAAAAAAGGGCTTTACTGAGGTCTAAGTTTACTGAAGTAAAGATTGCAGGTGCATGTCATTTCTCCAGAAGAGCTGAGTGTCTGCCTATTGATAGATAATCAGCTTGTGGGAAGGCTCCATATTCATGCTTGTGGGTCCAGGGCAGCTCTGTGATACCATCCGACCTGACAAGGTTCCTATTTGACCTTGTCTCTTGAAAGACATTTCACTGAATTTTAGGCCTTCACAATTTCCCCCTCTCTGTATGTTAATGGTTTTCCAGTACCTTTTGTTCTCTATAGTCTCTGGTGTCTCTTCAGCTGTCATTCAGATTTGACCTATGTGCAGTTTGTTTCCATGGGTCTGAATTGCTTTCTCCTGGCTTCATATTATACAAATAAATGAAGAAACAGTTCTACTCAAGTTTTTGTGCACTATACAGTTGTGGCCTTTAAATACCTGAAATCACATTTTGCTTGACTCATCAGGAAACTAATTCATGATAACTATACAATGATACTGTTTGTTTTCTTAATATGTACCTTTTCTCACATGTGTTTTATAGCCAATAACTGTATTAGCAAAAAACTCAGATACAGTGAAGGATGTTATCAGCAAGACACTCTCGACCCTTGGAAAAAAAGTAAGTCATCTGTAAGCTCTTTTTTAAATAAAAAACCAGTTTCCTAATGGAGATGAAAAGAGATGCATTTATGCTCATGTGTGTACTACTGCATTACTAACATTGGTCTTCTCCTGGCCTCAAGATTGAGAACCTGCAGGCAGCTGGACATGAGATGAATCTATACTTGTGTTCTTTCAATCTCATTCTTAATCTCATGCCAAGTGCAATTGAACACACAAGGAAGTTGATATATAATTTTGTCCTGCTAACTCCATATATTTCTGTTATATATAAAAGTCTATCTATGATGAGCTAGTGTAATACTCTGAGTAAGAAAGTTTCAGGACAGGAAGGTGTGGCTGATGTTTGCAGTCCTAGCTACTCAGGAAGCCAGTCCATCACTAACCCCCCAAAAGTCAAAAGCAGAGTTTTCCTTGTTAGAAGCACAGCTGTATAAGGCAATGTGTTCTTCTTGGTTCCACTGTGATAGGCTTTGTGTGACACTCAGTCCTTCTCTCCCCCAGAGCTCTGAGTGTGACTACCAGTTGTGGCTCCATTCTGAAAATAAAGAAGCTCCCTTTGTCTTCATTGGTAAATATGAAAGAAAATTTCAAATGGGAGGGAATGGCATCAAAGTTGGACTTCTAAATCTTCAATACTGATTCTTTAAGTGTTAAGCTTAATATTACTAAGAGTAAATACATCCTATATAATTAAATTGTACATTTTTCAATAAATACTGACCAGCCACTTGATTTATATGTGTGTGTGTGTGTGTGTGTGTGTGTGTGTGTGTGTGTGTGTGTGTGGCTACCTAGGTTCATTTCCTCATGTGGCAAATCTTGGTTTGAGGAGAAAAATAGGTAGTTGCCTTTATTCACTTGAAATATAACATTATTGGATGATATTGGTCAAGATGCCTTGTATTCGTAAACTCATTTGTTGAGTAGTAACTGCTTTGTACCACTACATAAAGATAAGAAACATGAACTACAAATATAATTGAGGTTTACTAATTAAAATAAGGGGTTTTGTTTTCATGTAGTAGAAAGCAGATTGGAAATTCATTGTCAAAATCTGGGCTCCTGTTCCAATGAAAGTCCCTGCTGCGTTTTCTCACCATAGGGCATGAAAATCCCTATGTGATTAAAAAGAGTCAGTTTGGAGAGACTGCATTCCAGCCACGAGGACCAAGGCCACATGAGACTCACACTCCCCAGAATCCTATCCTGGAGCAGTGCTCTCTAGCCACAGGAGGCCGGTTCATTCTGAAGCCAAGGCAGCCAGCCCAGGGCCAGCAACTTAACGGTGAGTCCTCTCACTTCTATATGGTTACATAGTTCTGTATCTTCTGTACATTCGAGGACCTCTATGGTCTCTTAAAGCATTTGACATGCATAAAAAACACATTTAAGTAAATGGAAGCAGGATACATATGGCTCAAGCTGTAATTCCAACTATGGAGGAGGCTGAAATCTGATTTTCTCAGTCAAGTCAGTGTGCAAAGGAAAGTCCTGAGAGTCTTAACTCCAAATGTCCATGAAAAATCTGGAATAGAACCATGTCTCAGAGGTAAAGGGCTCCTTTGAAAGAGAAAGCTCACTTAAGGGACAAGGCTCCAGAGATCACCAGGTAGCCTGTGGGAAGACATAAAGAGAAGAAAAGATGTCAACATCCTCCAAAGTTTCTGGAGAATATTCAATGTATACAGCAAGCTTAAATTAGAGTTTTTTCCTTAGGTGAAAACTAGAATGTGACTAGAGTCACCCATAAGGAAAGAGTTTGCATTTTTTTGGTCAGTTGTGGGGCTTGAACTCTGGGACTGGGCTCTATCCCTCAGGTCTTCAACTCAAGATGAGCACTCTACCACGTGCCCCAGAGTGCCACTTCCAGTTTTCTGGTGATTTTTTGGAGAAAAGAGTCTCACCAACTAACTTGCCGCGGCTGGCTTTGAACCACCAACCTCAGATTGCAACCTCTTGAGTAGCTAGGATTACAGTCGTGAGCCACCAGTGCAAGAGTAACATTTTCATTTTTACAGCCCAAATAGGATATTGTTTTGAATGCCTCAGGTGGGACAAGAGAGCAGAGACAGTGTAAGACAACCACAGTTTCCCTCATTGGCAATAATTAGTATATGTCTAGGGTAATTTTATGAGATGAGCAGAAACCCAAAACTCTGTACACATACCAAATAAAATGAAATTATGGGAAATGAACACCAAGATGTGAATACAAGAGGTCTTTTTTGTTGTTGTTATTTGTAATGTACAATGAGATTTGTGTTTCCTTTGTATGTTCTTCCCTCTATGGTATATCCCTTGGGGTCACTGTGCTTGAATTTGACACTGTGCACCTTCTTTAAATTTATCTACTTTGGGGAAGGTATGGAAATAACAAGGACACAGGTTGACCCATTGCAATAATGATATTCAAAACATACTTAATTGGAAATAAAATTTATAATGTTGGGTAGAGAGGAATGGAGCAGGTGAGGAAGAGAAGGAACAGTTGGAGAGCAACAAAGGAGAGGTTAACAATTATTGACAAGAAATACACTCAATACCTTGCTCATGGAACTAACACCTTTGTACATTATCTTTATACTATATGTATATGAATATATATATATATATATATAAAGAGAATGAGAAATAAGAAATGTACATTGTCTTATTCATGTAATTGTAAACCCTCTGTATAACATCTTCCAAACTATATTAAATTTAAAAAAACCACAAACAAAGGTCCAGAAAACTCCTAGTCTTTCACCTGGCAGGCATGCCGTGTGATAAGGGGAGATAGCCTGATACAGGAAGTGATCAATGGGACACATCCAGAAATTCAAATAGGAGGACAATGGCTCTCAATGTGAATGGTTATAAAACTCAACTGGAATGGTAGTTTTCCCTTTCAGAAGGGAAAGATACACCTGACAGCCCTCCTTCAACTCAGGAACTTTGTAGGTGCAAGAGAGCTGGCCACAATATCACAAAGATAAACTGAATGTGCTCAGGCCCCTAGCCATAACCAACAGTTTACTTATTTGGGCACAGACCCAATAATAAGGGGAATTAAGCCATGAGAGAATGTGGATAATTTGACACAGAAGCTTAGATTCTAGGAAATTAAAGTGATCCCTTGAAAACTGTTGTTTCTTTAGAGTCAGAGCAGAAGAAAGAAGGAAGGGGAAGATCTTTCATTAATTGGCTTTTTGGGCGGCGGTCCAGCACAGCTAAGGAGAACAGACCCCTGAAATCTTTATCTGCAAAGAGAAAACTGCTCTTTGGGACTTCCCTGGAGGCTGCTTGTAAGGATGGCAAACTACCCTCCCCTCTTCTGGTAGGTCCCAGTTTGGTGTCTGCTGCCCTCCTGAGGAGAGGAACTTCCTGAGTATGGAGGAGATGGAGAGGAGTGTTCTCATGGAGCCCCAGGTCCAATTCAGCAAAGCATCAGACAATGGGTGGGGGTGCTT
Organism: Dipodomys merriami; assembly: GCF_024711535.1. Taxonomy (NCBI): domain Eukaryota; kingdom Metazoa; phylum Chordata; class Mammalia; order Rodentia; family Heteromyidae; genus Dipodomys; species Dipodomys merriami. The sequence continues at coordinate 30,907,831 of NW_027202826.1, read as the reverse complement.
TGTTACTATTGCTACCAGGTATAAACATGTCACAATGTACAATTCCCTAAGTCAAGCCCATCAGGTAAGTATTCTCTTCAGTGGGGGACTGGTGCACCAGCGGCAACATTCCCTGCTGCAGACCTGGAGTACCAGGCACTGTGCATGTGAAGCTCTGAGTCTCCATCCTTCCTGCTCCCTTCCAGCTTTATTCTTCCAACTTGCAAATGTCTCCAGTCACATACATAGACATTCCTCAGACATTCCTCAGTCTATTTACATATATTAGACAAGATCATATTTTAATGTTTATTAGCAACAGAAAAGCCCATTGGTGGTTGTTGGTTTTCAGAGAGGAGGATGGACAAATAGTGTTTAAAAGATCTGCCCATTCTATGGAGGAAGATGGAAAAGTTCTGAGGAAGCTGGTCACACAGTATTGTGTTTGTACTGAAGGCCAATGGACTGTGTGCTTCAAACTGGCTACAATGGTGACTCTTAGGTGATGTATGCAAAAGGGAAAAGAAAGATATTACTTTGCTTTCATTTGTTTGAAAAAGAAGCTTCAACCTCTGATAGAAACCAACAAAATCTAAGTAACGAGGTAGAGTATCATTGAATAACCATTGATATTTTTTCACGGTTTCTTCCTGGTATATTAACCAGCCAACACTGAGTCACCTTTAATGCTAGCTCCTCAGAAGTGTGAGATTGAGTGTGACATGTGAGACTTCTGCTCCATAGCTAGCCCAGACTGGAATGTTCATGAGACTCTTGTCTTTAATGAAGCACTGAAAAACCAGAGGCAGAACTTCAGCTGAAGTTTTAGGCCAAAAGACTTGAGCATGAAAGTTTACTGACAGCACTCAAGCCATCAGTTCAAAGCTTCAGGCCATGCATACATGCACACCCAAAATCCTAATTTACTATAGTGTGTGTGTGAGGATTGGATGAATGGATGTCTATCATGTGTACAATCACTACTACATGATGGGAATTTTCCCTTGGATGCAACAGAGAATGCCCTGGTCTTACTTTTTATCAAGAATTTTTAGGAGGCAGATAAGATCACCCTTGTTCTAATCTCACATTTGGAAAAATAATAGAAAATCTAAAAATGGACATACTACTGTACGAAAGCAGTACATTATTATAAACCCAGGTTATTGGGACACGGGAAACTGGAGGACTAAAATTTCAGGCCAGCCCAGGAGGAAATGTCCACTGATTACTATTCCAAAATCTGTAGCAAAAAAGAGGATTAGAAGTTTGGGTCAGCAATGAGATGTACAAGTTGTTACATCTAAAACGAACTTTAAAACTTTGGTGCTGGGAGGGGGGGGCGGGAGAGGGGGAAAGCAATGAGGTTTCGGGGGGGGGGGGAGGATGGGAATGGGAAACAAAGGAGGAGGCTACAATGCTTGATAATAATTTACTGATTATCTTGCCCATGTAATTGTAACCAGTCTGTACAGTATTTTCACACTAATAAAATAAAATAAAATAAAAGATGTTTGGGTCAGGAGAAACAAAGGCAGCCTGGCTAGTGGGCCTTTGAACTTCACCGGAGCCATATGTGTGCATGGCGGAAGGAAGGAAGGAGGGAGGGAAGGAAATGAGAAGAGGAAAGAAAAGATGGAGGGAAGGACCCAAAGAATGAATAAAGGATTGAGGGAGGGAAAGGGCTTAGGGCTTACGAAGGGACTGTGTCCAAGGTCACACTACAAGTCGTCCACTCTGAAACAGGGGACACCAAAATAGAACCAAAGAGAGCCAGGCCCCAGTGATGAATACAATCAGGGAAAACTTCCTAATGGATTAAGTATGAATGGGATGTGAAGAATCTAGCAACTACAGAAGGTGTAAATGGGAAATTAAAAAAGAAGAAATGCGCAGGAAGCTAGCATTCTTGGGAAGGTGTGAGGGGACACGTGTGTAAGAAGGAGGCTGGGCCAGCTGAAGCTGGAAGCATTAAGTAGAAGGTGCAGGAGTCAGTTCATTACACAGACAAATCCATTCACTGTTCAAAGTTTCTGAGTCAGACCCTAGAATAAAAGAAAACAACAAAAGAATATATTTCCAACCACTGAACATAATTATTAATGAGGTTGCCTAGCTTGAGCACTGGAGACTTGCACACTTAGACATCTTACTTACAGAAGTGTGAGGTGGTGCTCTGGGCTGGTGGGCATGGAGGACCCAGGCTTTCTTTCCTCTCCTCCACACAGGAGATGATTTCCTTCCTCAGTCAGGAGGGGCGGCTCACCGAGGGCATCTTCAGAAAGTCAGGCAGCATCAATGCCGTCAGAGCCCTCAAAGAAAAACTCATGTCTGGAGCCCCATTGGACCTGCACCAGGAATCCGTGTTTGTGGTCGCCTCAGTGTTAAAGGTAGGACACAGCCAGCATCACCCAGGGAGGCAGCTTCACTGTGAGCCCACAGCACTGCATCACCAGCACCACAATCACCCAAGAACCACGAGGGGCCTCACACATCAAGCATGTGGGAAATGAAAAGACACATGTCTGTGTGTTCTGTCTGTATACTTTGTCTTCTCACCTCAGCTCCTCTCATCTTCCCACCTGAACACCCATGCCCAATGTGACTAATGAGTGATCTGATTTACTGTATCACTGTAAATCGCCATCACTATACAACTATGAGCACAAACAAATCCTGCCACATATTTGCCAAACAAGCACCCAGCACTGCCTTCTTTAAGGAAGGTTGCACAAAGGCACAAAATGATATAGAATTTGTAAACATTCATAACCAAAGGTGAAGGCCCGAATGAGTCCCATCATGATTTGCCAGGCCAGCAGAGCCAGCTCATGCCACCATTCCTGCCCATCTCCAATACCTTTACAGGAAAGTTGGTGTGGATATGCAGATGCTCCTCTTCTCTCAGTATCCTCCATCTGCACCTTTTCTTCTGTTTTTCTTTCTTCCCATACATCCCACTATTATACTTACCTAAAAAGTCATTTCTAACCATATTACCCTTAAATTTGATCATTAAGCATCCCAAACAGCTGTGCTCTCTGAAAATTCACCTGAGTTTCACCAACATTACATAAAGTTTGAAATGATACAGGAAGATTACAAATATCTTTATGCTTGTAGAAGGAAGTATTCAATAGAGAACCAATATATATATAGGTTTTGCTCTTTGTGAACACCACTGCAGAAAATCATGTGAAAATGACTAAGAATGGCTTTATAAAAATAATTTTTTTCTTACTTGGTCTAGGTCTTTTTTATGTCCTTTCATTGTTGGTGTGGACATTAGCCATGCTAATAATTTTCAGCCAGGAAGATAGGCATGCATTACTGTGCATGGAATAACAATTATGGTACTGCCCACTTGAAACTCACATCACTGACTAGCCAGAGGTAGACTAGTACATCTCAGCTTCTCTGGTCTTGTACCTGGTGATAACATGACAGACGCATACCGAGTTCTGCTTACCCAGCCTGGAGATGAATATAAGCTCAGGACCATGATGAATGTACCATGGAGCCATTTCGAGAATGTTAACACAACACCCAACACTGTGGGCATTTTTCCCCTTTGTGTCATGTTGTGTATATACATTTTAATAGGCCAAGTTACGGGATCAAGAATTAGTGATCAGTTGTTCAAAATGATCTTGAGGGAGAAGATTACATGTGCAGGTCACTAACCTTGAGATTCAAAGGTCCAAAATTGGCAACATCTAAATTCTTTTTTTTAATTTGGAAAATACTGTACAGAGGATTTATGGGTATGTTTCTTATCAAGCATTGTTGCCTACTACTTTGTTTCCCCTTCCCATCACTTACCATCTCCCTCCCACCTCAATTCCAAACACACACACACACACACACACACACACACACACACACACACACACACACACACACACACACACACACACACACCTTGCGCCACAGTTGTACAGTTCCTTTCGACATAACATCTTGTACATCTCATTGTGGCAATGCATCCATCTGTATCCCTATTTAAACAATTTGTATTTTACTTTGCCCTACACAAAGTATATGAACATCAAATACAGTGAAAACAGGGCTTGTACCATTGGAGAGGGATATACAAAGCAACAAAAAAATATACCTATATTAGAAACATTTGCAAGAAAGAAAAAACATTTGAATACTTACCTTGGAGTTCATTTCGCCTAACATCAACGTATGTGACCATTTCTGCTTGTCTCAGTCATATGCTGGTTATTGCAAATAAGGGAAACCATGGGACCTGTGTTTCTTTGGGCCTGGCTTACTTCACTTAATGTATTTTTTTCCAAGTCTTTCAATTTCCTACCAAATAGGGGAATGTCATTCTTTCTGATGGAGGCATAGAATTCCATGGTGTATATATACCACATTTCCTTGATCCTTTCATTTACTGAGGGGCATCTGGGTTGGTTCCATATCTTAGCTATGGTAAATAATGGTGCAATAAGCATAGTAGTGCTGATAGTTTTAGTATGGTCTTGTTTGTGATCATTTGGGTAAATGCCCAAAAGTAGGATTGCTGGGTCATTGGGGAGCTCTATGTGGCGTCTTTTGAGGAAGCTCCATACTGCTTTCCAAAGTGGTTGTACAAGTTTACACTCCCACCAGCAAAGCCGAAGGGTTCCCTTCTGTCCATATACCCTCCAGCATCTGTTGTTATTAGAGTTCTTGATTATAGCCATTCTAACTGGGGTGAGGTGGTATTTCAATATTGTTTTGATTTGCATTTCTTTTATGGCTAGGTAGGTTGAGCATTTTTTCATGTATCTATTGGCATCCTTCTTTCCTCTTCAGAGAAGTTTCTCTTTAAGTCTTTAACCCACTTATTCATTGGTCAGTTGTTTCTTTTTATTTCTTTGGCTGTTGTTGGGGTGTTTAATTTTTTGAGGTCTAGGTAAATTTTAGATATGAGACCCTTGTCCATTGTATGGATTTTGAAGATCTTCTCCCAATCTGTTGGCTTTCTATTGCTCATGCTAACTATGTCCTTTGCCATGCAGAACCTCTGTAATTTTATGCAATGCCATTTGCATGAAATCCCAACCTTTCTTTGATTTGTTGTGTTTCTGTGTCTCTATTAAGAAAATTTCAGCCTAAGCCAAGGAGACCAAGGGTTTCTCTTATTCCGTACTGTAATGTTTTCAGAGTGTCTGGTTTGACTCTGAGGTCTTCGATCCATTTGCAGTTGATTCTGGTGCAGGGTGATATATAAGGATCTAGCTTTAGTTTTCCACAAGTGATTTACCAATTTTGCCAGCACCATTTACTGAAGAGGCTGTCTTTCTTCCATTCTATTTTTTAACTCCTTTATCAACGATTAAGTGGCTATAGGTCTGGGGGTTCATTTCTGGCCTTTCAATTCTATTCTATTAGTCCTGTGGTCTCTTCTTGTGCCAGTACAAAGCTGTTTTTTTAGTATGGCTTTTTAGTAGAGTTTGAAATTTGATATTCCTCCAGCACTGCTCTTTCTGTTGAGGATTGTTTTTCTATTCTGGGTCTTTTATTGTTCATATGAATTTTTGGATTGCCTCTTCTATTTCCTCTTGAATGAGGTTGGAATGTTGTTAGGTATTGGATTGAATTTGTTGATTGGTTTGGGAAGTATAGCCATTTTCACAATGTTGATCCTTCCAATCCAGGGGCATGGGAGGTTTTCCCTCTTTCTAAGTTCTGCTTTGCTTTTAAAGTCTCCATCATAGAGGTCCTTCACTTCTTTGGTTAAGTCAATTCCTAGGTGTTTTATTGGGAGAGGGCTATTAGGAATGGAGTTACTTTCCTGATTTCAGCTGTGCTTTTCTTATTGTTCGCATACAGAAAAGCCATTGTTTTTTAATTTAATTTTATTTTATTTGAGAACATACTGTACAGAGGGGTTACAATTACATGGACAGGATAATGCATACATTTCTTACCAAGCATTGCAGCCTCCTCCTTTGTTTACCCTTCACCCCCCTTCCCAGCCTTGTATCCTTATTGATTTTTGAGGGTTAATTTTATAGCCTAGTACTTCACCAAAATTTTGAATCAGCTTGAGTAATTTGGGAGTGGAGTCTGTGGGAGTCTTTGAATACAAGATTATGTCATCTGCAAAAAGGGACAGTTTTACTTGATCTTTCCCTATTTGGATCTCATTTATGTTTGCATCTTCTCTTATTGCTGTAGCTAGGCATTCTAATACTAAATTGAAGAGAAGTGGAGAGAGAGGACATCCTTGTCTCGTTCCTGAGTTAAGAGGAAATGTCTTTAGTTTTTCACCATTAAGTATAATGCTGGCTGTAGGTTTATCATATACAGCCTTTATTATATTGAGGAATGTTCCCTGGATTCCTAATTTTTCCAGAACCCTCATCATAAAGGGATGCTACATCTAAATTCATATTGATACATGTTGATGAGGTTGGACAGGTGCTTTAACCCAACAGGCTGAAAGGAACCTAATATAGGTACTGTTCATGGATGTAAAAGGAAAGGTAACCAGCTGGTACTCACAGGTGTAAGATGATGTATTTCATTCATTCCAGAGTGTTGGGGAATTTTAACCCAAAATTCAGAACTAACAAACTGTATACCTAGTCCTTCCCATATGATATGTACAGAAGTATTTAGTTAAAAAAACACTACTTTTTCAATTAAAACTGCAAAAAACAGGTGAAATGTGTGGGCCTATTTCAGCTCAGCAATAGGATTTAGAACAACTGCATACCTAGCATTATTCTTTAGAGTAGATTCTTCCTGTCAAGTAGGAGTTTTCAGAGAAAGGGGAAGATGGGTCTTCACTCCCACAGTACCTAATAAAGGTGGGTGTTTGCGAAGATTCTTAAAGTAGTGACTGTTCGCTTAGTTCTTTTGATGTTTCTGGCTCTTGTTTTCCATTCTTGTTTGTGATGTGTGGGTGTACTTTTTAAGTGAAAGTGCATTCCTGTCAGGAAGAGGTGTAGCCTGTTTTGAAACGGAGTCTGTTCCTTGGGAAAAGAAGCGATCCTCTTCTTTCAGGTTGAAGCAAATATAGCACATGCATGTTTCCAAATACCTGTTTCTAAGTTGTCTTCACCGGGTCCCTAATCCTTCCTGCCTCAGCAGCACTGCCATGCTCTGCTTTGTGCTTTCAGTTCAGGTGGGGAGGCTGCTGGCACCTGTCTATTTGGGAAGTGAAGAGAGGGCAGTGTAGGTCACAGATTCACTCATTGAGAAGGGATGGGGGTCAATCCATTTCTTCCACCTGTATGTTATAACTGTATGACATAGTTTGTTCCATCAGAACATCCTGCTTTTGTCTCTGGAAGGATTTTCTTCGCAATGTGCAAGGCGGTGTGTTTTACACTGGCATGTATGAGACATGGCTTAGGATCATGGATGAAGACCATGAAGAGGAGAAAATCATTCTGGCCCAGAGGTAGGATGCAGGAAATGAGTCTGCTCTGGATAGGATTCAAAAATCCAACGTTTCCACTCTTAGGGAAAAGTAGCCTCATGGAGTAGAGAGCTTGAGGTGCTGAAATAATTGTGAGTCTGGTAAAATTTTCATTTGGTCACATTCATGCAAGACTTCATAGAGACAGGCAATTATACTCTGTGTATGAATGAGTTTTTTCCTGTGGTATTGTTTGCATAGCTTCTTTCCCATGTACACATAAGGAAAGTCAACACTGATGGATAGCAGATTATACTGATGGACCCATGTAGGGAGGGCAAGATCTCAGCTTGGTCAAATACTAACATAAACATCAAAGTCTATATTGCTTCAATGAAATTTTTTATATTCATTCTTTCTTGGAATGAGTCTCTCATTATAGTATGTACTTTGGGATGTGATCACTAAACCTGACTCTATAATTGCCATTTCAGAAATAATTTAGCTGTTTAATTTTTCAGGAAGATTTTTCTTGAGTACAGTATGAACCAATACAGGATTTAATATATAAGACACTATCATTCTATTGTTCTAAATATATGTGTTCCATGAAAATGTGTAGTGTAGTCATCTCAAGGATAGATTTTATGCAGTAGGTTAAAGAATATCCTTCTCTCTTTATACTTTCAATTAGTTCAGTCCAACATATAGAAAAGGCACTTTGTGTATGTAGAATCTGCGACAAGTAATTACTTACCTGAAAGTGTGTTTTTCTGAGTTCAGTCTTTTAGAAATGCTGCCCAGAGGCAACCAACTGCTGCTGAAACATCTGTTTGGAATGTTAAGCCAAATCCACCAGAATTCCTCCCTAAACTTGATGACCTCCTACAACCTAGCTGTGTCCACAGCCACCAGCTTGATGTTTCCACCCCCTGATGCCAGGGTAGGATTTGATATTCCACTCATGAGAAAGGTAATGACCTCTCTTAGCTTCATCCTGATGAGCAGAGTGGCTGGTTGGATCTGGAAAGACATGCCTGACAGTCCAGGATTTAAGGACACAATGGACTGCAGGTCTTGGGAGCAAGAGGAGTTCACCCTATCTCTAGTGAGGTTTAGGAACATGTGCAGCAAGGAGAAAGCAGCAGTGTGGTCCTTTCTCTTTTCCTTCAGTATATAAGAGTCTAGGCTGACAAACGCTTGGGAAGAAAGCAGGATGACAATGGTGACAGTGAGTCCATCCAGCAAAGTTCAGCTCTCTTCTTGCCATTGTGCCTCTGTGATCCCTGGATATTTTTCAAGCTAGTGTCTTCCTCTTTACAATGTAGGTGGAGATCCTGCCCAGTGCTCTGTTCATGTCCAGACACTTGCTGATAAGAAGGGGATTTAACCATGAAGGCTAGGATCTCTATCCTATGCCTAGGCTCCCACTATCAGTTGTTTTTATTCAGAGAAATATTGGTCCCTGTTGATAAGTCATCAGATTCCCATTTGTAAAGAGTATCATCTAATAACTTGTACTGATCTAGTCCATAGAGTGAGATAGAGAGTTGAGAGGAACAGACTAGAATCCTTCAGTATTCTCTGAGCTCAGCTCCTTATGATTACCTCCCACTAATGAAAGGTCTGCAACTTTTCCTCCCAAATACACCCAACTGAAGGGAAAGATTCTTCAGGGATTTTTGAGAGATGCCTAACATATAATCAATATATTGTATTCCTCATTCACAACACAAAATAGAAACTAGTGAACTATTCTAAAATGTCTGCACATAAACAGAGGGTATATGAGACCAGGGCAGTTGCCAGGCTCACCCTGCCACAGGGTTGAGGCCCAGCAGTGTGGAGCAGGGATTGCAGCTGCATGACACAGAGCTCCTCTGCAGGGGCTCTTCCTTCCCCACAGCTCCACACACAAGCTGGCCTGAGTTTAAGGCAGGGCACTTTGGAAGGGAATTTCATCAGTTCATTCTATTCAATGATTTTCTTTTCAACATTAGTATATACAACAGTAAGTAAAACATTCTATTTAGAGGTATAACAATGATGCCATAAGGAATATATAATTTTGGATATTACAAAGATGTTGGCAGTTTAGCAAAGTGACTCACTATGCCTTTAGTCCATTCATTGTGTTTCAAACTCTGGTCTATAAACACCATCCATAGGTTGAAAATTGTGTCTTTGACAAAAGTGGCTTATACATCGCTTCTAATTTAAATTCTGAGTTTCTCCCAACATTCCTCAATCCTCTGTGTGTTTGCTCCAAGATTCACATATCAGAGGATTCATAACTGCCAGAAGACAAGAGAAGTGTTCATGTCTCCTTTTGTGTTACAGGTTGCCCTGGTCCAGTTTTTGATTGAAAATGCTCACAAAATATTTGCCAAAGACTTCACTCCTGTCTCTTAGGAGAGTTCAGGTACTGTGGAAATGTCAGGTGGCCTCAGGAAGCAGGAACAATTTAAATGAACAGTTGAACTGCCCTTGGGGAGGAGAAGCAGGGAGGCTGCCCAGGCTTGGGAGATGGTTTAGGCCATGGCTAATCCAGAAGATTCTGTCCTGAGGGGAATGTTGCAGGCCAGGTCACCACCTCTTTCTCTTCCCAAAGGTGATCACAGCTCATTACCCTGTCAGGAGACCAAAGCCATGGCAAGAGGTGTCTGTTTTCAAAAGGCAATCTAATTGTGCAGTCTCACAATTAGTTTCTTTCAGCTCTCAAATCAAGCAGGATCATGTCAGAATCTGAAGATTCCTTTCAGATAATTTGTGAAAAAAAATAATTTTACCAATTGAATAAATTTAATAGCGGTTTCTTAGAAAATCCAGGTCTGAATTGTTAATGGTAGCTAATTATAGCTTCTTCCCCAGGATTCATCTCAGAAATTGAGCTTAGATTCAGAACCTCAGGACTTCTATCACATATTTTTATTTTGCACTTTCATGTTCTTTTGGTGTTTATCTCATTGCTTTGGGAAAGTCTTTAGAGTAGTTCACCACTCTCTGGAAAACAAGTATTTTCCTGTGACCTTCTCCAATGTTAACATTTTGTCAATATAATGTAGTTACTACTGGTGTAAGAGAAGTTAGATACCCAAATGGTATTATTTGGTCATGGCAGGCTGTCAGATTTATGGCAATGTCCCTGTGAACTCCATTACTTTATACAATAAACATGTTATAATAACAATGTGAATGTGGATAGAGACTCTGCAGGTGACAGTCCACATGATCCCTCAAATTTAGCTTGGTTGTGAAAGGCTTTAAATGAAATCTGGAGGGGCTGATGAATTTGAATTTCTGTCTTCTACTTACCACTCTGGGAAAGTTTCCCGTCTTCTACCTTCTGTTAATTTCTCCAATCAAGCAAGGATTTTCTTTGTTTGTTTTAAGACATGGTGACTGGATCCATGGCCTGGCCAGACAGGTGTTCTACACTATGCACTGACAAGAAGCATATGCTTGCCAGGATTCTGGGAGCCTTAAAGGCCTGGGGAGTGTGGATGAGAGGTTCCCATCCCTGCTGTGTGAAGATCCAAAGAGCAGTTCATTTGTAATAAGCCAAAGAGGAAGCAACACAGAATCCTCCATGGGCACAAAGTCAAACAGCCTGCCCTGGGTCATTGAAGAAAGTTATCTGAGAGCATGAAAGTAGTGAAAGGAACTCACCAAAAGTGAGGATGAAAAGGATTCTGAATAATAGGGGAATGTAATTAAAAAAGTGAGCAGTCTATGAATGTATAGAAAACCAAAATGAAACTCTTGCCAATTAGTTTTAAGCTAATTGAAAAGAGAAACAAGTGGGTGTCAGTATCTCTCCTAGAATCCCAGTTACTCAGGAGGCTGAAGTCTAAGAGAGTCTGAGAGTTTTTGCTTGAAGCAAGTGCTCAACCCCTTGAGCTACAGCTACACTTTGGGTTTTTTGTTGTGTTTACCTTTTTTTCAGGAGTAGGTCTAGAACTTTGAGGCTGGGGGATATCACTGGGATAATTTTGCTGCAGGTGAGGACTTTACCAGTTGATTTACAGCACCATTTCCAGGTTTTGATGCAACTAATTGGAGATAAGAGTCACAGACTTTCCTTTCCAGGATGGCTTCAAACCAGGATTGGAAGATCTCAGCCCCTTGATTAGCTAGGATTACAGGCATGAGCCACCACTGGCACCTGGCAACTGGCTTTCCTGGTAGTTAACTGGAGATAAGAGTCTCAAAAGATTCCTCACCTCAGTATGCTCAGACCTCAGTATGCTGAGTAGCTCAAATTAACATTATAGGCTACAACTGACACCTGACTTGTGGATTTTCTCCTCCCTTTCAAGACCATCTACATTGCATTCTCGGGTGGTTTCTGGCATGTTTCCTCTGTATCCCAATGTAGATAGTTGATCCTCTTTGTTAAGACACTTATTTTCTGTGATATTATCCCCCAAATCAGCAGTTCTCTTTAGCACACTTTCAGTGAACCTCAGTCAATTGTCTGAACACATTAAAGGAGAATTCCAGAAACAAACAATGCATAGTTTGTAAATTGCACAGAATCTGAGCAGTGTGCTGAACCTCACTGTCTCTGCAGTGCCGTGTGTACCAGAATGTGAATCGTACCTCATCCAGGGCACCTCATCCAGCCACCGGGCCTTTAGTCCCTTAGAAGCCCTCCTGTCACCAGGTCACATTCTGTGTGGCAGTACCTGGAAGACCTGTGTATTCCTGTAGTGGTTCACCTGAGAAAGTGGGTTGGCACTATAGCACAAGAGTGGTCCAGCCCACCACTCAGAAAGGGCAAAGAGGGGCCAGAAAACACTTCTTTATGTGTAATGTGAGATCAAGTGACACATTATGAGACTGATCTGCATCACACTCTTTCATTATAATCCAATGTGATGAGTGTTTTTATCTAATCTTTTTTTTTTTTTTTTTTTTTTTTTGTCACTTGAGGGGCCTGAACTCTGGGCCTGGGCACTGTCCCTCAGCTTTTCAGCTCAAGGCTAGCGCCCTACCACTAGAGTCACAGTGCCAATTCCGGCTTTTTCTGCAAATATGTTTCTGAGGAATGGAGCCCAGGACCGCATGCATGCAAGGCAAGCACTCAACCACTGAGTGACCTTGCCAGCCCCTCTAATCTATTCTTAATGTCCTAGTGCTCTTAATGTATACTAGGCCTTAGTAAACCTATGCAGAGGAATGACCATGCTAAATATGTGCGTATGCACTGTATTTGTGGGTAGATATATATAGTATATATAATACAATGTGCAATATTATATATTCTATTCTATACCATGTGATCTCAGCACCAGTCCTTGGCTCACAAGCATATTTGCCCCACCAGTATTTAGCCTGCTATTTAAATGTCACCCTGTAAATATCAACCTTATGGGAAACTCTGTGTTCATTTATCCTGAAGGTAATGCCTGGATAAGATCTGTTAAAAATATTCAAATCCTTTCATAATAGTCGGTTTAAATCCATGACTGCAGCCTAGTGTATTTTTTTACTTTAAATTGCAACTCTACTCAACACATATGACCCCTGACTATTGAGCCTTCTCTAGTCAATTTGTTATAACTGTATTTACATAGTATTAATTATTTTGTCTAGTTATATTCCAGTGATTGAATGCATACAGAGAGATGTCCTTGGCTTCTATGCAAGTATTCACCATTTTATGCCACACAACTCTACTCACCACACTCTTTCAAGTAGAGATAAAAATTCTCATCGCCTACACTGAGCAGCCTGTCTTCCAATCATGTTCTTCAGATGGCATCCTTCTGACTAGCCAGAATTACATGCAGGAAACACTGACGCTTGTCTTCTATGTTCTCTTACATATCTTGTCAACTCTTACAAAATGAAATAAAATCTACGGGACCCTCAAACTGTGAAAAGATCCCAATTGTCTAGTTGTGTGGGAAAAAAGGCTGAATACCTTTCTGATACTAATCACTACCAAACTGGCAATAACACTGCATATGTATCAATCAGTTATGCTTTGTGATGTTATAAATAAACATTTCTAAAATCAAAGTAATGGTCATTGGTATGGGTATCTACTTCATTCTAGAAATAGGTGAATTGTCTTAGCAAATTATCTCTCAAGTCAGGAACTGGTGGCTCATATCTGTCATTCTACCAACTCAAGAGGCTGAGATCGAGGGATACTGTTCCTAGCCAGTCTGTGCGGGAAAGTGGTTGAGACACATCTCCATCTCACCACTAAAAACCAGGAAGGAGAGCTGTGGCTCAAGCAGCAAAATGCTAGTCCTTAGCAACATGTGTTTAGCAAAAGGACTCCAACCCTGAGTTCCTTAGAGCACATGGGCAGCAAAGATGGCACTGAGAGGGGGTTGAATGGGCAGAGCCCAGTTTACTGTAGAGCACATGGGCAGCCAAGATGGCGCTGGGAGAGAGTAGAGTGGGCAGAGCCCAATTGATCTTCCAATCAGTGCCTAACCAGCCAGTGAAGGCTCAGGTGCATGATGGGCTGTGACTTGACAGTGATTGGTTCCTCTTCCTCCTTGCCATGCCACCTGCCCTGTTTGGCTTTCAAAAGGGCTGCTCTCTGTTAATAAATGAGTTTTCTACCTGCTGGATTTGGCTCCCCACTGTGTCTGATTATCTCCCGGGCTGAGGGAGGCTGGGGAATGGGCGAGCACAGCACTTACCTTTCCTCGGACCCCGTCCATCTTTTGTGGGATGGAAGAAGACCCAACATCTGGGGCCCAACGTGGGGCCCGAAAGGAAAAGATACAGGCTGAGGCTAAGCGGTCTCTCTAAGTGAAACCCTAAATATGGGTAATGCTATATCACAGAAGAAGGAGGAGAAGGCAACATTAGGCATACAAGGAGTACAGGAGAACTTGGGAAGTGAGAAGGAAAAAAAGGAAAAATTGATCGAGAACTCACTGAAACGTGCACAATGGAAGTCAAAACGAGGGTAAAAGATACCCCTTCTGACCCAGCTGATACTGATGGTCCTAGGCCCCCTCCTCCCTATTCCCCCAATTGGAGGGGAGGTATGGAGCCCTACGAGACCTTCGAGAGGGACTTGCAAGACCCAGACCCCTACCAACCTTCCATGGAGGGTCCAAGGGCCAGAAAGTAACCTACTCGGAGACCTCCTCTGGAAAGAAGGACCACTCCAGAGCCCCGACTCTAGGCCACAGGATTCGCTTCCCCAAGCATATCCGGTCAACCTGGCACCAGGAGCTAACAGGCCCTTGGAATAGTATCCATGGGAAGCTAAGGATCTTAAAGAGCTCCACAAGGTGGTGGCGGAGGATGGCCTGAACTCTCCCTGGGCCCAGACCCTATTATAAGACATTGCCTATCACCCATGTGTCCCTAAGGACTGGATGGATGTGGCCAAAGCCATTCTTACTAGTTCTCAGTTTATTAAATGGTGTGCTTTCTTTAAGGAGGAATGCAGAATGCGAGCCGAGAGTAACCAGCAGGCTCAACCCGCAATATCTATTACTTATGCCATGTTAGCAGGAACGGGGGAAGCCTACTCCACCGGTGTCCAACAGGCCGCAATACCTGGCCCGTACTGTCACCAGGTGAGGCAGGCAGGACTTGTTGCCTGGTACAAACTAGATAATGGGCCCACTGAGTCACCCATGGCAGGAGTGAGGCAAAAACCGGGAGAGCCTCTACTTGATTTCATAGACCGAGTCCAACAGAGCATTCACTGCAAGCTGCCCACAGGGAACCTCCGAGATCAGTTTGTAAAGCTGCTGGTCTGGGAAGGGATGAATGCAGACCACCACATGGCCTGCGGGGGGATTGAGAGAGAGTTCCCTGGGCAGATGGGTGGTGGCCTCCCAGGATGTGGGAACACAACAGCACCAGTCCCAATCACTAGCTTTAGCTTTACAGGCTCAGGCATCTACAATGACTGAGGCTATTACTCGGGCGCTGGCAGCCCAGGGCCAAGGAACCCCAAGACTACCGGGGAGAGGGACTGGTTTTTTTTTTTTTTTTTGGGTCCGGTCGTGGGGCCTGAACTCTGGGCCTGGGCACTGTCCCTCAGCTCTTCAGCTCAAGGCTAGCGCTCTACCGCTTGAGCCACAGCTCCACTTCCGGCTTTTTTCTTTTTGCTTATGTGGTGCTGAGGAATCGAACCCAGGGCCTCATGCATGCAAGGCAAGCACTCTACCACTGAGCCACCTTCCCAGCCCCAAGGGGGGGGACTTGCTTTTAATGCGGGGAGGAGGGGCACTTTAAGAGGGACTGTTTTCTACATGTAGTTACCAATTTTGCCAGCACCATTTACTGAAGAGGCTGTCTTTCTTCCATTCTATTGTTTTAGCATCCTTATCGAAGATTAGATGGCTATAGGTCTGTAGGTTCATTTCTGGGTTTTCAATTCTATTCCATTGGTCCTGAGGTCTGTTCTTATGCCAATACCAAGCTTTTTTGATTACTATGGCTTTATAGTAGAGTTTGAAATTTGGTATTGATATTCCTCCAGCAGTGTTCTTTCCGTTGAGAAGTGTTTTTGCTATTCGGGGTCTTTTATTGTTCCATATGAATTTTTGGATTGCCTCTTCTATTTCCTTGAAGAATGAGGGTGGAATTTTGATAGGTATTGCATTGAATTTGTAGATAGCCTTGGGAAGTATTGCCATTTTCACGATGTTAATCTTGCCAATCCAGGAGCATGGGAGGTTTTGCTCTGTGTTGATTTCCTTTTTCAAGATTTTAAAGTTTTCATCATAGAGGTCCTTCACTTCTTTAGTTAAGTTAATTCCTAGGTATTTTATTTTTTTGTGGGGCTATTACAAATGGAGTTGCTTTCCTAATTTCAGCCACACTTTTCTCATTGTTGGCATACAGAAAAGCCATTGATTTTGGGGGGTTAATTTTATAACCTGCTACTTTGCCAAAGTTTTGAATCAGCTTGAGTAATTTAGGAGTGGAGTCTATGGGATTCTTTAAATACCAGATCATGTCATCTGCAAAGAGGGAGAGTTTTATTTCTTCTTTCCCTATTTGGGTCCCCTTTATGTCTGCATCTTGTCTTATTGCTGTAGCTAGGCATTCTAATACTAGATTGAAGAGAAGTGGAGAGAGTGGGCATCCTTGTCTTGTTCCTGAGTTAAGAGGAAATGGCTTTAGTTTTTCACCATTGAGTATAATGCTGGCTGTAGGTTTGTCATATACAGCCTTTATTGTATTGAGGAATGTTCCATGGATTCCTAATTTTAAAGCTAGATCCTTATATATCACCCTGCACCAGAATCAACTCCAAATGGATCAAAGACCTTGAACTCAAAGCAGACACTCTGAAAACATTACAGGATGGAATAGGAGAAACCCTAGGTCTCCTTGGCTCAGGCCGAAATTTTCTGAATAGAGACCCGGAAACACAACAAATCAAAGAAAGGTTGGACAAATGGGATTGCATAAGGTTGCAGAGCTTCTGCAGGGCAAATGACATAGCTAGCAAGATCAATAGAAAGCCCAACGATTGGGAGAAGATCTTTACTAGCCATACAACGGACAAGGGTCTCATATCTAAAATATACTTGGAACTCAAAAAATTAAACCACCCAACAACAAATCCTCAAAGAAACAACTGCCCAATAAATAAGTGGGCGAAAGACTTAAAGAGAAGCTTCTCTGAAGAAGAAAGAAGGATGGCCATTAGACACATGAAGAAATGTTCAACATCCCTAGCCATAAAAGAAATGCAAATCAAAACAACATTGAGATATCACCTCACTCCAGTTAGAACAGCAAAAATCAAGAACTCTAACAACAACAGATGCTGGAGGGGATGTGGACAGAAAGGAACCTTACTTCATTGTTGGTGGGAATGTAAACTTGTTCAACCACTTTGGAAAGCAGTATGGAGGTTCCTCAAAAGACTTCACATAGATCTCCCCAATGATCCAGCAATCGCACTTTTGGGCATTTACCCAAATGTATACAAACAAGACCACACTAAAGCTACCAGCACAACTATGTTTATTGCAGCATTATTTACCATAGCTAAGATATGGAACCAACCCAGAAGCCCCTCAGTAGATGAATGGATCAAGAAAATGTGGTATATATACACAATGGAATTCTATGCCTCCATCAGAAAGAATGACATTTCCCCATTTGTTAGGAAATGGAAAGGCTTGGAAAAAATTATATTAAGTGAAGTAAGCCAGGCCCAAAGAAACATAGGTCCCATGGTTTCCCTTATTTGCAATATCTAGTATAGGTATGAGTCAAGCGGAAAAGATCAGATAATGTGATGTTAGGAAAACGAACCCTTAAATATGTATTTTAATGTTTTCGTTTCTTTCATGCATGTGTTTCTAATGCATTTATAAGATTATTTCTTTGTTGCTTTGTATGTCCCTCCCCCACAGTGTAACCCCCGCTTTCACTTTATTTGATGTCAGTATAACATGTGGAGGAGAGGGGGACAAACAAGTCGTTTAAGGATTCAGGTGGACCTGTTGTAACAAGGAGAATTACAAAATGTCATGTCAAAGCAAGCTTTACAATGTCGGAGTGGGGGGGAGGGGGGTATGATTGGGTGAGGGGGAGGGGGGAGGCTGGGAAGGGAGGTGAAGGGTAAACAAAGGAGGAGGCTGCAATGCTTGGTAAGAAATGTATGCATTATCCTGCCAATGTAATTGTAACCCCTCTGTACAGTATGTTCTCAAATAAAATAAAATTAAAAAAAAAAAAAAGAGGAACTGTTTACAACAATCTCCTGCCAATAGGACTGAGGGCAAACAGCCCCCTACACCCTGCCCCAGGGGCATGGAGGGATACAAGTTTGATTTAGATGGGAAGTCTTTAAACTTGGGGAGGGGCAAACTCCAGCCCCATTAACTGAAGGAGGAACCCTCTCTGTTGTGAGGCCCAGGCAGCCTCATGGCAGGGTGACCCAGGCCCATTGGACTGTGCCCCTGGTGGACAGACTCCACCCTAAAATGAGTATTCTCATAGGCAGAAAGAGGTTTCACTGCTTAATTGACACTGGGGCAGACCGAACCATACTCAGGGAGGAGGAAGTGCCCTTGGACTGGAAGCTTGCACCTGGGCCCCCGATATTGGGGGTAGGGGGGCAACTCCCAGAGCAAAGAGAAGGTTGCCCTTATGACATGGACTAGCCCAGAGGGAGAACAGGGAAAGATATGCCCTTTAGTGGCAAAGAACCTCACTGCCAATTTACTAGGGCAAGATATGCTAAGACAAATGGATGCCGTGGTCACTAGACCATCGAGCATCCTATGATGATATCCTGGATGGGGAAGAAGCACAAAGGTTTAAACAGGATCTAGAGGGAGTTAAGGAGAGGGATTTTTTTAACTTTCATAATTACAGAGAAGAACATAGGGAACCCTCACGGGTGCACCCCCAATCCAAAAGGCCACTGCCCCCCGAGTACCTCCCATTAGGTGGAAGCCAGGAAGCCCAATCTGGGTGGAGCAGTGGCCATTGACCAAACCTAAACTTGAAGCCCTCCACCTTCTGGTGGAGGAACAGATAAACCTTGGGCATATTTGCCCTTCCATAAGTCCTTGGAACACACCCGTATTTGTTATTCAAAAAGCCTCTGGGGCTTTGCCTATGCTCCAAGACCTACATAAGGTAAATGAAAGGATGGAGCTAGTAGGAACGCCCCTAAGAGGTATGCCCTGGACTCCTGCTATACCTTCAGAATATACCTTGGTTGTGATTGATATTAAAGATTGTATTTTTTTTCTATCTCTCTGCATCCAGATGACTGCGAGAAGTTTGCTTTCTCTATACCTTCTCTTAATTTTTCCCAGGCTGATCTGAGGTTTGAATGGACGGTGCTGCCACAGGATATGGCCAATAGTCTGGCCTTCTGCCAACAATACTTGGCCACAATTTTAGGGCCTTGCTGGGTTCAGATACCTCCCTTGCCTATGCCTACATGGATGATATAATTCTGGGGCACCAAGATCCAAGCTGCCTGGAGGGCCTTTTGGCCCAGGTTCTCGCCAAAATTCAAAAGGTAGCTCCTTTTAAGGTGCTCGGGACCCCCCCTTACCTTGACACAGGCCAGCCCCCTTAAGCCTTTGCTGGATATCCCAGCCTCTCTGACCTTAACCCAACTTCAGAGTCTTTTAGGGGAAATCAATTGGCTGTTGCCATGGGTTTCTGTCCCTAAAGATAGTCTTGTGCCCTTATTTGCCCTGCTAAAAGACAGGATGTCACAAGAAGTTAATTACAATTACAATATAAGGAAATGCTGGCCATAATTACGGCCCTTCAGGACATTCAAAAACCCTTTAATTTGGATTCTGATAGCCAATAAAACAAAAAAGGGGGAGTTAGCCCCCATATACAGTTACAGATAGCTTTGTTTACCATTAACATTTTAACTTTTTCAAAAGGGGCAACTGAATCCAGATTTCAGAAGCACTGGGGACAACTAAACCCTAAGCCCCAAGTGAAAGTCAGGTGGAAGGACCCCCTGACACAACAATGGAGAGGACATGACCCCCTAGTTAATATGGGCAGGGGACTTGGATATGTTTTCCCCATAGGGGAGTCCACTCCCATTTGGATCCCTGCCAGGAACCTTAAGTTTTTACCCATTTCCTCTATACAGGAGGATGCCCAAGAATAAGCTAACCAACAAGGAAAGAAAAACGGCCATGGCCAAGGCTTGTGTTTTAAAGACAAAAGCTAGAAAGACAATTACTAACCATCCCCAAGGGCAACCAGCCCTTGAGAAGCTCTTGTGTTCTCTAACAATTGCAGATGGCGATACTCCAGCTGTTGGCTGCCTTGACTCCCAATCCTGGGAATGGCCCTATGGAATCTGCATCAACCTCAACAGGTTACCTGGGCAGTGATCAACGCTGGCAATGCAGAAATCATCAATAGTACCACAAGAGAAGCTGTCCCTTCGACCTGGTGGCCTGACCTTCATTTTGATCACCACCCTACGGACTGTTTAATATTTTTTAGGAGTTAATTATTTTAATGTTACCTGCTTTAATTGTTCTTTTGCTAAATGCTTGTGTAGCGGCATTGAATCCATACTTATTGTTAAACAACCACCTTTTGTTATGCTTCCAGTTTAGATCTTGTCCAACTGATGTTTATTACTGTGCTAGGTGGGGATGTGAGGTAACTGGGATGGGCTCTTGGATCATGCACAAGGGCCCTCCCTATCCTAGTCTGGCGAATCTCGACTCCCAGACTTGCCTCGAACCCCCTGCATAGCCAATGCTATCCTTACCAATGTAATCCTGTTAAAACAACCTTTACAGAGGAGGGAAAAGGATAACTAACTGGGAGATGGGTCTGCCATTAAAACAAATCTTGATCAATATTACCCCTTCCACTGTTCTCCCTCCTCTCTCCCAACTCCTTCCCTCAATTTTTCTAGTTGCATTTTCACCTATGTATATATTTAATTGAATGTTATGACTGGTTTTGTTCATCATTCCTCTCTCTATTCATCCCTTCTCCCTCCCCCATTTTATTTTGCTAGTCCTGGGTCTTGAATTCAGGGCCTGGGTGCTATCCCTGAGTCTCTTTGTTCTTTTTTGGTATTTTTTTTTATTGTAAAGACAATGTACAGAGAGGTTACAGTTACATAAGTAAGGTAATGAGTACATTTCTTATCAAACATTGTTTCTCCCTCCTTTGTTTTTCCCCCTACAATCCCTTCCCTCCTCATCTCCCTAATTCCCTCCACCCTCTTCCCCCAGACTTGCCTGGAACCCCCTGGGTAGCCAATGCTATCCTTACCAATGTAATCCTATTAAAACAACTTTTACAGAGGAGGGAAAAGGATAACTAACTGGGAGGTGGGTCTGCCATTAAAACAAAAAAAAGGGGGAATCTGTGGATTTGGCTCCCCGCTGTGTCTGAATATCTCCTGGCCTGAGGGAGGCTGGGGAAGGGGCAACCTTCCTCAGACCCGGTCTGTATTTTGTGGGACAGACAAAGACCCAACAGAGTTCTACTTTCAGAACCAGCACAAACACACACACACACACACACACACACACACACACACACACACACACACACACACCACATGTAAATATATCAATTGGCTTTCAATGATGACATTAATTTTCTATTTTATATTTACCGGAATATATTTCTATGTCTCTCATCTACCTATGTCTCTCATCTACATTTCTATATTTGTATATTCATTTTTATTACAAAAAATACTTGTCTGACTTTGAGGATATTGAACTTGGCAGTATGCTTTAAATTACCCAAGTCTTATAAAGACATAGTTTTCCAGGATCCAGTGGCTCATGTCTTTAATCCTACCTACTCAGGAAGCTGAGATCTGAGGATCATGGTTCAAAGCCATCCCCAGCAGGAAAATCCATGAGACTCTTTTTTTTTTTTTTTTTTTTTTTTTGGTCCAGTTGTGGGGCCTGAACTCTGGGCCTGGGCGCTGTCCCTCAGTTCTTCAGCTCAAGGCTAGCACTCTACCACTTGAGCCCCAGCGCCACTTCTGGCTTTTTTTCTTTTTGCTTATGTGGTGCTGAGGAATCGAACCCAGGGCCTCAGGCATGCAAGGCAAGCGCTCTACCACTGAGCCACCTTCCCAGCCCAATCCATGAGACTCTTATCTCTAATATAATACTCAAAAACCCAAAAACATCACCATGGCTCAAGTAGTAGAGCACTAGCTTTGATAAAAGAAGCTCAGGGACTGAACCCAGGCCCAGATTTTAAACACTAGGATTGTCAAAAGAAAAAAAAAGAAAAAAACAGAATCTCTCTTTTTCTCTCACTGTCTCTTTGTCTGTCTCTCTCTGTCTCTGTGTCTCTGGTCTCTGTGTCTGTCTCCTTCTCTTCCCTCTCTCGATCTCTGGTTTCTTGTACCTATCTCCCCACAGATCTCCTGAGAAAGAACTCAGAAATATGTTCACAGTTGCAGGCAAGGTTCTCACATACCTATCTTTAAATCACTACCCATGGATTGAGGAATATTCAGAACCAGAAGCAAATCAATTCCAGGATCCTCCTCCAGGCAATTGGCCAATACGTAGTCACAATGGGACCATGCAGACTAAATGCATGCCTCACCTTGTGTAGTCAGAAAACTACATTGCCAGGCTTCACTCTGAAATCCATCTTCCTGCCTCATTCTCTACAACTAGAACTCTCTATTCTTTCTTTGACCTCCCAGCAGCAGATGCACATGTTGCTTGGGTATTTTTGAAAATCATTGCTTCTTTTTCTCCAAAACTCTACTCCCCTCATTTATAAATTTGATTTAAATTCATGAGACTACATTTCCTGTACCATATATACAGATCAATTTAGAAGAATGAAGCCCTGTCATTTCTGGTAAGGTGCACAGCAGTGTGTAAAGTGAAATGTACCACACACGAAATGACAATCATCACACATTCTCTCATAGGCAGATGCTAGAGTTTATTTGAAAATATATCTTAAGTGTTAAAGATATAATGGAAAGTGGATGTCTAAAAAGGAAGGTGATACTTGGTCTGTGGGAGGTTGTATGCATGTATGAAAATATCCCAGTCATTTACAATCATTTGTCCAATAAATCTATTATTTAAAAAATGTAAAAACTAAGATGTCTCTGGAGATCACAGACTGCATGGTTTTGGTTTTTGTTTTGAAAGCTTTACTAAAATCTTAAGAAACTGAGAGATTTGAATGTCTGGCTTCTACTCACTTCTTCAGGAATTTCACAGCTCTGGTGCTTCCTTTTGACTTCTCCAATCCAGCAAGGTTGTTTGTTTGCATATTTGCTTTTCTTGAGACATAGTAACTCTATCCATGACTCTGCACAGGACAGAGCTTCTCCAATATCTACACCCTACAGGAAGCATAGGTCCCAAGATTGTGAGCGCCTGGTTAGTGGGAATGAGGGCTTTGCACCTGACTGGATGAAGATGGTTTGAGTTGCTTTATTTGCAGGAAGCCAAAGTGGAGGCAACACAAAAGTCCTAGGATGGGCAAAAGGTTAAACTAACTATTGGGTGTTCTTGAAGAAAATTATCCATATGAATGAAAGTTGCATGAAGAAAACTACTCAAATGTGGATAAGAAGTTTTAGAATAATAAGCATGTGACCAAAGTACATTATACAAGTGCATGTAAACCTCAAAATGAGACCATTTTCAGCATTGAAAAAGCTAATTTAAAAATTAGTTGTGGCAGTGTCTCTCTGAGTTATATAAGCTTAAGTAGTCAAGCGAGCCTGATTTGAGGATCATGATGTGAAGTGGGCTGGGCAGGAAATCCAAGAGGCACTGATCTACAAAAAGTAGCCTCCACCCCCAATAAAAAAGAGCTTGAAGTGGAGCTGTGGATCAAGTGGTGAGAATGCTACCCTTAAGCAAAAGAAGGTCATGAACGTCACTGTGGCCATGAGTTCAAGTCAAAGGAGTTGTAAAAAGAAAATAAAGAAAGCCAGCAGGAAAGAAGCAAAGAGAAACACACAGAGTATAATAGAGGAGTGCCAAGGGAAAAAACACAGAAAGTAAAAAGAGAGACAGAAAGTTATACTGTACAAAAGTAAGCAAAAGAAAGAAGGAAAGAAGGAAGGTAGGAAGGAAGGAAGGAAAGAAGGAAGAAAAATGTATTAAATGATATTACTAAATTGCTTCAAAGAAATGAACTGATAAATGCCTTCAATAATAAGTATGAATATGCCCTTAAGAAAATGAAAGAAAAATGTAAAAATGAATTCTCTTGTATGGTCCAGATCATACAATAGTTTACAAAAGATAAGACTATAGAGCATAGATCAGATGAGCATGGACTAGGGGTGGTAATAGTGGGAGGTGTGGAGAGGTGGTGGGTGTGTCTGTGAAGAGGAAATAACCAGTGTGTCTCCAGTGGAATCACCCTGGCATCTGCTGTGTCTGCATGGAGGATCTGCTGCTTTGGTGTGGGTTTGGTTTCACCCAAGAGGATTCCTGATAAAAGCTTGGTCCCAGAGTCAGTGGGGAGAGATTTTGAGGTCTTTAGGAAGGGGAATATGTGGAAATATCATCCAGTGACAAGGAAGCTGCTCTCTGAATGAGAGAAATCTCTGGAGCTCTGGTTAGTTCTCTGGAGAGGATTGCATTACAAGAGCAACACCTGTCCTGCCCACTCTGCCCAGCACAGGCTGGCTCAGCACAGGCTCTCTCCACAGTGCTCTTGGTCTCTGAGACATGAGCCAGTCCAGGCCCCTGACCACAGGCCTAGTTTCAGAATACCATGATTTGGGACATTCTTCCTTCATGATTTTGAATTAAACAGCTATTCTGTGTTAAATATCCAGGCCCAGGCATACTTAGCGCACTGAAATTTCAATGAATATTCTGAGCTACGATGCAGTGCTATATTAAAGGGAAACACAAAATTATATGTAGTATGTGTATCAGTTCTAACAATTGCAAACATGTATTGGATTAGATTAGGAAGTTGAAAAGAGCTAATAAGAAAGGAAGAGGATATGTCAGCCTGGAAGTTATCAATTAAACTTCTTTTCTTTTTCTTTGTTAAATATCCAGGCCTTAGGCCTATTTAGAGCACTGAAATTTCAGTGAATATTCTGGGTTATGATTCAGGGCTATATTAAAGAAAATGCAAAAATGTATATAGTAGGTGTATTTGTTCTGATAATCACAAATATATATGTGTATGTGTTTATATTAAGTTGAAAAGAGCCAATCAGGAAATACAAGGATATGTTAGATTGGCAGTTATGGCATGAGCCTTAGATCCGTGACATCACAGAATGAGGAACCACCAGCGCTCAGATTCCAGGCAGTTGACTGCGGTATCTGTTGGAGTTGCAGCCATGTCTGCTGTCTAGAGCCATGCAATGGACAAATACAAGTGTTCACTGCAATCCCCACACTCACCATGCACGGATTCCCTGCACAAGGTAGTCTGTGAAAATACTGGTTTTGAGGTTCCTGTAGAGGGCGGCCCTGGAACGTGTTCTGTCTTCCTTCTCCTGACCTTGTGCACTGACTCTGACCTTCAATACTGTTCATAAAAAGTGGCCCCTGCTGACACTGTTCAGAGCTTGGGGTGAAGCCCGTAGTCCTCACATTCTCAGAGGAGATGGGAGTGAAAGGGCATGGGAGACAGTATGGAGGAGACTTGCCCACACCTCAGCCAGTGAGCAGAGGTGTCCATTTATTGATGTAGTGACCATTACTACAGAGCCACAGCTCTACTGACAAGAGACACAGTGCAGCCAACAAACCTAAGGACTTCCTCACATTTAGGAATTCTTAACGGTTTCACATATTTTGTGATGTTCTTTCTCAATTTTCTCTTCCTCCAATATTAGATATTGATAAGGTGGGAATAATCATCCAAGCAGGTATAGTTAGACCACTATGTGTGTTAGTAGAAAAGCAATTTGGTATTATTTCTTTTTTTATTGTGAAAATACTGTACAGAGGGGTTAAAATTACATGGGCAAGATGTACAAGTCGTTATGTCGAAAATGAACTTTACAAGTTTGGAATTATTTCTTATTATGTTGTAAAACACTTCTCATGTTTGCAGTGATGTTTGGACAGTTTGCTGTGGTCATCTGCTTAGCCTTGCCCTAACATTTCTCCTGGCTCACTGCTCCCTTGCCAGATTCTTCTCCTTTCCTGGGACAGTTGCATTAGCTTCCTGCCTTGTTCTTTTCTCCATTTCTTAGAGAAGAAAAGGTCCAAGATCTGTTTCTATATCTGTCTTCCTTATATCTTAAAAAGTGATTAAGATTTTCTGTTTGGTTTAAAATCCAAAGAACAAAGTCCCCTGGGTATCAGTAACACAGTCAGGTTGGGATTGAGAAGACCACCTGTGGCAATGTGTCCCCATCCATTTGGCATAAAACTGGGACATATGTTTACACTGACTGTGTGTGGTGTTGGTGTGCAGCAGGAAAGCCATCTTCCTGAGGAGGATGCTCAGCAGAACACACCTGTTTCCCTGGAGGACAATGACAGAGCCCTGGTCATCCACAGCCCAGTGCAAATGAGAAGAGGCTGGAGGAGGAAGAAGCGGCACCTCTTCCTCTTCAGTGATGTGTTGCTGGTGTCTAACACCAAGTACGTATGGACTGCATGCTCTCCTGAAAAGCACGCAATGCTTTTCACTCACAAATGACATTTAAGACAATTTAGAATTTGTATTCATTTGGTTTTGCAGAACTTTAGATCCCTTGTTTATTTCCCAAGAAATCATTGCAGGTCCCATGCTGTGTTCCTGTAGAGAACATAGTCAAGACTGAAGAAAGCAACATGGACTTGTTGTGATCCATCAACTGCCTGTCTCAGCTCAAAGAGTTTCAGAGAGGAGGCTCCAGAGTTAGAGTCTAGGCTAGACAACATACAAAAGCCCCATCTAAAAAAACATATTTAACAACCAAAGAAATAATGATGTGACAGTCTTTATCTGATTTAAATATGACAAAAGTAGATATTGGGACAGTGATTACTTCAATTTAGCTGAATGACACTTCCCAACATGTAAGTATCCACCAAAGAACCCCAGGACCGCATACTCACAACTGTAATCCCAGCTACTCAGGAGTCTGAAACTTGAGGAGTGTGAGTCAAATCCAGTCTGGCATGGATGTACATACATTTACCCTCCAAAAATGCAGAAGCAGGGATAGACTCCAATGATAGATGGTTAGCCTTCATAAACAAAGGTCAGATATAGTAATGAGGCCCTGAGTTCAAATGCATTCACTGCTAAAAAGAAGTAATAAAGTAAGAATGATGGTGTGCAATTCTCTTTGCAGATATATGAAATGCTTTAAGATAAAAGATACAATCCCACTGCATATCCTGTCTATGGCTGAATGTGTGGACAGAGCAGCAAATGGTGATGGCTGTTCCAGAAAAACTTTTGTCTTGAGTTGGCCCCAGGAGAAATACAAGCTCGCTTTCTGGTAAGACTGACAACTATGCTCTGTGAATATTGTAGTTATGCTATGAGAAAGCCATGCGCATAGTTTCCAGAAATGATGGAAAATATAACTTATTTTCATCTAAATTTATTACAAGAAACATAGTCGCAATCTGATTGTCTTCTAGGCTGATCTGTAACTTTTGATCTTCATAGTGACCTTTTATATACATACCTCCAGACACTTTTAGATTCCAATATATTCCAATGGATCAGTATGCAAGTGGTTGTGACCAGTGATTTTCAATGGGTTTACAGAATCTTCTTGGGGGAGAGTGGATGTTGACTGTGGAAGACCAGGTGTTACCTATATATTACATCACAGTAATAGAATTCATTCAGCTAAGTGTTAGAGAATCCTGAAAGTATGTTTCAAAAATTAATTTTGCACTCCTTGTAATTCCTTATAGAGAATGATTTTAATTCCAAAGATATATATTTATATGTATGTATATACACATGTATCATCATTAGCAAAGCACTTCAATTGCTCTGTAGCATACTAGCATATTGCTTCTTTGTAAGTAGAGTGTATCATATTTGGTGTGTGGGTAATCTGAATGAAGCTTTACTGTTAAACTGAAGGTGAGTTTTTCTAGCACATATGCCTACGTCTGCATGAAGACAGAGAATGTAGATAGGTTTAAAGCTGTGGATTCACCAAGAAGGTGTAAATTGTTTCATCCATGCTGTCAAACTGCACCCCTCATTTCTAGCTGTTTTATACATCTGTTTGGACTGAATGCATGCTGTTCAACTTTTCTCATGGCCAAGACCTCACGCATTCTCAGAAGTTTGAGACACAGAAGGAAAATAGTTCCAAAATTGTCCACTTATTAATTCTCTGATGAATTTGTCTTGAAAAACGATCGAAAGTGATTGGGAAGCTGGAATTGTGTGTGTTGGCCTCTGCAGGTCTTCTTCAAGGCATATTTCTCTGAAGGCTCTCAGTTCTTAGTGCTTAGTGCAACTCAAGGATACAGAAGCTGGTGAAATTAGGAAATAGAAGAGGGGTTCCTAGAAACTAATCTTTAAGTAACAATTAAAATTAGGTCATCACAAATTGTATGAGTTCTAAAGCTGTTGCCCTGTCCAGCCTCCTTGGTCTTTGGCAGATGACTTTTATGAGCATTCTGCAACATGGCTTCAGGAAATAGACATTATGTGTATATATGTAAGCAGGTTAGGGGCCATCAAAGATGGGCGCCTCTCTCCTGATGAAGCAGGTTACAGGACAGCATAGAATTGTTCAGTAGAGGAGCTACTAATGAAGGAATTAAAAAATATGCAGACATGGCAAAAATCTGAAGGTTCATAAGGAGAAAAATATTGGATTGATACATGCCCCAATAATTCTATTCCTGGTATTCACAAATGTAAATACATACACATACACAGTATAACTTCACCCCAAAATGAAAGCAATAATATTTATAGTGATGTGGTTTGTAACACCTAGAAAACACTTGGAAAGTAAAAATTTAGTGTGTTTCTAAAGCCAATGTGTGCCAGGTTATAAAAAGTTATAAGGGGTGAGTAAGAGTTCCAATGCTTGCTTTCAATCCCTTCAGAGGAGAGAAATATAACAAGAGAAGCTGATGGTACAGAGTACAGTAAGTAGTAATCTTAGCATTCATCATTAAAGACTTAGTGTGATGGGTAATAAAAAGTAAGCTTCCTAGGAAATAACACAGCATATTACAGTCCTGAAATTTCTATGAGGAAATGAAACCTTGCAACTTTGCAATATTTGAAAATTTTCTTCCAAATTTTATCCTGTCTTGCTGGATTAAAAATATTCTGTCAAAATGACCAATTTCTTCCATAGGGTTTAATTTGCAAAACATTTTCATAGTTGACTAGCATATCTGCTCTGTCTGGTGTTAATCACTATGGATGGAAGGCATTGTGAGACTGGCCTATGATCAGGTGGCTTGCATCACATGTTAGAAAATAAGTTTCTCAATATCAGTCCAAGTTCTTTTCCACCCTAAAGTCTAATTCACATCACAGTCAGATCACCAGGAAAAGGTAGAGTCCATCAAACCCCAGTTATGAGTAGGTTCTTATTCCACTCACATTCACATTGATACTCCTGGACTGCCATTCTCTTTAAGGATAGAATGAAAATCATAGCATGAATGTGAAGTGTTGTATAATATTTTCTCTCTTTTTAAATCACAGTTCTTCAGAGCTAAAAGAAAAATGGCGCTCTTTACTTCAAAGGTATTTTCCAATGTTCATACTTATTTTTTATTTGTTAGTGAATGAATACAAGTCTGCAAACAGTGTCCCCAATCGATTCTCCCCATATTAACAGAAATTATGTGGCCTGGCTACACTTATAAATAGAAGGCACTTTTTACTCATAAGAAAATTTAGTTTTAAGCCCTAAGGTCTCCTGGGCTACAGCTGATTGACATGAGTGAATATTTTCTACAATATATGTAGGTGACCTGACACTATCGCCCTGGCTACTCAGGAGATTGAGACCTGAGGATTGCAGTTCCAAACTAGCCCAGAAATGAAAGATTGTTGAGACTCTTATCTTCAAGAAATTCCCAATTAATTGAAAGTGGAAATGTGGATCAAGTGATAGTGTGATGGCCTTGAGCTAAAAAGCTCAGGGTCAATATTCAGGCCCAAGTTTCAAGCTCCACAACTGGCAATATGTGTATGAGTGTGTGTGTGTGTGTGTGTGTGTGTGTGTGTGTGTGTGTGTGTGTGTGTGTGTGTGTGTGTGTGTGAGTGTGTGTATAAATATATACATATATAAGTATAAACATACTTACACATATATACATATATATAAACACACACATATGTATATACACATATACCTATATACTTACATATACAAATACATTTCTCTAAACAATTGTGTTTGTATTGCTACACAGGAAGTTATTGGTCCTCCCCTTCCCAGAGTAATTTTTTAAAAATAATGGACCTCCTTCCCAGATGTCATTTCCTTGGAATATCGCTTGCATTCTGGATCTCATGCTTTTTTCTGTCAAATAATATCCTGTAATTCATACTACTAGCTAATTCCTTGTGTTTTTTGCATTCTTATCCAATTTCTCAGATATAGCAACATTCAAAAACAGAAGGAACTTCAGAAGTATATTCCATTGCAGACCTTTGCCAATGATTTCCATAAGGCTGGCTCTGTAAGTGTTTTTAAGAATAAACAGGGAGTATCCTGCTGATCTCTTAGGCAGGATGGAGTCTGGATAGTCTTTGTAGGAAAGTACAGACTTGCCTCTGCCTGATCCATTTCAATGCTGAGGGTGTTTAGATACAGAATTTGCTAGGTCAGGTTGGCAATAGTGACTCACGCCTGTAATTCTAGCTACTCAGGATGCTAGATCTGAAGACTGTGGTTCAAAGACAGCCCAGGATAGAAAGTCTACAAATTTCAAAGCTCCAATAATCTACCCACAGAAAGGCAGACGTGGTGCTGTGGCATAAGTGGAGAGTGATAGCCTTGGGCAAAATAAATTATAGACAGAGCCCAGACCCAGTGTTCCACCCCTAGTCTTATCAAAAAATGAAAAAGAAAAATGAATTTGGTAGGTCTCCTTTGCTCTTTCATTGTAAAGATCCTGTATATGAGATGTAGTTTAACATTGGCTATCATTTTAATTTGCAGTTCTTGTGAACAAAAGGAAAAATGGATCTGTTTTCTGCAAAGGTATTAAGAAAGTGTTTATATTTAATTTTTAGGTCGTTTGTGAACCCTGGGTTCAATTCTAAATCACACAGTATTTATTTTTAAAGACATTTGGATTATCCACCCTAAGTTTCCCTTCACTGCAATGATGAACTTCAGCTAACATTTTCTGAAAATATATACAGGTCATCCAGCACAAGTGGCTTAATCCTGTAATCCCATCCTACACAGGAGGCTGAGATATGAGGACTGAAGCCAGTCTGTGTAGGATAGTTGAAAGCCTCTTATTTCCACTTACCTTTGAAAAAAGCCAGAAGTGGAGCTGTGGCTCCAGTGTGAGAGTCAGAGACTAGAGCAGAGCAACCGTACACAGACTCTGGGAGGAAGTCCCAGGTTTGGTGCCATCCATATTCCATGCTCCATTGAGCTAGCTCAAAGCCACTGTTCCTTTCAGTTGCCTAAGCAGGCATCAGCTCTCCCATCTAGATGGTGAAGTTTGAAACACTTAGTCTGATCCCTTCTCAAATGTCATGTTCCTGGACACTCTTCTCTTTGAAATCCTATTTTCCAACAATGTTATTACATTGATGCAAACATATAATTGCTCCATAAGTGTTGAGGATCTACAAAATACAGATCGGAAAAATATTAACAAGACTGATTTAAAAAATATGTTACCGGCTAATAATTGTGCTACTTTGGGTTGAATGAATCAAGTATATTAACCTTGAAAAAGAGAAAGAAGATGAGAACAGCATTCCTCTGCAGATCTTCATCAATGAGGTCAAGAACAATCACTTTGTAAGTGTTGTGTAGAATAAAGAGGAATTTCTAGTTACTTGCTCAGGCGGGAAAGGTGGGAGATTTTATAATTTATCAATGGTAAGGGAACTTTTAGGAACAAGGGGAGGAAAAGAATGGGAGAAGAAGATATTGAGAGATGAGCTTGATTCACTTGTGTCATATTTACAAATACAAACATGATAGCAATGAGTCTTAGTGTCAGTACAATATGTTCTTAACAATTATCTTCCATTTGGAACAATTTAATTTTCTGCTCATTATTTCATAGCTTCCTGTATTTACAAATCCATTTCTAACATTCATGTCTGAAACTATCTTAGGGTTATTAGATTTTTAAATCAGTGTATTAAAAATTGACATAAAACTTTCTGGAAAATAGAATACCTATTGCCTGCAAGGGGCTCATGCCTGTAATCATGGCCACTCAAAAGCTTAAAATCTGCGGATTGTAGCCTGGGAAGGAAAGACCTTGAAACACTTACCTCCAAATGACTAGCGAAAAAACCTTGAAGTGGAGCTGTGGCTCAAGTGGCAGATGTTAGACTTGAATGACAATGCTCAGGTACAGAGCCCTGATCCTGGGTTTTAGCCCCATGAGGTACAAAAACTAAGTCTATTTTATTTACTTTTGATTTTTCCTAAGAAAGCAGTACCAGCCCGCCCTGGTGGCTTACACCTCCTGTCATCCTAGCTACTCAGGAGGCTGAGATCTGAGATTGCAGTTGGAAACCAGCCCTGGCAGAAAAGTCCTCATGAGATTGTTTATCTCCAACTAACCACTCAAAATCCAGAAGTATAGCTGCGGGCTTAAAGTGCTAGAGCATTAGGCATGAGCAGAAAGATCTCAGAGACAGAGTCCAGGACATGAATTCAGGCCCCATATCCAACATTAACAAAAGCAAAAGAAAAAACACAAAAGAAAGCTCATTTAAAAGGTTGTATTCTCATTTCAACATGTATGACTTTCATTTATAAAACACATGTTTACCTTACAGTATGAAACTTTATTCACTTACTTTAGTTAACATGTATAAATTTAGAATAAAAAATTCATATTTAATACACACAAATTATCAGTTTTATTGTAAAGAAGGTCATTTTTTTAAAATATGGTTTTCATTATAAAAACAGTGGTACAGAGGGATAACAGTTACATGATTAACATAATGAGTACATTCCTATGAAGCATGGTTACCTCCTCCTTTGTTCTTCCCCTTCCAACCCTTCCCTCCCCACCTCTCCAACTCCTCCCTCCCACCCCCCAGAAGTTGTAAAGTTCATTTTCAACATAGTGTCTTGTACATCTCATTGTTACAATGGGTATCTCTTCTTTTTTAATTTTTATTTTTTTGTGAACACACTGTACAGAGGGGTTACAATTACATGGGCAGGATAATGCATACATTTCTTATGAAGCATTGCAGCCTCCTCCTTTGTTTACCCTTCACATCCCTTCCCAGCCTCCCCCCACCCCCCACCCAATCCTCCCCCCCCGCCCCCCACACCAACTTTATAAGCTCCTTTAAGACATGACAACTTGTACTTCTCATTGTTGCAACAGGTCCACCTGTATCCTTAAACGACTTGTTTTTTCCCCATCTCCTCTACAAGTTATACTGACATGAAATATAGTGAAAGCAGGGGTTATACTGTGGGGGAGGGACATACAACGCAACAAAGCGATAATCTTATAAATGCATTAGAAACAAAAGCATGAAAGAAAAAAAACATTAAAATACATATGTAAGGGTTCATTTTCATAACATCACATTATCTGAACTATTCATGGGTATCTCTTTTTAAGCATTTTGTTTTATTTCTTCCCCTCTCCAAATTAGAAAATTGTATATATAAGATACAGAGCACCATAATCAAATACAGTGCAAATGGGATATATCATGGGGAAAGAATATACAAAAGAAACAAAAAAATCACATAGTACATTATAAGTATGTTAAAAACAATAGTAAGAAAGAAAAAACCACTTATGTCCCTGCCTAGGGATTCATTTCATTTAGCATCATCTTATATGTTCATATGTACATAGCTTTTGACCTTTTCGGCCTGTCTTAGAAATATCCTAGTTATTG
Source organism: Dipodomys merriami (assembly GCF_024711535.1). NCBI lineage: Eukaryota > Metazoa > Chordata > Mammalia > Rodentia > Heteromyidae > Dipodomys > Dipodomys merriami. The sequence goes on along the minus strand of NW_027202826.1, from coordinate 30,874,005 downwards.
AAAATAAGGGAAACAAACCATGGGACCTATGTTTGTTTGGACCTGTATTACTTCACTTAATATAATTTTTTCCAAGTCTTTCCATTTCCTAACAAATGGGGCAATGTCATTCTTTCTGATGGAGGCATAGAATTCCTTAAAGCTACCAGCTTAAAGCACAACTATGTTTATTGCAGCATTATTTACCATAGCTAAGATATGGAGCCAACCCATATGCAACTCCGTAGATGAATGGATCAACAAATGTGGTGTACGTACATACACAATGGAATTCTATGCCTCCATCAGAAAGAATGGCATTGCCACATTTGTTAGGAAATGGAAATAATTGGAAAATTATATTAAGTGAAGTAAGCCAAGCTCAAAGAAACACAGGTCCCATGGTTTCCCTTATTTTCAGTAACTAGTATATGTCTGAGACAAGCAGAAAAGGTCAGATAAGTTGATGTGAGGTGAAATGAGTATTCAAATTTTTTTTCTTTCTTGTGATTATTTCTAACTTAAGATGATTTCTTTGTTGCTTTGTAAGTCCCTCCCCCACGGTATAACCCCTGCTTTCATTGTACTTAATTTTGGTATAATTTGTGGAGGGAAAGGGCAAAATTAAACCTTTAAATAGGGATACAGATGGAGCCATTTCAACAATGAGATGTACAGTTCGTTATGTCAAAAAACGAACTTTACAAATTTGGCCTGGAGTGGGGGTGGGGTGGGATGGAGTGGGAGATAGGAAGGGATGGGAAGGGGAAAGAAAGGAGGAGGCAACAATGCTTGATAAGAAATGTACTCATTACCTTGCCCATATAATTGTAACCCCTCTGTATGTAATTTTGACACTAAAAAATTAAAAAAAGAAAATGTGATATGTATATATGTATATATATATATGTATATATGTATATGTATATATGTATATGTATGTAAGTATATGTATCTATCTATCTATCTATCTATCTATCTATCTATCTATCTATCTATCTATCTATCTATCTATCTATCTCTATTTATAATGTTGTTGTTGTTGGTCGTGAGCCTTGAACTCTGAGCCTGTCCCTTGCTCTTCAGGTCAAGGCTTGTGCCCTACCACTTGAGCTACAGCGCCAATTCCAGTATTTTGGTGGTTTAGTGGAGATAAGAGTTTCGTGGACTTTCCTACCTGGGCTGGCTTTGATCCATGATCCTCAGATCTCAACCTCCTAAGTAGCTAGGATAACAGGCGGGAGCCACTGGTGCCCGGCTGGAGGTCATTTTTAACAGTCAATGGGGGTAGTCTTCCTGAATTTAGAGTACTTTTCGTGTTATTCTTTTAATTATATTTGGAGAGGTTATCATTAATTTCATTTGTTTTGGTGGAATTCATAAACAGAGGAACAATACCAAATATTATACAATCAGATTCTTTTGCCCTAATTCTTATTTAGAAACATTTAACCTAAGGTTTTATGTAATTTTTCCTCTATAACTTGTTCTAAACCAGTGTCAGCCTACATGAATACTCCTGAAGAATAATGAATTGTTTAGATCTATAGTGACTTATATTATTAAATTTAACTACTATGTGTTTATGTACATAGGTAAATGTTCATTATATAAATACACATATGTCCATATACATACACAAGATAGTATTGAGAGGGGAAAGCAGAAGGACACAATATTAGTAAATGCATGCTAGTAAATGTCTTGAAAATGATTGATCCTTTCAAGTTCCATATTCATGGCTGGAGGGAGAGGAGGCTGCATGGTTCTGGGTGGAAAATACAGACTTGTCTGTGCCTGACTCACTCCAATAGCAAAAGTGATTAGAGAACAATCTGTTAGGTCAGCTCTACATGATAAAAGTGGGCTTTACTGAGGTCTAAGTTTCCTGAAGTAAAGATTGCAGGTGCATGTCATTTCTCTTGAAGAGCCGGGTATCTGTCTCTCGATTGATAGTCAACCTGTGGGAAGGCTCCATATCTATGCTTGTGGGTCACAGGGCAGCTCTGTGGTACCATGTCCTACCTGACAAGGCCCTTATTTGACCTTGCTTCTTGAAAGAAATTTTCATTGAATTTTAGGCCTTAATGTTTTTCCCCTCTCAGTATTTTAATGTTTTTTCAGTACCTTTTGCTCTCCATACTCTCTGGTGTTTCTTCAGTTGTCATGCTGCTTTGACCTATTTGCAATTTGTTTCCATGTGTCTGAAATGTTTTCTCCTGGCTTCATGATATACGAATAAATGAAGAAACATTTCTACTCAAGGCTTTGTGCACTACCCACGTGTGGCCTTTAAATACCAGAAATGTAATTTGTTGAGAGACTAAGAAAGTAATTGGCAATAACTATACAATGATACTGTTTGAATTCTTAATACATGCCTTTCTTCAAGTGTGTTTTATAGCCAATAACTGTAATAGCAAAAAACTCAGATACAGTGAAGGATGTTATCAGCAAGTCACTCTCGACCCTTGGAATAAAAGTAAGTCATCTGTAAGCTCTTTTTAAATTAAAAACCAATTTCCTGATGGGGATGCATAGAGATTCATTTATGTTCACTCGTGTATACTGGTGTACTACAATCACTGGTTTTCAGATAATAATACAATGATGTCATATTTTCTTCCTTTACTCTAGACTCAACTTTGAGAACCTGAACGCAGCTAGACATGAGAGATGAGTCTGTACTCCGGTTCCTACAATTTCATTCTGAATGTCATGCCAAGTGCAATTGAACACACAAGGAAGTTTTTGATATATAATTTTGAGCCTGCTAACACCACATGTTTCTGTTGTATATACAAAGTCTATCTAGGATGAACTTTTTTCAGAGTCTGAGTAAGAAAGTTTCAGAACAGGCAGATGTTGCTGATGCTTGTAATCCTACCTACTCAGGAAGCTAGCCCATCACTAACCACCCTAAAGCCAAAAGTAGAGCTGTGGCCCCAGTAGTGTACATCTAGCCTGGAGCACTAAATTTCAAGGAGAGTCTCCCATTCTACATTCCAGACCCAGGACTGGCATTCAAACACAATCATTTCAGGCATTTTTCTGGACTTTGTTTTTGCTTTCTCCTTGCTCATCCTCCCTCTCATTATTACTGGAAAGTCCATGTAAGGGCATAATTAGTGGCATCTTTTAACAGAAGACATGCCTGAAACATTCCCATGGATATGAATGGTAAGGATGGCTTTGCATGTGCTACCCTAATGCTCTGGACAGTGCCGATCTGCATCTGCAATGAGCCTGTGGACATGGAGGCTTCTGTGTCTGCCTCAATTTCATCTTTAAAAAAAATTGATTGTGTTGCTAGTAGATGTGTGTGAACCCTGGACCTCATGCTTAGTAGCTGTGTGTGATCATTTGTTGTTCTATTACATTCCTGACCGGTGGTGCACACTGTGAATGGCTCATTGCAAATGTAGTCACTTGGGTTTTCCTGGCTGGGCCAACTTTGAAGAACAGTCCTATGGGTTTCAGAGTCCTGAGCAACTTAAGCTTTACTGGCAGGAGCCTCTGAAGGTGGCATTACTCCCGTTTTACATGAAATGGTTCTTTGCTTTTGTATTTAAAGGACTCTATAAATGTTGATAGAATCTATTTTGACAGAGTACTTGAGAAAATGTTATGATTTCTCATTCAGAGAGACAAGGAAATCCAGAGTAGTCAGGATTTTATTGAATATTCAGAACAATAGGAAATAAAGAAGTAAATTGACAGCATGGTTTTAATGTAGATTTCCTTCTGAGGAGGAAAAGTCCTTGTGACATGATTTTTAGGACAGAGTTCTAAATGTAAGTGTTATATTTCAGGCCATTACAAACTCAATGTGTGAGAATTAGGCATAGTAATTCTATCATTTCTATTGTGGTAAGCTTTTATAATACTCTATCAGAAAGTTGAATTTCCATGTACCAGGTAAAAAAAGACATGTCTGTATTGACTTAGGCAGTGTAGCATTAATTTTCTCTTTATTAGGAACAAAGAGTCCCAAAGGTTGAAAGGCAGAGATTCAGTACTCTCACTGAATTTTACTGTACACCTGATTTTTTGTCATTCTTTCAAAATGTATAATCACTTTCTCTTTTTAAAAAAATTTTATTGTAATTTATTTTGTTGTGAAGGTGCTATACAGAGGGACTACAGTTACATAAGTAAGGTAATGAGTACATTTCTTGTCGAACATTGTTACCTACTCCTTAGTTTTTCTCCCACTATTCCTCCCTCCCCCATTTCTCCCCTACCTCCCCAAAGTTGTAAAGTTCATTTTCAGCGTAGTGTCTTGTGAATATTATTGTTGCATTGCGTCACCCTGTGTCCTTATTTCACCATTTTGTTATACCCCTTCTCTTCCCCAAATCAGACATTCTAGCTATGCAGAAGGCTGAGATATGTGTTTTGGAGCTTTCTCTGGAAGCAAAGTCTTTGAAACTATTATCTCCAGTGAACACCAAAAACAGCTGGGAGTGGAGATGTGGCTCAAGTGGTAGAGCACTAATCCTAAGCAAAATATAAAATATCAGGGACAGTACCCAGGCTCTGAGTTCAAGCCTAGGACCAGCACAAACAACAACAACTAAAACAAAACAACCAAAAAGCAAACAGAGCCCTCCAGTTTGTAGGAGTGGGGAGTCCCTGATGCCTTTACATCCACATACATTCTGTCAGTAAGAGTGAAATATCTACCATGTAAGGAATCTCCTGGAAGCTGGGAGTAAGATGAGGTTATTGACATCAGCACTGAAACCGAAGAGGCCACCCCTTAATGGAAAGTCATGTGTACAGACAGCACATGCTTCCCTTGTAGAAGCACAGCTGTGTAAGGCACTGTGTCCTTTCTGTGTGCGCTTTGAGAGGCTTTGTGTGACACTCAGTCCTTCTCTCCCCCAGGGCTCCAAGAGTGACTACCAGTTGTGGCTCCATTCTGAACATGAAGAAGCTCCCTTTGTCTTCATTGGTAAATGTCAGAGAAAATGTCAAATGGGAGGCAATGGGGTCAAATTGGACATCTAAATCTCAAATACTGATTCTTTGAGTTCCAATCTTAATATTACTAAAAGTAAATATATTCTTTTTTTAGTTTTATTCTCAGGTCCATTAGCATTTGCAATTAGCAGAACAGACCTCTGAGTAGAAGCTAGATGGCTACATATGTCTTAGTAGCAAGTATTTTACTCACATTTTTTATTAGAAGAAAAAAGTTCAGGATCTGATCTCTTGTCTAATTGGGGGGGGGGTGTTAAACATTGTTTACTAGGGCCAGAAGAGAGTGGCTCACACCTGCAATCCTAGCTGCTCAAGTGGCTGAAATCTGAGGATTGTAGCTCCAAGCCACTTTACTGTAGGAAAATCTGTGAGATCTAACCTTCAGTTTGCAATCACAATGCCAGAATGGAGCTATGGATTATGTGGTAGAGTGCTCACCTTGACCAAAAATGCTTAGGGACAGCAGCCAGGCCTTGAGTTCCAGCCTTAGGAAGGCATGAAGAAGCCCCAGGACAGGATATAGAAGAGGCTGAGCAGGTCCGCAGCCCTGCCTTTATGCCCTTTGGCGGGCTCAACTCCATGTGGGGTTTTAAAGTTTATCCATATTCATCTTGATTCATTCATCTGCTTGTAGACAACCTAGATTTCTGCCCTATTATATGCTTTTAAATGATGCTGCAATATCAGTTTCAGAATGATGAATCTTTCACTTCTTTGGAGTATTTGCTTAGTAAATATTACTGTGTTATAGAATAACTCTTTTGAGCTTTTGAGGAACTGCTGTTTTTCTTAGCAGTTCTACTGTTTAACATGTCTACTAAGATATAAGTATCATATTTTACATAATCTACCAACACTTCTTATTTTCTGTTTTAAAAATAGTAACATCCTCATGAACCTGAGGTAGTTTTTTGTTCAAATTCTTTATTGTGATTAAGTGATTACATAATTCCCCAAATTTCACAGTATTGTGGGATAGTGATGCTTAGTTAGAGTCACAAACACATCCTGACTTTCATGGGGCAAATTGTGGTGGTCTATAGGATTATGAGTTCTATGAATTTCAAATAAAATTGAGCGTTCTTAATTAAAATAAGAGGTTTTGTGTTCATGAAGTAGTAAGCAGATTGGAAATTCATTGTCAAAATCTGGGCTCCCATTCTAATGAAATTTCCTGCTGAACATTCTCACCATAGGGAATGAAAATCCCTATGTGATTAAAATGAGTCAGTTTGGAGAGACTGCATTCCAGCCACGAGGACCAAGGCGACACTGGGTTCACACTCCCCAGAATCCTATCCTGGAGCAGTGCTATCCAGCCACAGGAGGCTGCTTCATTCTGAAGCCAAGGCAGCCAGCCCAGGGCCAGCAACCTAACAGTGAGTCCTTTCCCATCCCGCAGGGGCCTTCCCATGCTCACACCTCACTTCCATGTGGTTACAAAGTTCTCCATCTTCTGTACAATTGAGGACCTCTGTGGTCTTAAAGCGTTTGACATGCATAAAGAACACATCTAAGTAAATTGAAGAAGGATACCTATGGTTCAAGCTGTAATTCCAGCTACTGAGGAGGCTGTGATCTGAGTTTCTCGAAATAATGTCAATGTGTAAAGGAAAGTCCTGAGAGTCTTATCTCCAAATGTCCATGAAAAAGCTGGAAACAGAACTGTGGCTCAGAGGTAGAGGGCTCCTCTTAAAAGAGAAAGCTCATGACAGGGACCAGGCTCCGGAGTTTACTATGTAGCCTGTGGGAGGACATAAAGAGAAGAGAAGAGATGAACATTCTCCAAAGTTTCTGGAGAACTTTGAATGTATACAGGAAGCTGGAATTAGATTTTTTTCCTTAATGAAGATTAGTATATGAATAGGGTCACCTTAAGGAAAACATTTGCATTCTTTTTTTTATTTTTGTTCATTTGTGGGGCTTGAACTCTGGGCCTGGGTGCTGTCCCTCAGCTCTTCAACTCAACGGGAACACTCTACCACTTGTCCAACAGTTCCACTTCTGGTTTTCTGGTTGTTTATTGAAGAAAACGGTCTCACCTACTTTCCTGCCTGGGCTGGCTTTGAACTGCCATCCTTAGATCTCAGCCTCCTGAATAGCTAGGATTATAGCTTTGAAACACCAGTGCCAGGCTAATATTTGTACTCTTACAGTTCAAACCAGATTTTGATTTGAATGTCTCTGCTCCAGTACAAAGGAGCAGAGACAGTGTAAGACAACCCCAGTTTCCCTCATTTGCAATAATCAGTAAATGTCAGATGAGCAGAAACTCAAAACGCTATAAATAGTGATCCTATAAGATGATGCTAAGGGAAATGAACACCAAGATAGGAACCAAAGTGGTCTTTCTTTGTTGTTGTTGTTGTTTGTAATGTACAATGAGATTTTTGTTTCCCTTGTATGCTCTTCCCCTTATGGTATATCTGCTGTGGTCAATCCATTTGATTTTGATACCTTGCACCTTGTATAAATTTATCTAATTTGGGGAGGGGTAAGAAAATAATAAAACACTGAAACAAGAAAATAATAAAACACTGAAACAAGGACATAGGTTGTCCCATTGCACTAATGATACTCACAAGATGATAAGTTGGAAATGAAATTTAGAGGAGAGATGAATGAAGGAGTTATAGGAGGGAAGGGATAGTTGGAGAGCAACAGATGAGGGGTTAACAATTCTCGACAAGAAATGGACTCACTTCCTTGCTCATGCAACTAACACCTCTGTATAGTATGTTTACAATAATTAAATATGTATAGAAAGAATATGTCCAAAAGGGGACTGGGAAGGTGGCTCAGTGGTAGAGCGCTTGCCTTGATGTATGAGGCCCTGGGTCAGATTCCTCAGCCCTACACAAGCAAAAAAAAAACAAAACAAAAACCCGGGAGTGGCGCTGTGGCTCAAGTGGTAGAGCACAAGCCTTGAGCTGAAGAGCTGAGGGACAGCGCCCATGCCCAGAGTTCAGGCCCACGACCGGAACCCCCCCCAAAAAATAAAGAATATGACCAGAAAATGCATTCATTACCTTACTAATGTTATTGTAACCCCTCTGTTCAACATCTTCACAATTAAATTATCTTAAAAATTAAGCCAAAAGCACCAAACAAGACAACTCCTAGTCTTTAACTTGGCAGGTAGGGTGCACGAAGTGATCAGAGGAACACATTCAGAAAGTCAAATAGGTGGAGAATGACTCTCAATGTGAACAGTTATATAACTCATTGGAATGTTAGTTCTCCCTTTCAGAAGGGAAAGATACACCTGACAGCCCTACTTCAACTCAGGAACTTTGTAGGTGCAAGAAAGCTGGCCACACTAACGAGAAAGATAAACTGAATGTGCTCAGGCTCCTAGCTATAACCAACAGTTTACTTATTTGGGCAAAGACTCTATCCATAGAAAAGGGAATTAAGTCATTACAGACTATGGATAATTACACATGCTCAGGTTCTAGAAAATTAAACTGATCCCTTGAAAACTGTTGCTTCTTTAGAGTCAGAGCAGAAGAAAGAAGGAAGGGGAAGATCTTATATCAATTGGCTTTTTGGGCCATGGTCCAGCACAGCCAAGGAGAACAGACCCCTGAAATCTTCATCTGCAAAGAGAAAACTGCTCTTTGGGGCTTCCCTGGAGGCTGCTTGTAAGGATGGCAAACTACCCTCCCCTCTTCTGGTAGGTCCCAGTTTGGTGTCTGTTGCCCTCCTGAGGAGAGGAACCTCCTGAGTGTGCAGGGGAAGGAGAGGAGTGTTCTCATGGAGCCCCAGGTCCAATTCAGCAAAGCATCAGACAATGGGTGGGGGTGCTTTGTTACTATTGCTACAAGATATAAACACGTCACAATGTACAATTCCCTATGTCAAGCCCAACAAGGAAGTATTCTCTTCAGTGTTGGACTGGTGCACCAGGAGCCACATACCCTGCTGCAGTCCTTCAGTACCAGGCTCTGTGCCTGTGAAGTTCTGAGTCTCCCTCCTTCATGCTTCCTCCCAGCTTACTCTTCCAGCTTCCAAATGTCTCCAGTAGCATAAACAGACATTTCACAGACAATACGCAGTCTAGTAATTTACATATATTAGACAAGATAGTATTTCGTTTTTTCCTAGTATCAGAAAGCCCACTGGTGCCTGCTGGTTTTCACTCTTTGTGATATATTAACCATCCAACAGTGACTTAGATCTGTAAGCCTAGCTTCTCAAAAATCAGAGATTGAGTGTGATCTGAGACTTCTGCTGGATAGCTAGCCCAGACTGGAATGTTCATGAGACTCTTGTCTTTAAAAAACAACTCAAAAGCCAGAGGTGGAATTTAGCTCATGTTTTAGGGCAATAAACTTCAGCATCAAAGTTCAGTGACAGCACTCAAGCCATAAGTTCAAAGCTCCAGGACATGCATATGTGCACACCACAAAACCTAATTTACTTTAGTGTGTGTGTGAGGATTGGATGAATGAATGTCCTTCATCTGCACAATCACAACAATATGATGGGAATTTTCCCTCAAATGGGGCAGAGAATGCCCTGGTCTCACTTTGTAAAAAGAAAATTTAAGAAGCAGATAAGATCACCATTGTTCTATTCTCATATTTGGAAAAATAATGGAAAATCTGAAAATGCATATGTTACCATAGATGAAAGCTAAAATGGTCAACTCACTGCAGCGTGGTTCAATGTTTCTGAGTCTGACCCTACAAGAAAAGAACAACAACAAAATATATTTCTACAACTAAGCATAATTATTAATGAGGTTGCCTAGCTTGAGCACTGGAGCCTTGCACACTCAGACATTTTACTTAGAGATGTGTGAGGTGGTGCTCTGGGCCGGTGGGCATGGAGGACCCAGGCTTTCTTTCCTCTCCTCCACACAGGAGATGATTTCCTTCCTCAGTCAGGAGGAGCAGCTCACCGAGGACATCTTCAGGAAGTCAGGCAGCATCAAAGCCGTCAGAGCCCTCAAAGAAAAACTCATGTGTGGAGCCCGAGTGGACCTGCACCAGGAATCCGTGTTTGTGGTCGCCTCAGTGTTAAAGGTAGGACACAGCCAGCATCACCCAGGGAGGCAGCTTCACTGTGAGCCCACAGCACTGCATCACCAGCACCACAATCACCCAAGAACCACGAGGGGCCTCACACATCAAACATGTGGGAAATGAAAAGACACATGTCTGTGTGTTCTGTCTGTTTACTTTGTCTTCTCACCTCAGCTCTTCTCATCTTTCCACCTGAAAACCCATGCCCAATATGCCTAATGAGTGATCTGATTTACTGTACCACTGTAAATCGTCATGGCAATACAACTATCAACACAAACAAGTGCTGCTATATATTTGCCAAAGAAGCACCCTGCACTGCCTTTTTTAAGGAAGGCTGACAAAATCATATAGAATTTGTAAACTTTTTGAGAGAAAGGATCAAAGATTCCCTTCCTAACCAAAGGTGAAGGCCCAAAGGAGTCCAACCATGATTTGCCAGGCCAGCATATCCAGCTTATGCCCCCATTCCTGCCCATCTCCAATACCTTTACAGGAAAGTTGGTGTGGATACGCAGATGCTCCTCTTCTCTCAGTATCCTCCATCTGCACCTTTCATTCTGTTTTTCTTTCTTCCCATACATTCCACCACTATAGTTACCTAAAAAGTCATTTCTTACAATATTACCCATAAATTTGATCATTAACATCAATAAAACAGCCCAAACAGAAATGTTCACTGAAAATTCACCTGAGTTTCAGCTACAGTACATATGGTTTGAAATGATACAGGTAGATTATAAGTATCTTTATGCTTGTAGAAGAAAGTATTCAATAGAGAACCAATATAATCTATACATTTTGCTCTTTGTGAACACCACTGAAGAAAATCATGTAACAATGATTAAGAATGGCTTTATAAAAATATTTTTTTTCTCACTTTCTCTAGGTCTTTTTTATGTCCTTTCATTGATGGTGTACACTTTAGCCATGCTAATAATTTTCAGCCAGGAAGATAGGCATGTATTTTGGTACTGCCCACTTGAAACTCACATCACTGACTAGCCAGAGGTAGACTAGTGCATCTCAGCTTCTCTGGTCTTGCACTTGGTGATAACATGACAGACACATACAGAGTTCTGCTAACCCAGCCTGGAGATGAATATAAGCTCAGAACCATGATGAATGTACCATGAAGCCATTTCGAGAATGTTCACACAACACCCAACACTGTGGGCATTTTCCCCCTTCGTGTCATGTTGTGTATATACATTTTAATAGGCCAAGTTACGGGATCAAGAATTAGTGACCAGTTGTTCAAAATGATCTTGAGGGAGAAACTTATATGTGCAGGTCACTAACCTTGAGATACAGAGGTCCAAATTTAGCAACATCTGTATTCTTTTTTTTTTAGTTGTAAAAATACCATACAGAGGGGTTATGGGTATGTTTCTTATCAAGCATTGTTGCATCCTCCTTTGCTTCCCCTGCCCATCCCTTTGCATCTCACCCATCCCTCCATTTCACAACTACCCCACCCCCACCCCTGGGCCAAAGTTGTGAAGATTGTTTTCCACAGAATGTATTGTTCATCTCTTTGTTGCAGTGGGTCCTCCTGTATCCCTTTTTAAACAATTTGTTTATTCCCTTCCCCTTCACAAATTATAACACCATCAAATACAGTGAAAACAGCGGTTATACAGTCGGAGATGGACATACAAATCTACAAAGGAATATCTTATAATAAATAAGTTAGACAAAAGCAAGCAAGAAAAAAAACATTTGAATATTTATCTTTGGGTACATTTGGCTAATATCGTCATATGTGATATTTTCTGCTTGTCTCAGACATATGCTAGTTATGGCAAATAATGGAAACCATGGGAACTAAGTTCCTTTGGGCCTGGCTTACATCACTTAATACAAGTTTTTTTTAAGTCTTTCCATTTCCTAACAAATGGGGCAATATCATTCTTTCTGATGGAGGCATAGAATTCATATATATATAACATTTTCTTGATCCATTCATCTACCGAGGGGAATCTGGGTTGATTCCATATCTTAGTTATGGTAAATAATGGTGCAATAAACATAGTTGTGCTGGTACCTTTAGTATGGTCCTGTTTGTGATCATTTGGGTAAATGCCCAAAAGTGGGATGATTGCTGGGTCATAGGGGAGCTCTATGTAGAGTCTTTTGAGGAACCTCCATACTGCTTTCCAGAGTAGTGGGACAAGATTACACTCCAACCAACAATGCAGAAGGGTTGCCTTCTATCTACATCCCCTCCAGCATCTGTTGTTATTAGAGTTCTTGATTTTAGCCAATCTAACTGGGATGAGGTGGTATCTCAATGTTGTTTTGATTTGCATTTCTGTTATGGCTATGGAGGTTGAGCATTTTTTCATGTGTCTATTGGCCATCCTTCTTTCCTCTTTAGAGAAGATTCTCTTTTAGTCTTTAACCCACTTATTTATTGCGCATTCATGTCTTTGAGTAATTGTTGTTTGTGAATTTAATTTTTTGAGTTCTAGGTCTATTTTAGATATGAGACCATTGTCCATTATATGGTTAGTGAAGTTCTGGTCCCATTCCGTGGGTTTCTATTGATCTTGCTAGCTATGCCGTTTGCCACGCAGAAGCTCTGCAATTTCATGCAATCTCATTTATCCAACTTTTCTTTGATTTTTTGTGTTTCTGGGTCTTTATTAAGAAAATTTTGGCCTCTGCCAAGGAGACCTAGGCTTTCTTCTATTCCATCCTGTAATGTTTTCAGGTTGTCTGCTGTGACCCTTAGGTCTTTGATCCATTTGGCCTTGATTCTGGTGCAGGGTGATATATAAGGATCTAGTTTTAGTTTTCTACAAGTGATTAACCAATTTTTGCCAGCACCATTCACTGAAGAGGCTGTCTTTCTTCCATTCTATGTTTGTAGTTCCCATTTCAAAGATTAGATGGCTATAGGTCTGTGGGCTCATTTCTTTGTTTCAATACTAGTCCATTGGTCCTGAGGTCTCTTCTTGTGCCAGTACCAAGCTGTTTTGATTAGTATGGCTTTGTAGAGTTTGAAATTTGATATTGATATTCTTCCAGCACTGCTCTTTCTGTTAAGGATTGGTTTTGCTATTCGGGGTCTTTTATTGTTCCATATGAATTTTTGGATTGCCTCTTCAATTTCTGTAAAGAATGAGGGTGGAATATTGGTAAGTATTTCATTGAATTTGTAGAAAACCTTAGGAAGTATTGCCATTTTCACGATGTTGATCTTTCCAATCCAGGAGCATGGGTGGGTTTCCACTTTCTAAGTTCTGTTTGATTTCCTTTTTCAGGTTTTTAAAGTTTTCATCATAGAGGTTCTTCACTTCTTTGGTTAAATTAATTCCTAGGTATTTTGGGGGGTGGTGTTACGAATGGAGTTGCTTTCCTGATTTCAGCTGCTGCGCTTTTCTCATTGTTGGCATACAGAAAAGCCATTGATTCTTAAGGGTTAATTTTATACCCTGCTACTTCGCCAAAGTTTTAAATCAGCTTGAGTAATTTCAGATTGGAGTCCCTGGGATTCTTTAAATACAAGATCATGCCATCTGCAAAGAGGGAGAGTTTTACTTCATCCTTCACTATTTGGATCCCTTTTATGTTTGCATCTTGTGTTATTGCTGTACCTAGGCATTCTAATACTAAATTGAAGAGAAGTGGAGAGAGTAGACATCCTTGTCTCATTCCTGAGTTAAGAGGAAATGGCTTATAATTTCACCCTTAAGTATAATGCTGGCTGTAGATTTGTCATATACAGCGTTTATTGTATTGAGGAATGTTCCCTGGATTCCTCATTTTTCCAGAGCCTTCATCATGAAGGGGTACAGCATCTAAATTCTTATTGATTCATGCTGATGTAAAAGGAAAGTTAACCAACTGGTACTCACAGGTGTAAGTTGATGTATTTCATTCCTTCCAAAGTGTTGGGAAATTTTAACCCAAGATTCAGAGCTAACATATTGTATACCTGAGCCTTCCCATATGATATGTACAGGAGTATTTTGTTCACAAAAAAACACTACTTGTTCAATTAATACTGCAATGAAACAGGTGAAATATGTGTGCCTATTTCTGCTTAGCATTAGGATTTAGAACCACTGCATACCCAGCTTTGTCATTTAGAGGAGATTGTTCCTGTCAAGTAAGAGTTTTCAGAGAAAGGGCATATGGCTCTTCACTCCCACAGTCCCTAATGCAGCTGGGTGTTTGTGAAGTTTCTTAAAGTAGGGGCTCTTCACTAAGTCCTTTTGAAGTTCGTGGCTCTTTTTTTCCATTCTGGTTTGTTATGTGTGGGTGTGCTTTTAAATTGAGAGGGCATTCCTGTCAGGAAAGTGTGCACCTTTAATGAAATAGAGTCTGTTCCTTGAGACAATAAAGGATCCTCTTGATTTTGGGGGTTTAATTTTATACCCTGCTACTTTGCCAAAGTTTTGAATCAGCTTGAGTAATTTGGGAGTGGTGTCTATGGGATTCTTTAAATACAAGATCATGTCATCTGCAAAGAGGAAGAGTTTTATTTCTTCTTTCCCTATTTGGATCCCTTTATGTTTGCATCTTGTCTTATTGCTGTAGCTAGGCATTCTAATACTAGATTGAAAAGAAGTGGAGAGAGTGGACATCCTTGTCTTGCTCTTGAGTTAAGAGGAAATGTCTTTAGTTTTTCAACATTAAGTATAATAATGGCTGTAGGTTTGTCATGTACAGCGTTTATTGTATGGAAGAATGTTCCATGGATTCTTAATTTTTCCAAAACCTTCATCATAAAGGGGTGTTGGATCTTGTCGAATGTTTTTTCTGCATCTATTAAGATAACCATGTGGTTCTTATCCTTGCTCCTGTTGATGTGATGAATAATGTTAATTGATTTGTGTATAATGAACCAGCTTTGCATGCCTGAAATGAATCCTCTGATTGTGATGTATGATTTTTGTGGATGAATTGTTGAAGTCAAATGGCCAAAATTTTGTTGAGAAGTTTTGCATCAATGTTCATCAAAGAAATGGCTCTATAGTTCTCTTTCTTTGATGAGTCCCTGCCTGGTTTTGGGATGAGGTTTATGATGGCTTCATAGAATGTGTTCGATAGTGAACTTTCTCTTTCAATTTCATTGAAGAGTTGGAGGAGTATTGGTGTGAGCTCTGCTTTGAAGGCCTTGTAGAATTCCACTGTAAAACCATCTGGTCCTGGACTTTTCTTAGATGGGAGGTCTCTTCTTGCTGTTTCTAATTCAATGCTTGATATGGGCCTGTTAAGATGGTTTAAGTCCTCTTGGTTTAGTTTTGGCATGTCAATATTTGCTAGGAAAAGGTCCATTTCTGCCAAATTCTCAAACTTATTAGCATAAAGTTTTGAGAAGTATTCCCTTATAATGTTCTGAATCTCTGTTGTTTCTGTTCTGAATCTTGGTTGTTTCTGTGGTGATGTTTCCATTCTCATCTCTGAGTTTATTTATTTGGGTGTGTTCTCTTCTTTTTCTGATAAGATTTGCTAAGTGTCTGTCAATTTTGTTAATTTTTGCGAAGAACCAACACTTTGTTTTGTTGATTCTTTCTATAGTTTTTTGGATTCTAACTAATTTAATTCAGATTTAATTTTAGTTATTTCTGGATCTTTATTAAGAAATTTTTGGCCTGCTCCATGGAGACCTAGGGTTTCTCCTATTCCATCCTGTAATAACAACAGATGCTGGAGGGGATGTGGGCAGAAGGGAACCTTACTTCATTGCTGGTGGGAGAGTAAACTTGTTCAACCACTTTGGAAAGTAGTATGGAGGATCCTCAAAAGACTCCACATAGAGCTCCCCTATGACCCAGTAATCCCACTTTTGGGCATTTACCCAAATGTTTACAAACAAGACCATACTAAAGCTATCGGCACAACTATGCTTATTGCAGCATTATTTACTATAGCTAAGATATGGAACCAACCCAGATGCCCCTCAGTAGATGAATGGATCAAGAAAATGTGGTATATATACACAATGGAATTCTATGCCTCCATCAGAAAGAATGACATTGCCCCATTTGTTAGGAAATGGAAAAACTTGGAAAAAATTATATTAAGTGAAGTAAGCCAGGCCCAAAGAAACATAGGTCCCATGGTTTCCCTTATTTTCAATAACTAGTATATGTCTGATACAAGCAGCAAAAGTCAGATAAGTTGATGTTAGGTGAAATTAACCCTAAGATATGTATTCAAATGTTTTTTCCTTTTACACATTTGTTTCTAGTGCATTTATAAGATTATTGCTTTGTTGCTTTGTATGTCCCTTCCCCACAGTATAACCCCTGCTTTCACTATATTTGATGTTGGTATAATTTGTGGATTTGAAGGGGAAAAACAAGTTATTTAAATAAGGATACAGGTGGACCCGTTGCAACAATGAGAAGTACAAGTTGTCATGTCGAAAATGAACTTTACAACTTTGGTTGGGATGGGGGGAGAATTGGGAGGCGGGGCAGGGGGTGGATGGGAAGGGATGGGAAGGGGAAACAAAGGAGGAAGCTACAATGCTTGTTAAGAAATGTACTCAGTATCTTGCCCATGTAATTGTAACCCGTCTGTATAGTATTTTCACAATGAAAAATAAAGAAAGATTAAAAAATTAAAAAACTAAAAAAGAAAGGATCCTTGTTTCAGTTTATAGCTAAGATAGCACATCCATGTTTCCAAATACCTATTTCTAAATTGTCTTCACCAGATCCCTAATCCTTCCTGCCTCAGCAGTACTGCTGGCACCTATCTATGTGGAAAGTGAAGAGAGGGCAGTGTAGGTCCCAGATTTATTCATTGAGAAGGGATGGGGGTCAATCCATTTCTTCCACCTGCATGTTATAATTGTATGATGTAGTTTATTCCATCAGAATATCCTGTTTTTGTCTCTGGAAGGATTTTCTTCACAATGTGCAAGGCAGTGTGTTTTACACTGGCATGTATGAGATATGACTTAGGATCACTGATGAAGACTGTGAAGAGGAGAAAATCATTCTTGACCAGAGGTAGGATGCAGGAAATGAGTCTGCTCTGGGTAGACTCAAAAATCCAACTTTTACACTCTTAGGGCAAAGTATCCTCATGGAGTAGAGAGTTTGAGGTGCTGAAATAATTGTGAGTGTGCTAAAATTTTCATTTGGTCACATGGATGCAAGACTTCACAGAGACAGGCAATGATAATCTGTGTGTCAATGAATTTATCCTGTGCTATTGTTTCCATGGCATCTTCCATGTATACATAAGGAAAGTCAACACTGATGGTCAAATACTTACAAAAACATCAAAGTCTACATTGCTTAATTGAAATGTTTATATTCATTCTTTCTGGAATGAGTCTCTCATCATAGTATGTACTTTGGGATGTGACTACTAAATCTGACTTCATAATTTCTATTTCAGAAATAATTTAGCTGTTGAATTTTTCAGGAAGGTTTTTGTTGAGTACAATGTGAACCAATTCACGATTTATTTTTAAAGATACTATCATTCTATTGTTCTAAATACATCTGTTCCAAGATAATAGGTAGTGTCATCATCTCAAGAACGTATTTTATGCACTAGTTAAGAGTATATACTTCTCTTTTTATACTTTCAATTAGTTCAGTCCAACATATAGAAAAGACATTTTGTTTATTTAAAATCTGCCACAAGAAATTACTTACCTGAAAGTGTGTTTTTCTGAGTTCAGTCTTTTAGAAATGCTGCCCAGAGTCAACCAACTGCTGCTGAAACAGCAGCCAAATCCACGAGAATTCCTCCCTAAGCCTGATGACCTACTACAACCTAGCTGTGTGCACAGCCACCAGCTTGATGTCCCCGCCTCCTGATGCCAGGACACGATTTCATACTCAACTCATAAGAAAGGTAATGACCTCTCCTAGCTCCATCTTGACAAGCAGAGTGGCTGATTTGATCTGGAAGACATGCCTGACAGTCCAGGATTTAAGGACACAATGGACTGCAGGCCTTAGGAGCAAGATGGGTTCTCCTTATTTCTGGTGACCTTTTTGAACATGTGCAGCAAGGAGATAGCAGCAGTGTGGTCCTTTCTCTTTACCTTCAGTATAGAAGAGTCTAGGCTGCCCAAACCCTAGGGAAGAAAGGAGAATGACAATGGTAACAATGAGTCCAACCCACCAAAATTCAGCTCTCTTCTTGCCATTGTGGATCTGTGATCTTGAGATGGTTTTCAAGCTAGTGTCTTCCTCTAAACAGTGGAGGTGGAGATCCTGCCCAGTATTTGCTCATGTTCAGACACTTTTCCTTAAGAAGGGGATTAAAGTGTGAACCCTAGGGACTCTGTCCAATGCATAGTCTCTCTCTGTCAGTTGTTTTCATTCAGAGAAAGATTGGTCCCTGTTGATAAGTCATTCACATTTCCGTTAGTAAAGAGTATCATCTAATAACTTGTACTGATAACTTGTACATAGTGTGTACATATTCTCTGAGCTGAGCTCCTTATGATTACCTCCCACTAATGAAAGGTCTTCAATGTTTCCTCCCAAATGCACCCAACTGAAGGGAAAGTTTCTTCAGGGTTTTTTGAGAGATGTCTAACATATAAAAAATACATGGTATTGCTCATTCACTACACAAAAAGAAACTAGTGAAATATTCTAAAATGTCTCCACATAAACAGAGGGTATATGAGACCAGGGGAGTTTGCCAGGCTCACCCTGCCACAGGCTTGAGGCCCAGCAGTGTGGAGCAGGGATTGCAGCTGCATAACACAGAGCTCCTCTGCAGGGGCTCTTCCTTCCCCACAGCTCCACACACAAGCTGGCCTGAGTTTAAGGCAGGGCACTTTGGAAGTGAATTTCATCAGTTCATTCTATTCAATGATTTTGATTTTAATATTAGTATATACAACAGTTAGGAAAAAATCCTATTTAGAGATATAACAATGATGCTATAAGGAGGACCTAATTATGGATATTACAAAAATTGGCAGTTAAGCAAAGTGACTCACTGTGCCTCTAGTCCATTCATTGTGTTTCTAGTTCTGGTCTATAAACACCATCCATAGGTTGCAAGTTTGTCTTTGACAAAACTTCCTTATAGTTCATTTCTAATTTAAATTCTGAGTTTCTCCCTTCATTCCTCAATCCTCTGTGTTTGCTCCAAGATTAATATATCAGAGGATTCATAACTGCCAGATGACAAGAGAAGTGTACATGTCTCCTTTTGTGTTACAGGTTGCCCTGGTGCAGTTTTTGATTGAAAATGCTCACAAAATATTTGCCAAAGACTTCACTCTTGTCTCTTAGGACAGTTTAGGTATTGTGGAAATGTGAGGTGGCCTCAGGAAGCAGGAACAATTTCAATGAACAATTGAACTGCCCTTGGGGAGGAGCAGCAGGGAGGCTGCCCAGGCGTGGGAGATGCTTTAGGCCATGGCCAATGCAGAAGATTCTGTCCTGAGGGGAATGGGGCAGGCCAGAGCCTCACCTCTTTCTATTCCCAAGGCTGATCATAGCTCATTACCCTCTCAGGGGACCAAAACCAGGACAAAATATGCCTGTTTTCAAAAAGCTATAGTGCAATCTCACACTTAGTTCTTTTCAGATCTCAAATTCCAGCAGCATCACATCAGAATCTGAGGATTCCTTGAGGATTTGTTGTTGGGTGATTTAATTTTTTGAGTTCCAAGTATATTTTAGATATGAGACCCTTGTCCGTTGTATGACTAGTGAAGATCTTTTCCCAATCCATAGGGTTTCTATTGATCTTACTAGCTATATCCCTTGCCATAAATAAGTGGGCTAAAGACTTAAAGAGAACCTTCTCTGAAGAAGAAAGAAGGATGGCCAATAGACATATAAAGAAATGCTCAACCTCCTTAGCCATAAAAGAAATGCAAATCAAAACAACATTATGATACCACCTCTCCCCAGTTAGAATGGCAAAAATCAAGATCTCTAAGATCAACAGATCCTGAAGGGCATGTGGACAGAAGGGAACCTTACTTCATTTTTGATGGGAGTGTAAACGTGTTCAACCACTTTGGAAATTAGTATGGAGGTTCCTCAAAAGAATCCATGTAGAGCTCCCCTAAGACCAAGCAATCCCACTTTTGGGCATTTACCCAAATGTTTAGAAACAAGACCACACTAAAGCTACCAGCACAACTATGTTTACTGCAGCATTATTTACCATAGCTTAGATATGGAACCAACCCAGATGCCCCTCAGTAGATGAATGGATCAAGAAAATTTGATATATATACACAGTGGAATTCTATGTCATTCTATGGAATGACATTGCCCCATGTGTTTGGAAATGGAAAGACTTGGAACAAATTATATTAAGTGAAGTAAACCAAGCCTAAAGAAACACAGGTCCCATGGTTTCTCTTATTTGCAATATCTATTATATGTATGACTCAAGAAGCAAAGGTCAGATAAGGTGATCTTAGGAAAATGAACCCTAAGATATGTATTTAAATGTTTTTTTCTTTCATGTATTTGTTTCTAACGCATTTATAAGATTATTTCTTTGTTGCTTTGTATGTCCCTCCCCCACAGTATAACCGCTGCTTTCTCTGTATTTGATGTCAGTATAATTTGTGGAGGGGAAGGGAAAAAACAAGTCGTTTAAATAAGGATAAAAGTGGACCTGTTGCAACAATGAGAAGTTCAAGTTGTCATGCTGAAAACCAACTTTACAACTTTGGTGGGTGGGGGGATTGGGTGGGAAGGTGGAGGGAGGCTGGGAAGGGATGGGAAGGGTGAACAATGGGAGGAGACTACAATGCTTGATAAGAAATGTACTCATTATCTTTAGAGTAGTTGTATTTGTCAGGATTTGAGATAAGAATTGGAGACCATTCATAGCAAGATTTCTTGTTTTTTCTTGTTTCTTTTAGACTGACAATGAAGCTATGATTGTGTGAGCACCACTGAAGACAAGCTCACCTTCTTTTGCCTCCCACTTCCTCTTCCCATCTTTCCAAATGTAAAGATCTTCCTGTCCATAGTACGCCAAGTTTTTCACTTATATTGTTTTGTCTTATGCTAATTGTTGATATAATAAAATGAAAACAAAATTCTGTGTGTTGGCCAGTCATGTTCTTGGTTCATCCGCATATTGGGTTGAGGGTGTTGGCTCAGCTGGCAGTTGTTCTGGTTCAACCAGTGACATGTGTGTTGATATATCTGCTGCCCATAGAATGGGGCTGACACAGGGCATTTATACTTCGTGCCGGCTCTGGTTGGTTTCCACATGTTCTAGAAGGAGCTGAGTCTGAAGACAGATACTTTCCTAGAATCAAAGTGGGCAAAAGATTATTCAAGCCTCTGTTCTCTTCCTGTCACTCTGACCACACTCAAGGGTCCTACATCCAAGCCAGGAGTCAATGTAGGTAAAGACTGGGCAGGGGCATCCAAGACAAACTCTAATGTCAAAAGACAGGATAATGATGGTTATTATGCTGGGTTGTTCCAGTAGGTGAAAAGTCCTGAAAATACATATGCAAGCAGCATCACTACTACATACGTTATATTTCTTCCCATCAGTCTTGAGTTCTCCATTCTTCAGGACAGCTTTCCCAAAGTTGTATTTCCTAGAAGGGCTGAGGGAGATCATCGCAGAGTAGAAGCTATTTGTGGAATAGGGCAGATATTTTTCCCTAAAGGAAACCTTGCCTACTCCAACTTAACCCTTAAAGAGGTGAGACAATGTCTTCGGGAATAGATGTCTTAACAGAAAAGGGTTGGAGAAAGCCCTCATATCTGCTCATTCTTTAAAAATATTCATTTGCCTGAGTAACTGGGATCCAATCACAATATGAAGAGTTAGGGGAGAAATTAGTGGTAAAGACTGAAAAGAAGCCTGGCAATGGGGCTCATGTCTATAATCACAGTTAATGGAGAGACTGAGATCTGAGGTTTGGCCTTACAAGCCAGTCCTGTGAGTTAAGGCCATGATTCCTCCATCGCCTATTAAGGGCAGTCACCAGTGCTACACCGTGAGCCGAAGCTCAATATGAATGTGTTCACACACACACACACACACACACACACACACACACTCACACACACACACACACACACACACACACACACTCACCCGGAATGACATAAAACTATGAGACATGCTATGCATATGTTGCATTCTTCTAAATCATTATAAAAGGAAGAAGCCATCACAGACTAAAAACACGCAAAGATCTGAAATTAAATAAAGTTTACATCATAACAGCGGTCAGGAAATTATCTTCATCCAAGGTGGTAATGCACATCACAAGGAGGAACTCTGAATCTGAGTGACATATATCCTTGGAAGAGCCTCACATACACACTGTTTAGGATGAGATAGGAAACAGATCATCTCAGGGACACAAGTGTGCACACACAAGGGCCAGAAGGTCATCTCTTCTCCCCCTGCTCCACATTCTCACCAGTGTCTGCGCTCAACACAGACATGCTCCTGTCAACAAGGAAAGTCTGACTTCCACTGATTAAAAATATAGAATCAAATAAAACTGTACTTTTGAAAAATAAACGAGAGAATATTCATTATCTCCTAGCATCAGTTTTGACTTCCATAGTACAGTAAGTCTCCTGTTTTGGTAGACTTATTTCACATGATTTGATGAAACATGATTGAAGAAGCAAAAGAAATTTTAGAAACAAAAGTTTTGTATTTCCACACCTGTATCAGGCAGCTCATTTACAGCACAGCGGCTGAATCTTTATTTATACATCACAGTGTGGCCTGCTGTTTTCCTGGACCCAATATTGTGAAAACCTGCCTCCATTAAAGCAAATATAAGGGAAATGTAAACATACTTTCAAAAATTACAAAGCAAATAGTTTATTGTATTCCATTCATGCATTATCTTGTATCTTATTACAACTTTCCCTATTCAAATAATGAAATGCTTTAGGGTGTTTTGGGGACATTCCAACATTTATGAAAATAAATAAGTCATTGAGAAACACTTCCGGACCAAACCCTGTGTGATTTAAATTACAGGTCATCGTGCTCCTTTTGGTAGAAGTTCACTAATGATCTTGCACATAGCACAACTGTGCCTCTATTTTATCAATTTGCTCATCTTTTGAAAATATTCTTTGGAATCCCGTGTGTGTGTGTGTGTGTGTGTGTGTGTGTGTGTGTGTGTGTGTGTGTGTTGGTCTACAATTTTTTTAATGTTTTCTCATCCTTCAGAAATCTTCAGTGTATTTGTTAATTTTGTATGTTCATGTGTGTGTGTGTGTTTGTGTGTATGTGTGTGTGTGTGTGAAAGAGAGACAGAGAGAGAGGGGGGGGGGGGAGAAAAAAAGAGAAAAAAGAGAGACTGCGTGTGCTAGTGGGTTCATGTCCTCGGGCTTGAACACTATTCTGTCTCTGAGCTTTATCACTGAAGGACAGCAGTATACCACTTAAGCCACAGCTCCAATTTCAGATTTTTTCACAGCTAACTGGAGATAAGAGTCTCCAAGTCTTCCACACCCAGGATAGCTTCTTACCTTGATGCTGAGATGTCAACATGCTGAGTAGCTAGAAATTTAGGCTTAAGCCACCTTGGCTCAGTAGAGTTCTGGAAATTTTTAGATCCCTTTTAAGAGCATCTACAATGAATCCTACCAGTGTATCTGACTCATGTTCTCCCTTTCCTGATGTAGATATTTGATTTAGGTGAGACACAGTTCACCACTCTCTGGAAAACAAGTATTTTCCTGTTACCTTCTCCAATGTTAACATTTTGTTACTACTGGTGGAATGGAAGTTAGATGCCCAAATGGTCGGTATTATATGGTCAGGGCAGGCTGTCTGAGTTATGGAAATGTCCCTGTGAACGCCATTACTTTGTACAATAAACATGTTGTAATACAATATGGAAGTGGATAGAGACATGTGACAATCCACATACTCTCAAATTTAGCTTGGGTCTGGGAGGCTTTAATGAAGGCTGGAGGGGCTGATGAATTTGAATCTCTGTCTTCTACTTACCACTCTGGGAAAGTTGCCCCTTTTCTACTTTCATTTAATTTCTCCAATCAAACAAAAGTTTTGTTTTGTTTGTTTTTAGGAATGGTGACTGGATCCATGGCCTGGCTAGACAGGTGTTCTACACTATGCACCTGACAAGAAGCATATGCTTGTAAGGGTTCTGAGAGGCTTAAAGGCCTGGGGAGTGTGGATGGGAGGTTCCCATCCCTGCTGTGTGCAGATCCCAAGAGCAGTTCATTTGTAATAAGCCAAAGTGGAAGCAACACAGAATCCTCCATGGGCACAAGGTCAAACAGCCTGTCCTGGGTCATTGAAGAAAATTATCTGAGAGCATGAAAATAATGAAAGGAACTTGCTAAAAGTGTGGATGAAAAGAGGTCTGAATAATAGGGGAATGTAATTTAAAAGAGTGTATTCTATGAATGTATGGAAAACCAAAATGAAACTCTTGCCAATTAGTTTTAAGCTAATTGAAAAGAGAAATAAGTGGGTGTCAGTATCTCTCCTAGAATTCCATCTACTCAGGAGGCTAAAGTCCAAGTGTGATGGTTTAAGGCACAACTGGCCAAGGATTTCTGGGAGAGACTATGAGCTTCAATAAACAACAACAAAAACAACAACTACACAAAGCTGGAAGTGGAGCTGTGGCTAAAGTGGTTAGAGTGCTAGCCTTGAGCAAATTAAGCTTAGGGAAAGTGCCCTGGCAATGTGTTCAAGTCAAATGACTGGCAAAAGTACAAAGTGAGAGAAAGAGAGCAATAAACATTGCATTATCAGATAATACCAAGTGATACAATCTGAGAACTTATACCTGAGGACTCCTTATAGAAAACTTGGTTCCAGAAGGCAGTGTTTAGAGATGTTGGGGTCTTAAAGGAGTTGAATCCCTGGAAAAAGTCAGTAAATAACTAGGGTGCTGCTCTCTGAAGGATTAAAGTTCAACAGGTGTGTTTAGTTCTCCTGAGAGGATTGTACTAATGACAACCGCTACACTATGCAGTCTGTCAGCTTCTTAGCTCAGCATAGGCTCTCTCAAGGGTGCTCTTGGTCCTTGAGCTATCACCGAAGATAGGGGTGGCCCTGAACTCCAGCAAAGTTTCAGGAAAGTCTGATTTGGGCATTCAGTCTTCATTACTATTAAATAAAATTCTTTATTAAATGCCAGCCTTTGGCATTATTGTAGACTTGCAATTCAAATGAATACACTGGGTTATGATGCAGTGTTGCACTCTTTAGGGCTGCATTAAAGAGCAATAGAAAAATGTAAGTAGTTAAGGTATTATATTTTAAAATAGCAAACTTATCTACAGCTATCTCAAAGAGATTTTGAACAGAAAGGAGCTAATCAGGAAGGAAGGGGATGTGTGGACCTGGCACAGTCAAGGTCCAGAGGAGAGTCCCCCAATCCATACTCAAGTTGTCACCAGTGACTGCACTCAACACACTCACACTCCTGGTCAAGAGCGAAAGCCTCACCTCCACTGAATAACTGTACAGAATGTATTAGAACTGAACTATTGACAAATATACAAGGGCATATGACCTACTGACAATCGTTCATAAACTGTATATTACTTTGATTCTGACCTTTTGGTGTATTTTTTCACACAGTTTGATGAAGCCTTGTTATAAAATCCAAAAAGGTGTCAGAGACAAGAGTTTTCCCTTTCCACACCTGAGAAGGGCAGCTCCCTTAATGCACAGCAGCTCAAACCTTTCTGGTTCATCTTGTTTTATATCAGAGACCTGCTAACTATTTGCCTGGAGTTAAATCTATGAAAATCGGTGCCCCAAAGCTAGTGTGTCAACAAACAAACAAGGGAAGTGACAAAGCAAACTTTTTACTTTAGTCAAACAAGTATATCCTTATCCTTTAGATGTTGGGAGGCCTTATGGGAAAAAGAAAAAAAGATAACCTGCACAGAAAAGAACTCTGTGAATTCTGGGCATGTGTAGAGATGCCTGGAGGAAGGTCTCTTTGAATCACTCATTAAATGCGTGCTCTATTAACACAACAATGTAACATTTCACTCATGAAATGCATTGTCTCCCTAGGAAAGCTTCTATAGACAAATTTGCTCATCCTTCCATAGCCTTCAGTGGATTTCTGGATTGTGTATATATGGATAGATGTCTTGTCTTCAACTCAGGGCCTGGCTCTGAGATTTATTGCTTGAAGCAAGTGCTCTACACCTTGAGCCACAGCTACACTTTAGGTTTTTTTGTTGTGGTTTTCTTTTTTGTTTTTTAAGGAACTGGTCTAGGACTCGGAGGTGGGGAGTTGTCACTGGGTAATTTTGCCGAAGGCTAAGACTTAATGAGTTGATTCACAGCACCATTTCCAGGGATTGATGCAACTAATTGGAGATAAGAGTCTCAAACACTTTCCTGCCAAGGCTGGCTTCAAATCTGGATCCTCAGATCTCAGCCCCTTGAGTAGCTAGGATTACAGGCATGAGCCACCACCGGCACCTGGCAACTGGCTTTCTTGGTTGTTCACCAGAGATAAAAGTCTCAAAATCTTCCTCACCCAGGCTGGCTTCATGTCAAGATGCTCAGACGTCAGTGAGCTGAGTAGTTGAAATTAACATTATAAGCTTCAACCACCTGCATTCCAGTGATTTGTGGATTTTCTCCTCCCTTTCAAGACCATCTCCATTGCATTCTGGTGTGGTTTCTGGCATGTTTCCTCTGTATACCAATGTAGATAGGTGATTTGGTTAGGTGACACTCATTCCACCCTCTTTGTTAAGACACATATTTTCTGTGATATTATCTCCCAAATCAGCAGTTCTATTTAGCACACTTTCAGTGAACCTCAGTCAAATGTCTGAACACATTAAAGGAGAATTCCAGAAACAAACAATGCATAGTTGGTAAATTGCACAGAATCTGAGCAGTGTGCTGAACCTCAATGTCTCTGCAGTGCTGTGTGTACCAGAATGTAAATCGTATCTCATCCAGGGCACCTCATCCAGCCACCCAGCCTTTAGTCCCTTAGAAGCCCTCCTGTCACTAGGTCACATACTGTTTGGCAGTTTCTCGAAGGGTCTGTGTTCCTGACCTGCTTCACGTGAGGAGACGATGGCACTACAGCTCTACAGAAAGGGCAAAGAGGGGCCAGAAAGCGCTCCTTTATGTGGAAGGTGAGAGCAAGTGAGACATTATGAGTCTGATCTCCATCACACACTTTCATTAGAATACAATATGATGAGTGCTCTAATCTATTCTTAATGTCCTAGGGCTCTGAATGTACAGTAAGCTTTAGTAAAGGTGTGCATAGGAACGACCATGCTAACTGTGTGCATATGCACTGTATTTGTGGGTGGGTCTATATAATTTATATAATAGAATGTACAATGTTATATATTCTATTCTATACCATGTGAGCTCTACACCAAGACTTTGCTCATAAGCATACTTGCAACAGCAGGATTTATGCTGTCACTTAAATGTCATACAGTAAATACATCCTTACGGGAAACTCAGCATTAGAGTTATAGTCAAGGTAATGTCTGGAAAAGATCTATTAAAATGAAGGAAGTCCTTCCTATCTGTCAGTTTACATCCATGAATCCCTCCTAGTGTATTTTTTTATTTTTTTATTTTTATTGTGAAAAAGTGTACAGAAGGGTTACAATAACATGGGCAAGATAATGATTACATTTATTATCAAGCATTGTAGCCTCCTCCTTTGTTTCCCCTTCCCTTCCTTTCCAAGACTCCTCCCCGACCATTCCTCTCCTTCCCCCCACACCAAAGTTTTAAAGTTCGTTTTCGACATGAAAACGTGTACTTCTCATTGTTGCAATGGGTCCACCGGTATCCTTATTAAAACGACTTGTTATTCCCCATCCGCTCCACAAATTATTCCGACATCAAATACAGTGAAAGATGGGGTTATAGTGTTGGGGAGGGACATACAAAGCAACTAAGAAATAATCATATAAATGCGTTAGAAACAAATGCATGAAAGAAAAAAAACATTTAAATATATATCTTAGGGTTCATTTTCCTAACATCACGTTATCTGACCTTTTCTGCTTGAATCATACATATAATAACTATTGCAAATGAGGGAAACCATGGGACCTATGATTCTTTGGGCTTGGCTTACTTTACTTACTACAATTTTTTCCAAGTCTTTCCATTTCCTAACAAATGGGGCAATGTCATTCTTTCTGATGGACGCATAGAATTCCATTGTGTATATATACCACGTTTTCTTGCTCCATTCATCTACTGAGGGGTAAATGGGTTGGTTCCATATCTTAGCTATAGTAAATAATGCTGCAATAAACATAGTTCTGTTGGTATATTTTTAAAATTTAAATTGCATCTTTACTCAATACATATGACTCTTGACTATGGAGCATTCTCCAGTCAATTTATTTTAACTGTGTTTGCATGGGGCTCACAGAGTGGTTACTATGAAATATTATGTCCAGTTATATTCCCATGTTTGAATATATGCAGAGAGATGTCCTCGGCTTCTCTGCAAGTATTCACCATTTTATGCCACTGTCAAACCAGAGACAGAGAATCTCATGGCCTTTGCAGAGCAGCCTGTCTTCCAATCATGTTCCTCAGATCTCATTCTCTGGACTAGCTAGAATTTCATGAAGGAAACACTGGCTCTTGGCTTCCATATTCTCTTAAACATCTTATCAACAATTACAAAGTGAAATAAGAAAATCCTCGGGACCTTCAAACTCTGCAAGGGTCCAATTGTCCAGTTGTGAGGGCAGAAAAGGCAGATAATCTTTCTGATACTAATCATTACCAAACTGCCAATAACAGTGCATATGCATCAATCAATTATACTTAGTGATGTAATAAATAAACATTTCTATAATCAAAGTAATGGTTCTTGATGAGGGAATCTATTTCATTCCAGAAAGCAAATGTTCATAGGTGAATTGTCTTAACAAGTTGTCTCTCAAGTGCAGAACTGGTGGCTCATGTCTGTCATTCTACCGACTCAAGAGGCTGAAATCTGAGGGTTACTGTTCCTAGCCAGCTTGTGCAGGAATATCCTTGAGACACATCTGCAACTCTCCACTAAGCAGTAGAGCTATGGATCAAGCAGCAAAAGCTAGCCTTTATCAAAATCAGTTTAGGAATACCACCAGAGCTCTGGGTTCTACTTTCAAAGAATGCACACACACAAACACACACACACACACACACAAATACACACACACACACACACACACAAGCATCTCAATTAGCTTTCAATGCTGAAGTTAAATTATTATTTTATATTTATGGAATATATTTCCATGTATCTCATTTACCTATGTTAACATCAACATTTGTATATGCTTATATTCATTTTTATTCCAAAAAATAGTTACTCTACAGACTTTGAGATTATTGATCTGGGCAGTATGCTTTCAATTACCCAAGTCTTAAAAAGACATAATTTCCCAGGCTCCCGTGGCTCATGTCTTCAGATATTGGAGAAAGTCGGTATCCAACAAGGAAGGTGCTATTCAGTCTGTGGGAGCCTCTATGCATGTATGGAAATATCCCAGTCATTTCCATTCATTTGCACAATATATGTATTACTATAAAAATGTAAAAAATAAGTAGTCTCAGGAGATTACATTCTCTATGTTACCTCAATGTTTTGGTTATGGTTTTGGTTTTCAAAGGCTTTCATGAAATCTTAAGAAACTAAGAGACTTGAATAAGCCTGGCTTCTCCTCACTTCTTCAGGAGTTTCACAGCTCTTGTGCTTTCCTTTGACGTCTCCATTCCAACCAAGTTGTTTTGTCTGCTTTTTTGCTTGTCTTGAGACATGGTAACTGAATCCACGACTGCGCAGGACAGAGCTTCTCCAGCATCTAAACCTGACAGGAAGCATAAATCCCAGGGATTGTGAGGGCCTATCCAGGCCTTGTGCGTGGGAACAAGGGCTTCACACCTGGCTGGATGCAGATGGTTAGAGCAGCTTTATTTGCAGGAAGTCAAAGTGGAGGCAACACAAATTCTTACAATGGGCACAAGGTTAAAGCAACTGTTGTGTGTCCTTGAAGAAAATTATCCACATGATGAACATAGGAAGAGGAAACCTACTCAAATGTGGAGAAGAGGCTTTAGAATAACAAAGCATGGGACCAAAGTGAATTATATGAATGTGCAAACACTAAAATGAGACCACTTTCAGTACTGATAAAGCTAATCGAATGGGGCAGTGTCTGTCTGACCTACATAAGCTTAACTAGGACCAGATTTGAAGTTGGCTGGGCAGGGAAATCCAAGAGACTCTGATTGCTAATAACTACCAAGAAAAAAGAGCAGGAAGTGGAGCTGTGGCTTAAGTGATCAGAGTGATATCATGAAAATCCCCATGGCCATGAGTTCAAGTCAAAGGACTTGTGAAAAGGAAAGAGAGAAAGAAAGGCAGCAGGAAAGAAAGAAAGAGAAATATACAGAGAGAAAATGACAGAAGAGAGACAGGGAAATGTAAAAAAAAAATACAGAAAGAAAAAAGACACAAAGAACGGAAGAAAGAAAGCAAGAAAGCAAGCAAGACAGCAAGAAAGCAAGCAAGGCAGCAAGCCAGCCAGCCAGCCAGCCAGCCAGCCAGCCAGCCAGCAAGCAAGCAAGCAAGCAAGAAGGAACGAAAGAAAGAATGAAAGAAAGAAAGAAAGAAAGAAAGAAAGAACGAAAAACAAAGGAAGGACAGAAAGAAAGGAAGGAAAGCAGGAAGAAAGGAAGAAGCAAAATGTATTAAAGGACATTACTAAATTGCTACAAAGAAATGAACTGATAAATACCTTCAATAATAAGAATGAATATGCACTTATGAAAATAAAAGAAAATGTTCAAATGAATTCTCTTGTATGATCCAGGTCATACAACAGTTTACAAAAGAGAAAACTGTAGAGTATAGATCACATGAGCACTGGCTCGGTGTTCGATTATTGGAAGGTGTGGGAAGGTGGTGGGCTTGGCTGTGGAAAGGGAAATAAATAGTATGTCTCCAGGGGAATCTCCCTGGCATCTACTGTGACTGCATGGAAGTTCTGCTGGTCTGGATTTGGATATACACAAAGATTCCTGATAAAAGCTTGGTCCCAGGGACAGTGAGGAGAGATGTTGGGGTCTTTTTGAAGAGAGACCCATGTAAAGATCATCCAGTGACTAGGAAGCTGGTCTACAAATGAGAAAAACTCTGGAGATCTGGTTAGTTCTCTGGAGAGGAGTGCACCTACAAGAGATCACCTGCTGTGTCCACTCTGCCCAGCATACTGACTCAACACAAGCTCTCTCCACAGTTCTCCTGGTCACTGAGATGTGAGCCAGTCCAGGGCACTGACCACAGGCCAAGTTTCAGAATACTATGATTTGGATATTCATCCTTCATGATTATCGATTGAACATCTTGTCTTTGTTAAATATCTAGGCCCACACGTCTTTAGAGCACTGAAATGTCAATGAACATACTGGGTTATGATGCATGGCTATATTAAACAGAAACAGAAAAATATATGTAGTATGTGTAGTAGTTTAACAATAGCAAACATATATATATATATATATATATATATATATATATATATATATATATATATATATATATGGTTAAGGAGTTGAAAAGAGCTGAAAGAGGGCAGAGGGTATGTCCGCCTGGCAGTTATGGCATGAGCCTTAGAACCGTGACATCACAGAACGAGGAACTACCAACGCTCAGATTCCAGGCAGTTGACTGCGGTCGCTGTTGGAGCTGCAGTCATGTCTGCTGTCCAGAGCCACAAAATGGACAAAGACAAGTGTTCACTGCAATCCCCACACACACTATGTGTGGCTTCCCTGCACGAGGTAGTCTGTTAAATACTTGTTTGGAGATTCCTTCTTGAGGGGGCCCTGGAAAGTGTTCTGTCTTCCTTCTCCTGACCTTTTGCACTGACTCTGACCTTCAACACTGTTCATAAAAAGTGACCCCTATTCACCCTGTTCAGCTTGGGGTGAAGACAGGTGTGCACATATTCTCAGAGGAGATGGGAGTGAGGCTAATGGGAGATGGTGTGGATGAAGCTCTGCCCACACCTGAGCCAGTGAGCAGAAGTTTCCACACTATTGATGTAGTGACCCTTACCTACAGAGCCACAGCTCTACTGACAAGAGACACAGTACCACCAACAAATCTAAGGACTTCCTCACATTTAGGAATTCTAAATGGCGTCACGTATTTCGTGATGGTTTTTCTCAACTTTCTCTTGCTCCAATACTGAATAATGATATAAATAACGTGGCAATAACCTTCCAAGTAGGTGCAGTTATGCCACTTTTCGTGGTGGAACAAAAGCAATTTCGAATTCTTTGTGGATGTTCATATTATGCCATAAAAATGCTCTTCTCACGTTTAGCAGTGGTGTTTGGTCAGTTTGCTGTGGTCATCTGCTTAGCCTTGCCCTAACATTTCTCCTGGCTCACTGCTTCCTTGTCAGATCCTTCTCCTTTCAAGGATCTGTCCTATTTATATCTTAAAAAGTGATTAAGATTTTCTGTCTGCTTTAAAATCTAAAGCACAAACCCTCCTGGTATCAGTGACAAAGTCCGGTGAGGATAGAGAGGGCCACCTGTGGCACTGTGTGTCCCCATCCATTAGGCATAAAACTCTGGGACATATGTTTACATTGACTGTGTGTGGTGTTGATGTGCAGCAGGAAAGCCATGTACCTGAGGAGGATGCTCAGCAGGACACACCTGTGTCCCTGGAGGACGATGACAGAGCCCTGCTCATCCACAGCCCAGTGCAAATGAGAAGAGGCTGGAGGAGGAAGAAGCGGCACCTCTTCCTCTTCAGTAATGTGTTGCTGGTGTCTAACACCAAGTACGTATGAACTGCATGCTCTCCTGCAAAGCACGCAATGCTTTTCACTCAGCAATGACTTTATATAACCCTTACCTTAAGACAACTTAGAATTTTTATGCATTTCTTTTTATAGAAGTTTAGATTCCTTGCTGATTTCTCAAGACCATAGTGAGGACTGAAGAAAGCAACATGGCCTTGTGGTCCATCCCCCGTCTCTCCCAGCACAAAGGGTTTGAGGCAGGAGGATACAGAGTTAGAGCCTAGGCTAGACAACATACAAAGGCCCTATCTAAAACAAATATGGCAAATAAAACCATAATGATGTGACAATCTTTATCCAATTTAAATATGACCAAACATAAGAAGATCTTGGGAGAGTAATGATTTCAGTTTAGCTGAGTGACACTTCCTAACATGTAAGAAAACACCTAAGCAGCCCAGGGTAGCATGCTCACAACTGTAATCCCAGCCACTCAGGAGGCTGAAACTTGAGGAATGTGAGTCAAATCCAGTCTGGCACGGATGTCCATACAATTACCCTCCCAAAAGCTAGAAGTAGGGATAAGACCCCAGTGATAGAGTGCTAGGCTTCATAAACAAAGTTAGAGTCCTTCACAAGGCCCTGAGTTCAAACCCATTGACTCCCTACAAAAGAAGAAATAAAATAAGAGTGATGGTGTGTAATTCTCTTTGCAGATATAAGAAATGCTTTAAGATAAAAGATGCAATTCCACTGCATAACCTGTCTATGGCAGAATGTGGGGACAACGTAGCAAACGATGATGGGAGTTCCACAAAGTCCTTTGTCTTGAGTTGGCCCAAGGAGCAATACAAGGTCACTTTCCGGTAAGACTGACAGCTATGCCATGTGCATACTTTGAGTTCTGCTATCAGAAAGCCACATACATATTTTCCAGCAACAATGGAAGATATAACTTATTTGCATCTAAAATTTACTAGAAGGAAAAAGTTTGTAATTTGATTGTTTTCTAGGCTGATCTTTCACCTTGGAATTTAATAATAACCTTTAATACAAACACTTCCAGACAATTTTAGATTCTAATATATTCGAATGGATCAATATTGAAGTGGTTGTGAGCAGTTGGGGGAGAGAGGATGTTCACACTGTGGAAGACCAGGTGTGACCTACGTATTGAATCACAGTAATAGAATTCATTCAGCAAGTGTTAGTGAATCCTGAAAGTATTTTTTGAAATCTTTATTTTGCACTCCCAGTAATTCTCTGTAGAGACAGATTTTAATTCCATAAATAGCTATAGATCATTAAATAAAAAGTGCTTGGCTTGCTCTGTAGCAGACTGACATATTACTTCTTTGTAAGTAGACTGCATGCTATTTGGTGTGTGGGAAATCTGAAGCAGGATTTACTGATAAAGTATGGGCCAGTTTTCCCAGCACACATGCCTAGACTTGCATGAAGACATAGAATGCATTTAGACACGTCGAAACAGGAGGATTCACAAGGAAGATGTCAAGTGTTTTATTCTTGGTCTCAAACTGCAACTCACATTTCTACCTGTTTTATATATGAGATCACACTGCATGCACCCAGGTTACCTTTCCTCACAGCCAAGGTCTCACACATCCAAAGAAGTTTGAGATAAAGAAGAAAAATGGCTCCAAAATCGTCAGCTTATTAATTCTCTGATGGATATGTCTTGAAAATGATAAAAAATGATTGGGAAACTGGACACCTGTGTGTCCATCTCTGCAGGTCTTCTCCATGGCATATTTCTGTGAAGGTTCTCTGTTCTTCTTGTGCAGGGGAACTCCAGGATACAGATTAATGGAAGCTGGTAAAATCTGGAAATAGAGGTGTTCCTAGAAACTATATTTTAAAGAAAAATTAAAATATGGCAATGAGGTCCTCATAAACTCTAAGAGTTCTAAAGCTATTGCACTGTCCAGCGTCCTTGGTCCTTGGCAGATGGCCAACATGGCCTCAGGAAATAGACATTATGTATATTCATGTAGGCAGGTTAGGGGTCATCTAAGATGGGTGCCTCTCACCTGATGAAACACATTACAGGACAGCCTAGAATTGTTCAGTAGAAGAACTATTAATGATGTAAATAAAAAATATGCAGACATTTCAAAAAGTCTGCTTGTTCATAAGGAGAAAGTTATTGGATTGATACATGCCCCAATAATTCTATCCTGGTGTTCACAAAAGTACACACACACATGCACACACACAGAGACAGAGAGGGGGAGAGAGAGAGAGAGAGAGAGAGAGAGAGAGAGAGAGAGAGAGAGAGAGAGAGAGAGAGAGAGAGAGAGAGAGAGAGAGAGAGAGAGAGAGAGAGAGAGAGAGAGAGAAAGGGAAAGAGTGAGTATAATTTCATAGAAAAATTAAAGCAATAATGTTTATAGTGATGTGGTTTATAACACCCCGAAAATAGTTACAATTTAAAAGTGCAGTGTGTTTTTAAAACAGATGTATTCCATAATAGGAAAAGTTATTAGGGGTGTAGGAAAAGTTATAAGGGGTGAGTAATATTTCCAGTGCTGGCTTTCAATCCCTTCACAGGACAGAAATATAAAAATGAAAGGTGATGGTACAGAGAACAGTAAGCAGCAATCTTATCATTCATCATTAAAAACATAGTGTGATGGGTAATAAAGTGTAAGCTTCCTAGGAAATAACACAGCACATTGTAGTTCTAAAATTTCTATAAGGAAATGAAACACTGCAACTTTTCCATATTTTTAATTCTTCTTCCAAATTTTTATCTTGTCTAGTTGGATTAAAAATATTCTGTCAAAATGACCAATTTCTTCCATAGGTTTGAATTTGCATACCATTTTCATAGTTGAATAGCATATGTGCTCTGTCTGGTTTGATCATTGTGGACTGAAGGCATTGCTAGGGTGAGACTCACCTATGGTCAGGTGGCTTGCACCACACGTTAGAAAATAAGTTTCTCCATGTCAATCCAAGTTCTCTTCCGCACCAAAGTCTAATTCACATCACAGTCAGATCACCAGGAAAAGGCAGAGTCCATCAAACCCCAGTTATGAGTCGGTTCTTATTCTACTCACATTCACAATGATACTCCCAGACTGCCTGTCTCTTTCAGGATAGACTTAAAATCAAAGCATGAATGTGAAGTGTAGCATAATATTTTCTCTCTTTTAAATCACAGGTCTTCAGAGCTAAAAGAAACATTTTGCTCTTTACTTCAAAGGTTAGTAGTGTTTATAGTTTTTTTAAAAATTTGTTAGTGAATGAATAAAAGTCCCTACAAAAAAATGTTTCCAATGGATTCTCCCCATATTGATAGAAATTATGTGTCCCGGGTAAATTTATAAACAGAGTGCCCTTTTTATTTCATAAGAAAATTTGGTTGTAAGCCCTAAGTTCTCCTAGGCTTCAACTGATAGACATATGTAAGTGACTAGGCACTGTCATCCTGGCTACTCAGGAGATTGAGACCTGAGGATTGTGGTTCCAAACCAGCCCAGGCATGAAAGTTTATTGAGGCCCTTATCTTCCAGAAGCTCCCAATAAGTTGAAAGTGGAGTGTGGATCAATTATTAGTGTGATGGCCTTGAGCTAAAAAGCTCAGGGTCAATATTCAGGTCCAAGATTCAAGGTCCACAACTGGAACTATGTATATGAGTGTGTGTGTGTGTGTGTGTGTGTGTGGGTGTGTGTGTGTGTGTGTATAAACATATATACACATACATATGGACTTATATATGCATATATATTACTCAAAGAAATTAGGATTCTAGTAGAGCACAGGAAGTTATTATTCCTCCTCTTCACATAGTAAAATTTTAAAAACAATGGATCTGCTTCCAAATGTCATTTCCTTGGCTATCACTTGTATTCTGGATCTCATGCTTTTTTCTGTCAAACAATATTCTATATTTTCAAACAACTAGCTAATTCCTTGTGCTCTTTTTCATTATTATCCAATTTATCACTATAGCAACATTCAAAAACAGAAGGAACTTCAGAAGTGTAATCCATTGCAGGACTTTGGCAACGATTTCCAGAAGGCTGGCTCTGTAAGTGTTTTTAAGAATAAACAGGAAGTGCTGGGAAGGTGGCTCAGTGGTAGAGTGCTTGCCTTGCATGCATGAGTCCCTGGGTTCGATTACTCAGCACCACATAACCAGAAAAAAAGCCGAAGTGGCGCTGTGGCTCAAGAGGTAGAGTGCTAGCCTTGAGCTGAAGAGCTGAGGGACAGTGCGCAGGCCTAGAGTTCTGGCCCCTGACAGGACCCTCCCTAACACCCCCTACAAAAAGAATAAACATGGAATATCCTGTTGATCTATTAGGAAGGGTGGAGTCTGGATAGTCCTTGTAGGGAAGCACAGAGTTGCCTCTGCCGGATCCATTTCAATGCTGAGGGTGTTTAGATACAGAATTTGCTAGGTCAGCTTGGGACTAGTGACTCACCCCTGTAATTCTAGCTACTCAGAATGCTAGATCTGAAGACAGTGGTTGAAAGCCAGCCCAGGCAAAAAAGTCCATGAAACTCTGAGATCCAGTAGTCTACTCACAAAAGTCCTGATGTGATGTTGTGCCTCAGGTGGAGAGTGGTAGACTTGGGCAAAAGAAACCAGAGACAGAGCCCAGACCCAGAGCTCAACTCTAATATTATCCAAAAAAAATAAAAACGATAATAGAATTTTGTAGGTCTCCTTTGCTCTTTCATTTCACCTAACTCGCTGCTTCCTTACTAGCTTCCTTACTTCCTCTTCTTAAACAGTAGAGTACGCTCCCTGCCTGCTTCTATGCCCATCCCTTTCAGTGGAAGAAGTCCAAGGCTCTGTTTCTATATCTGCCTGCAACCATTTTCAGAATGACCTACTTTTCTGCTTGCTTTTGAGCCACAAAGTGCCTTGCATGTTAGTTTCCAAGTGTCAGTTGAGGAAATGTTGCATTGTGCACCACGAAAGTTGGGCATAAAGCTGTATCCCATGCTGGAGCACTGACTGTGCTGTGGTGTTGCTGTGCAGCAGAAGAGCCATCATCCTGAGCAGAAAAGTCAGGAGGACAGACCTTTGTCCCTGGAGAAGCCCTGCAGAACCCTGCTCATCCACAGCCCGGTGCAGATGCAAAAAGGATGCAAGAGGAACAAGCAGCATCTCTTCCTCTTCACTGACTTATTACTTGTGACTAATGCCAAGTACATATGGACTGCTCCCTGTCATGCTTAGCACAAATGCTTCACACTAGCAAATGACATTTAGATATCTGCATTTAATCCACAGGTGCTTTGTCAATTTTGTATTCCAAAGTTCAGATACTTTGTTTATTTCTCCCATGTTCATGAAGCTCCTGTGTTGTGTAATGGTTGGGAATATTTTCAACAATGAAGACACCACCTGGCATGCTGTTGATCCTCTAGTCACAGCACATAGATTTTTGAGGCAGAAACTAGAGTTAGGGTCCAGGCTACACTATATATGAAGACCAGGTCTCAAACACTCATAACACAACATAATCAAGAAAGTGATAGATAGATAATCTTGTATGAGGAGTTCAAAATTATGAAACAAGAGAGAATAGTATGGTAGAGTATCTAGTTCTTGACACGACACATCTAAGATAACTAAGAGAGATGGTGTTTGTTGCCCTTTTTAGGTATCAGAAATGCTTCAAGATTAAAACTGTGGTCCCACTGCGTGCCCTGTGGATGGCTGACTGTGGGGTCAATTTGGACAAGGGTGGTGATCACTCCAGAAAGTCCATTCTTTTGGGCTGGCCCCTTGAGAACTTCAAGGCCACCTTTGGGTAAGACTGACCACTGCACCCTGAAAGCAGCAGGGAAATAGCAAAAGAGTTATCCTTCATTAATCACTTAGCTATGTCAGATATCATTCCTAATGACTTTCAGTAACCTTCAGCATTGTTCCAAGTAATGTCAAATGAGTTCTCTAGGTTCTAATAAAATGTAGTAGAATTCAGGAAATTCTCTAAGGAAGTAAAACTGTCAAACCCTTTTCATTTTCCCTGTTTATTCCTTGGAAATGCATACTGTTGATTCCATGTAAATGTCATGTTTCTTCTGGGTGCCTTGATCTGAATGATTATTTTGTAAAGTATTGGAAAAGCACATCCAGCTCTGTCAGTTTTATCCAAGGAGAAATGGAAGGTAGCCCTAGTGTGAGATTGAAGTATGGTCAGGAGGCTTGCATCACACAGTGGCAGGGATTCCATTCAATCCATTTTTCTTCTACAGCAGTCTGCCTCACATTACAGTAAGATCCCCCTTATAAGGCCAAGAATCCATCAAACCCCAATTATGAGTAGGATCAGTTCTGGATTTGCTTGGACATCAATGAATTGATAGTACTTTTACCTTTAATGACTGTAAAGACATTGTATATGAGATGTAATTTAATATTGTCTCTGCTTTTATTTTGCAGTTCTTGTGAACAAAAAGAAAAATGGATCAGTTTTCTGCAAAGGTATTAAGCAAGTGCTTTTATTTAATTTTTAGTTTGTTAGGGAATGGGTTCCTGAAAACCAATATCTTCAATACATTCTGCCCCATTTTCTATGGAAATTTTTTGCCATGGCTGCAGTTCTAAATCATAAACAGTCTTTATTTTTAAAGACATTCAGGACATCCACCCGAAATCTCCCTTCATTGTATTGATGAACTTGAGCTAAAATTTTCTGAAAATATATACAGGTTATCAGGCACCAGTGTCTCAATCCTATAATCCAGCTACTCAGCATGCTGAGATATAAGGACTGCAGGTTGAAGCCATTCTGCGTAAGATAGTCAAGAGACACTTATCTCCACTTAACTGTCAAAAGAGCCAGAAGTGGTGCTGTGGCTACAGTGTTAGTGTCACGGCCTGCAGCAGAGAAACGGTACACAGACATTGAGTGCAAGGGCCACGTTTGACCCCATCTATATTCCCGAGTTCCATTGAGCTAGCTCAGAGCCACTGTTGCTTTTAGTTGTCCAGGCAGGCTTCGGCCCTCCCATCTAGATGGTGAAGTTTGAAACACTGAATATGATGCCTTCCCAAAGGTCACCTTCCAGAATAATGTTTTCTTTCAAATCCTATTTCCCAACAATGCTATTGTGTTGATTAAAATCTATAATGGCTCCATAAGTGTTTATAAACGATGAAATACAGATTGAAAAATATCAACAATAAAGATGGATTTGAAAAAAAAGTTACCAGCTAATAATTGTGCTACTCTGGGTTGAATGAATCAGGTATATCAACCTTGCAAAGGAGGAAGAAGATGAGGATAGCATTCCTCTTCAGATCTTCACCCATGAAGTTAAGAACAATCACTTTGTAAGTGTTATGTAGGATAAAGTGGAAATTTATAGTTACATGCTTACGCTAGAAAGGTGGGAGATTTTTATAAATTATCAATGGTAAGGAAACTTTTAAGAACAATGAGAGGAAGAAAATTAAGAATTTAAGAAAGGTCAAAATTGAGAGATGAGCTTGATTTACTTATATCTACAAATATAAAGATTAGAGCAATGAGTCTAGGTCAGTACTCTATGTTCTGAACAATTATCTTCCACTTGGAACAATTTAGTTTTCTGTTCATTGTATCATAGCTTCCTGTATATGAAGTAGAGCTGTGGGCTCAAAGTGCTAGAGCACTAGCCACGTGCAAAAAGATGTCAGAGAAGGACTCCAGGGCATGAATTCAGGCCCCATATCCAACATTCACAACAACAAAAGCAAAAGAAAAAACACAAAAGGAATGTCCTTTAAAAAAATTGCTTTATCATGTGGACATGTATGACTTTCATTAATTAAATACATGTTTACCTTATAGTAAGAATCTTTATTCACTTTCTTTAGCTAACATGTATAAATTTTGAAGGAAATTTTCACATTTAATATACATAAATTATCACAGTTTTATTGTAAACAAGGTCAATTTTATCAGTAAGTGGGGATAGTCTTCCTGGAATAAGAGTACTTCTTATGTTATTTTTTATTTATATTTGGAGTGGTTATCATGAATTCCATTTGTTTTT
Source organism: Dipodomys merriami (assembly GCF_024711535.1). Lineage (NCBI taxonomy): Eukaryota > Metazoa > Chordata > Mammalia > Rodentia > Heteromyidae > Dipodomys > Dipodomys merriami. The sequence continues at coordinate 30,833,251 of NW_027202826.1, read as the reverse complement.
GTGGAATTCCTAAACGATGGAACAATGCCAAATATTATATAGAAGGTCAGATTCTGTTACCTCAATTTTCTTATGTAGAAACATTTAACCTAAGTTTTAAGATATTTTTTTCCTCTATAAGTTGTTCTAAGACATTGTCAGCCTACATGACTACTTCTGAAGAGTAATGGTATTCTTTATATCTATACTCTCTCTTCTTTACTAAATTTCAGTATTGTGTGTTTATTTACATAGGCACATGTTCATCATATAAGTACACGTGTCCATATACATACACAAGTTAGTATTGATAGGGGAAAGCAGAAGGACACAACATTACTAAGTGGATGCTAGTAAATGTCTTGAAAATGATTGATCTGTTTCAAGTTCCATAGTCATCATTGGAGGGAGAGAAGGCTGCATGGTTCTCAGTGGATAACACAGACTTGTCTGTACCTGACTCACTCCAATAGCAAAAATGCTTAGAGAACAATCTGTTAGCTCAGCACTACATGATAAAAGTGGGCTTTACTGAGGTCTAAGTTTCCTGAAGTAAAGATTGCAGGTGCATGTCATTTCTCCTGAAGAGCTGAGTATCTGCCTATTGATTGATAATCAGCTTGTGGGAAGGCTCCATATTCATGCTTGTGGGTCCAGGGCAGCTCTGTGGTACCATGTCCTATCTAACAAGGTTCCTATTTGACCTTGTCTCTTGAAAGACATTTCACTGAATTTTAGGCCTTCACAACTTTCCCCTCTCAATATATTAATGGTTTTCCAGTACCTTTTGTTCTCCATATGCTCTGGTGTCTCTTCAGCTGTCATTCAGATTTGACCTATGTGCAGTTTGTTTCCATGTGTCTGAGTTGTTTTCTCCTGGCTTCATGTTATACAAATAAATAATGAAACAGTTCTACTCAAGGCTTTGTGCACTATACAGTTGTTGCCTTTAAATACCTGAAATCACATTTTGCTTGACTCATCAGGAAACTAATTGGTGATAATTATACAATGATACTGTTTGTTTTCTTAATATGTACCTTTTTTCACATATGTTTTATAGCCAATAACTGTCTTAGCAAAAAGCTCAGATACAGTGAAGGATGTTATCAGAAAGTCACTCTCCAACATTGGAATAAAAGTAAGTGATCTGTAAGCTCTTTTAAAATTAATAACCTATTTCTTAATGGAGATGAATAGAGATACATTTATGCTCATGTGTGTACTACTGTGCTACTAACATCGGTCTTCTCCTGGCCTCAAGATTGAGAACCTGCAGGGAGCTGGACTTGAGATGAATCTATACTTGGGTTCTTAAAATCTCATTCTTAATCTCATGCCAAGTGCAATTGAACACACAAGGAAGTTGATATATAATTTGGACCTGCTAACTCCATATATTTCTGTTATATATAAAAGTCTATCTATGATGAGCTAGTGTAATACTCTGAGTAAGAAAGTTTCAGGATAGGCAGGTGTGGCTGATGTCTGTAGTCCTAGCTACTCAGGAAGCCAGCCCATCACTAACCCCCTAAAAGACAAAAGCAGAGCTTTCCTTGTTAGACACACAGCTGTGTAAGGCACTGTGTCCTTCTTGGGTCCACTGTGAGTGGCTTTGTGTGACACTCAGTCCTTCTCTCCCCCAGGGCTCCGAGAATGACTACCAGTTGTGGCTCCATTCTGAAAATGAAGAAGTTCCCTTTGTCTTCATTGGTAAGTATCAAAGAAAGTTTCAAATGGGAGGGAATGGCGTCAAAGTTGGATTTCTAATTCTCCAATACTGATTCTTTAAGAGTTAAGCTTAATATTACTAAGGGTAACTATTGCCTATACAATTAGATTGTACGTTTTTCAATAAATGCTGAGCAGACACCACTTGATTTGTGTGTGTGTGTGTCTCTGTGTGTGTGTGTGTGTGTGTGTGTGTGTGTGTGTGTAGGTTCATTTCTTCATGTGGCAAATCTTGGTTTGAGGAGAAAACTAGGTAGTTGGCTTTATTCACTTGAAGTATAGCATTTTTGGATGATATTGGCCAAGACGTCTTCTATTCCTGAACGATTTGTTGAGTAGTAACTGCTTTGTACCACTACATAAAGATAAGAAACATGAGCTTTCTTGATTAAAATAAGGGGTTTTGTTTTCATGAAGTAGAAAGCAGATTGGAAATTCATTGTCAAAATCTGGGCTCCTATTCCAATGAAAGTCCTTGCTGCGTTTTCTCACCATAGGGCATGAAAATCCCTATGTGATTAAAATGAGTCAGTATGGAGAGACTGCATACCAGCCACGAGGACCAAGGCCACATGAGACTCACACTGCTCAGAGTCCTATCCTGGAGCAGTGCTATCTAGCCACAGGAGGCCAGTTCATTCTGAAGTCAAGGCAGCCAGCCCAGGGCCAGCAACTGAATGGTGAGTCCTCTCACTTCTATATGGCTACATAGTTCTCTATTTTCTGTACAATTCAGGACCTCTATGGTCTCTTAAAGCATTTGACATGCATAAAAAACACATTTAAGTAAATGGAAGCAGGGTACATATGGCTCAAGCTGTAATTCCAGCTACTGAGGAGGCTGCGATCACATTTTCTCAGAGTAAAGTCATTGTGCAAAGGAAAGTCCTGAGAGTCTTATTTCCAAATGTCCATGAAAAAGCTGGAATAGAACTCTGGTTCTGACGTAAAGGGCTCCTTTGAAAGAGAAAGCTCATGTCAGGGACAAGGCTCCAGAGATCACTAGGTAGCCTGTGGGAGGACATAAAGAGAAGAAAAGATGTCAACATCCTCCAAAGTTTCTGGAGAATATTCAATGTATACAGCAAGCTTGAATTAGAGTTTTTTCCTTAGGTGAAAACTAGAATGTGACTAGAGTCACCCAAAAGGAAAACATTTGCATTTTTTTGGTCAGTTGTGGGGCTTGAACTCTGGGACTGGGCTCTATACTTCAGGTCTTCAACTCAAGACGAACACTCTAGCACTTGCCCAAGAGTGCCACTTCCAGTTTTCTGGTGATTTTTTGAAGAAAAGAGCCTCACCAACTTTCCTGCCGGGGTTGGCTTTGAACCACCAACCTCAGATTGCAACCTCTTGAGTAGCTAAACAGAGAACAGTGGAAGACAACCACAGTTTCCCTCATTGGCAATAATTAGTATATGTCTAGGGTAATTTTATCAGATGAACAGAACCAAAAAACTCTGTAACATGACTATATAAGATGATGTTAAGGGAAATGAACACCAAGATGTGAACAGAAGTGGTCTTTCTTTGTTGTTGTTATTTGCCATGTACAATGAGATTTGTGTTTCCTTTGTATGTTCGTCCCTCTATGGTATATCCCTTGGGGTCACTGCGGATGAATTTGACACTGTGCACCTTCTATAAATTTATCTACTTTGGGGAGGGTATGGAAATAACAAGGACACAGGTTGACCCACTGCAAGAATGCTACTGAAAAGATACTTGGAAATAAAATTTATAATGTTTTGGAGAGAGGAATGGAGCAGGAGAGGGAGAGAAGAAACAGTTGGAGAGCAACAAAGGAAGATTTAACAATTCTTGCCAAGAAATGGACCTTGCTCATGTAACTAACACCTTTGTACATTATCTTTATTCTATATGTATATGAACATGTATACACATATATGAAGAGCATGACAAAAAAAGAAATGTACTCATTGTCTTACTCATGTAATTGTAAACCCTCTTTACGATATCTTCACAACTATATTAAAGTAAAAAAACCCCACAAACAAAGGTCCAGAAAACTCGTAGTCTTTCACCTGGCAGGCACGCTGTGTGATAAGGGGAGATAACCTGATACAGGAAGTGATCAATGGGACACATGCAGAAATTCAAATAGGAGGAGAATGGCTCTCAATGTGAATGGTTATAAAACTCCACTGGAATGGTAGCTTTCCCTTTCAAAAGACAAAGATACACCGGACAGCCCTACTTCAACTCAGGAACTTTGTAGGTGCAAGAGAGCTGGCCACAATAATCAGAAAGATAAACTGAGTGTGTTCAGGCCCCTAGCCATAACCAACAGTTTACTGATTTGGGCAAAGACTCAATAGTAAAGGGAATTAAGCCATTAAAGAATGTGGATAATTTGACACAGAAGCTTAGGTTCTAGGAAATTAAAGTGATCCCTTGAAAACTTTTGCTTCTTTAGAGTCAGAGCAGAAGAAAGAAGGAAGGGGAAGATCTTTCATCAACTGGCTTTTTGGGCAGGGGTCCAGCACAGCCAAGGAGAACAGACCCCTGAAATCTTCACGTGTAAAGACAAGACTGCTCTTTGGGACTTCCCTGGAGGCTGCTTGTAAGGATGGTAATCTACCCTCCCCTCTTCTGGTAGGTCCCAGTTTGGTATCTGCTGCCCTCCTGAGGAGAGGAACCTCCTGAGTGTGCAGGGGAGGGAGAGGAGTGTTCTCATGGAGCCCCAGGTCCAATTCAGCAAAGCATCAGACAATGGGTGGGGGTGCTTTGTTACTATTGCTCCAAGATATAAACATGTCACAATGTACAATTCCCTAAGTCAAGCCCAACAGGTAAGTATTCCCTTCAGTGGGGGACTGGTACACCAGAAGCCTCATTGCCTGCTGCAGAATTGTAGTTCCAGGCACTGTGCATGTGAAGCTGTGAGTCTCCCTCCTTCATGCTCCCTTCCAGCTTTATTCTTCCAACTTGCAAATGTCTCCAGTCACATACATAGACATTCCTCAGTCTAGTTATTTACATATATTAGACAAGATCATATTTTAATAGTTCCTAACATCAGAAAAGCACACTGGTGGTTGTTGGTTTTCAGAGAGGAGGATGGACAGATAGTGTTTAAAAGATCTGTCCTTTCTATGGAGGAAAATGGAAAAGTTCTGAGGAGGCTGGTCACACAGTATTGTGTTTGTACTGAAGGCCAATGGACTGTGTGCTTTAAACTGGCTACAATGGTGACTCTTAGGTGATGTATGCAAAAAGGAAAAGAAAGATATTACTTTGCTTTCATTTGGTTGAAAAAGAAGCTTCAACCTCTAAGAGAAACCAACAAAATCTAAGTGACAAGGTAGAGTATCATTGAAAAACCATTGATATTGTTTTCACTGTTTCTTCCTGGTATATTAACAACAATGGGTCACGCCTGTAATCCTAGCTCCACAGAAGTGTGAGATTGAGTGTGACATCTGAGATTTCTGCTCCATAGCTAGCCCAGACTGGAATGTTCATGAGACTCTTGTTTTTAATGAAGCACTGAAAAACCAGAAGCAGAACTTCAGCTGAAGTTTTAGGCCAAAAGACCTGAGCATCAAAGTTTAGTGACAGCACTCAAAACATGACTTCAAAGCTTCAGGACATTCATACATGCACACCCAAAATCCTAATTTACTATAGTGTGTGTGTGAGGATTGGATGAATGGATGTCTATCATGTGTACAATCACTAACACATGATGGGAATTTTCCCTTGGATGCAACAGAGAATGCGCTGGTCTCACATTGTACCCAGAAATTTAAGGAGGCAGATAGGATCACCCTACTTCTAATCTCACATTTAGAAAAATAATAGAAAATCCAAAAATGGACATACTGCTGTAGGAATGATGTACATTATTATAATCACAGGTCATTGGGACACCAGAACCTGGAAGACTAAAATTTCAGGCCAGCAGAGGAAGAAATGTCCACTGATTACTATTCCAAAATATCTAGCAAAAAGGAGGGATGGGAAGTGATGTGAAGGGGAAACAAGGAGGAGGCTACAATACTTGACAAGAAATGTACTCATGACCTTGCCCATGTAATTGTAATCCCTGTGTACAGTATTTTCACACTAAAAAAATAAAATAAAATAAAGAAGTTGGGGTCAGAGGAAACAAAGGCAGCCTGGCTAGTGGGCGTTGGAACTTAACAGGGGACATATGTGAACGTAGGAAGGAAGGAAGGAAGGAGGGAAGGAAGGAAAGGAGAAGAGGAAAGAAAAGATGGAGGGAAGGACCAAAAGAGTGAATAAAGGATTGAGGGAGGGAAAGGGCTTAGGGCTTAAGAAGGGACTGTGTCCAAGGTCACACTACAAGTCCTCAACTCTGAAAACAGGGGACACCAAAATAGAACCAGAGAGCAAGGCCCCAGTGATGAATACAATCAGGGAAAACTTCCTAATGGACTAAGTATGAATGTGATGTGAAGAATCTAGCAACTACAGAATTTATAAATGGGAAATTAAAAGAGAAGAAATGCGCAGGAAGCTAGCATTCTTGGGAAGGTGTGAGGGGACAGGTGTGTTAGAAGGAGGCTGGGCCAGCCGAAGCTGGAAGCATTAAGTAGAAGTTTTAGCAGTCAGTTCATTACACAGACAAATCCATTCACTGTTCAATGTTTCTGAGTCTGACCCTAGAATAAAAGAACAACAACAAAATATATTTCCAACAACGAAACATAATTATTAATGAGGTCACCTACCTTGAGCACTGGAGCCTTGCACACTTAGACATCTTACTTAGAGAAATGTGAGGTGGTGCTCTGTGCCATTTGACATGGAGGACCCAGGCTTTCTTTCCTCTCCTCCACACAGGAGATGATTTCCTTCCTCAGTCAGGAGGGGCGGCTCACCGAGGGCATCTTCAGAAAGTCAGGCAGCGTCAAAGCCTTCAGAGCCCTCAAAGAAAAACTCATGTCTGGAGCCCGACTGGACCTGCACCAGGAATCCGTGTTTGTGGTCGCCTCAGTGTTAAAGGTAGGACACAGCCAGCATCACCCAGGGAGGCAGCTTCACTGTGAGCCCACAGCACTGCATCACCAGCACCACAATCACCCAAGAACCATGAGGGGCCTCACACATCAAGCATGTGGGAAATGAAAAGACACATGTCTGTGTGTTCTGTCTGTTTACTTTGTCTTCTCACCTCAGCTCCTCTCATCTTCCCACCTGAACACCCATGCCCAAAGTAACTAATGAGTGATCTGATTTACTGTATCACAGTAAATCGCCATGACAATACAACTATGAGCACCAACAAGTCCTGCTACATATTTGCCAAACAAGCACCCAGCACTGCCTTCTTTAAGGAAGGTTGCACAAAGGCACAAAATGATATAGAATTTGTAAACATTCATAACCAAAGGTGAAGGCCCGAATGAGTCCCATCATGATTTGCCAGGCCAGCAGAGCCAGCTCATGCCACCATTCCTGCCCATCTCCAATACCTTTACAGGAAAGTTGGTGTGGATATGCAGACGCTCCTCTTCTCTCAGTATCCTCCATCTGCACCTTTTCTTCTGTTTTTCTTTCTTCCCATACATCCCACTATTATACTTACCTAAAAAGTCATTTCTTACCACATTACCCATAAATTTGATCATTAACTTGAATTAAGCAGCCCAAACATCTGTGCTCTCTGAAAATTCACCTGAGTTTCACCATCAGTACGTAAAGTTTGAAATGATACAGGTAGATTACAAATATCTTTATGCTTGTAGAAGGAAGTATTCAATAGAGAACCAATATATCTATACATTTTGCTCTTTTTGAACAGCACTATAGAAAAATCATGGGAGAATGATTAAGAATGGCTTTATAAAAATAATTTTGTTCTCACTTGCTCTAGGCCTTTTTTATGTCCTTTCATTGTTGGTGTAGACATCAGCCATGCTAATAATTTTCAGCCAGGAAGATAGGCATGCATTACTGTTCATGAAATCACAATTTTGGTACTGCCCACTTGAAACTCACATCACTGCCTAGCCAGAGGTAGACTAGTGCATCTCAGCTTCTCTGGTCTTGCTCTTGGTGATAACATGACAGATGCATACAGAGTTCTACTAACCCAGCCTGGAGATGAATATAAGCTCAGAACCATGATGAATGTACCATGGAGCCATTTCGAGAATGTTCACACAACACCCAACACTGTGGGCATTTTTCCCGTTTGTGTCATGTTGTGTATATACATTTTAATAGGCCACGTTATGGGATCAACAATTAGTGATCAGTTGTTCAAAATGATCTTGTGGGAGAAGCTTACATGTGCAGGTCACTAACCTTGAGATTCAAAGGTCCAAAGTTGTCAACATCTAAATTCTTTTTTTTTTAATTTGGTAAGTACTGTACAGAGGAGTTATGGATATATTTCTTATCAAGCATTGTTGCCTCCTCCTTTGTTTCCCCTTCCCATCACTTCCCATCTCCCTCCCACCCCAATTCCAAACATACATACATACACACATGCACCCATACAGACACGCAAGCACATGCAACACACTCACTTACACGCATGTGTTCACACACACCTACACACACACACACACACACACACACACACACACACACACAAACACATCTTGCGCCACAGTTGTACAGTTCCTTTCAACATAATGTCTTGTACATCTCTCTGTGGCAATGGGTCCACTTGTATCCCTGTTTAAAGAATTTGTTTTTTTCCTTTGCCCTACACAAGGTATACCAACATCAAATACAGTGAAAACAGGGCTTGTTCCATTGGACAGGGACATACAGAGCAACAAAAACATATAACTATATTAGAAACAATTGCAAGAAAGAAAAAACATTTGAGTCCTTATCTTGGGGTTCATTTCGCCTAATTTCAACGTATCTGACCATTTCTGCTTGTCTCAGATATATGCTGGTTATGGCAAATAAGGGAAACCATGGGACCTATGTTTCTTTGGGCCTGGCTTACTTCACTTAATGTATTTTTTTCCAAGTCTTTCAATTTCCTAACTAATGGGGCAATATCATTCTTTCTGATGGAGGCATGGAATTCCATTGTGTATATATCAAACATTTCCTTGATCCTTTCATTTACTGAGGGGCATCTGGGTTGGTTCCATATCTTAGCTATGGTAAATAATGGTGCAATAAGCATAGTTGTGCTGATAGCTTTAATATGGTCTTATTTGTGATCATTTGGGTAAATGCCCAAAAGTAGGATTGTTGGGTCATTTTAAATTTTAGATATGAGACCCTTGTCCATTGTATGGATGGTGAAGATCTTCTCCCAATCTGTGGGCTTTCTATTAATCATGCTAAGTATGTCCTTTGCCATTCAGAATTTCTGTAATTTAATGCAATCCCATTTGCATGAATTCCCAACCTCTCTTTGATTTGTTGGGTTTCTGTGTCTCTATTAAGAAAATTTCAGCCTATACCAAGGAGACCAAGGGTTTCTCTTATTCCATACTGTAATGTTTTCAGAGTACTCTGAGGTCTTTGATCCATTTGGAGTTGATTCTGGTGCAGTGTGATATATAAGGATCTAGCTTTAGTTTTCTACAAGTGATTAACCAATTTTCCCAGCACCATTTACTGGAGAGGCTGTCTTTCTTCCATTCTATTTTTTAACTCTCTTATCGAAGATAAAGTGGCTATAGGTCTGTGGGTTCATTTCTGGCTTTTCCATTCTATTCCATTAGTCCTGAAGTCTCTTCTTGTGCCAGTACCAAGCTGTTTGATTAGTATGGCTTTTTAGTAGAGTTCGAAATTTGATATTGATATTCCTCCAGCACTGGTCTTTCTGTTGAGGATTGTTTTGCTATTCTAGGTCCTTTATTGTTCCATATGAATTTTTGGATTGCCTCTTCTATTTCCTCACGAATGAGGTTGGAATATTGTTAGGTGTTGGATTGAATTTGTTGATAGCTTTGGGAAGAATAGCCATTTTCATGATGTTGATCTTTCCAATCCAGGAGCATAGAAGTTTTTGCCACTTTCTAAATTCTGCTTTGCCTATAAGTCTCCATCCTAGAGTTCCTTCACTTCTTTGGTTAAGTTAATTCCTAGGTATTTTATTGGGAGACGGCTATTAGTAATGGAGTTGTTTCCTGATTTCAGGTGTGCTTTTCTCATTGTTCCTATACAGAAAAGCCATTGATTTTTTTTTTATTTTTTATTGTGAAAATACTGTACAGAGGGGTTACAATTAAATGGGCAGGATAATGCGTACATTTCTTATCAAGCATTGCAGCCCCCTACTTTGTTTACCCTTAACATCCCTTCCCAGCCTCCCTCCCCACCCCCACAACCAATCTTCCCCCCCCCCAGCCCCCCGCACCAACTTTGTAAAGCTCCCTTTTGACATGACTACTTGTAATTCTCATTGTTGCAACAGGTCCACCTGTATCCTTAAACGACTTGTTTTTCCCCATCTCCTCCACAAGTTATACTGACATCAAATATAGTGAAAGCAGGAGTTATACTGTGGGGGAGGGACATACAAAACAACAAAGAAATAATCTTATAAATGCATTAGAAACAATTGCATGAAAAAAACATTAAAATACATATCTAAGGGTTCATTTTCCTAACATCACATTATCTGACCTTTTCTGCTTGACTCATACATATCTAGATATTGCAAATAAGGAAATCCATGGGACCTATGTTTCTTTGGGCCTGGCTTAGCTCACTTCATATAATTTTTTCCAAGTTTTTCCATTTCTTAACAAATGGAGCAATGTCATTCTTTCTGGTGGAGGCATAGAATTCCATTGTGTATATATACCACATTTTCTTGATACATTCATCTACTGAGGTGCATCTGGGTTGGTTCCATATCTTAGCTATGGTAAATAAGGCTGCAATAAACATAGTTGTGCTGGTAGCGATGTTAATCTTTCCAATCCAGGAGCACGGGAGGTTTTACCATTTTCTAAGTTCTGTTTGGATTTCCATTTTCAAGATTTTAAAGTTTTCATCATAGAGGTCCTTCACTTCTTTGATTAAGTTAATTCCTAGGCATTTTATTTTTTGTTGGGCTATTACAAATGGAGTTGCTTTCCTAATTTCAGCCACACTTTTCTCATTGTTGGCATACGGAAAAGCCATTGTTTTTGGGGGGTTAATTTAATACCCTGCTACTTTTCTGAAGTTTTGAATCAGCTTGAGTAATTTGGGAGTGGTGTCTATAGGATTCTTTAAATACAAGATCATGTCATCTGCAAAGAGGGAGAGTTTTATTTCTTCTTTCCCTATTTGGATCCCCTTTATGTCTGCATCTTGTCTTATTGCTGTAGCTAGGCATTCTAATACTAGATTGAAGAGAAGTGGAGAGAGTGGACATCCTTGTCTTGTTCCTGAGTTAAGAGGAAATGTCTTTAGTTTTTCAACATTAAGTATAATGCTGGCTGTAGGTTTATCATTTACAGCCTTTATTGTATTGAGGAATGTTCCCTGGATTCGTAATTTTCCCAAAACCTTCAGCATAAAGGGGGGTAACATCTAAATTCTTATTGATGCATGTTGATGAGGATGGACAAGTGCTTTTATCCAACAGGCTGAAAGGAACCTAATATAGGTACTGTTCGTGGATGTAAAAGGAAAGGTAACTAACTGGTACTCACAGGTGTAAGATGATGTATTTCATTCATTGCAGAGTGTTGGGGAATTTTAAGCCAAAATTCAGAACTAACATACTGTATACCTAGTCCTTCCCATATGATATGTACAGAAGTATTTAATTCACAAAAAACACTACTTATTCAATTAAAACTGCAAAGAAACAGGTGAAATGTGTGGGCCTATTTCTGCTCAGCAATAGGATTTAGAACCACTGCATACCCAGCATTGTCCTTTAGAGTAGATTGTTCCAGTCAAGTAGCAGTTTTCAGAGAAAGGGGAGATGGGTCCTCACTCCCACAGTACCTAATGCAGGTGGGTGTTTGAGAATTTTCTTAAACTAGGCACTGTTCACTTAGTTCTTTTGATGTTCCTGGCTCTTGTTTTCCATTCTGGTTTGTGATGTGTGGGGGTCCTTTTCAATTGAGAGGGCATTCCTGTCAGGAAGGGGTGTAGTCTGTTATGAAACAGAGTCTGTTCCTTGAGAAAAGAAGCGATCCTCTTCTTTCAGTTTGAAGCACATATAGCACATGCATGTTTCCAAATACCTGTTTCTAAGTTGTCTTCACCAGGTCCCTAATCCTTCCTGCCTCAGCAGCACTGCCATGCTCTGCTTTGTGCTTTCAGTTCAGGTGGGGAGGCTGCTGGCACATGTGTATGTAGGAAGTGAAGAGAGGGCAGTGTAGGTCACAGATTCACTCATTGAGAAGGGATGGGGGTCAATCCATTTCTTCCACCTGCATGTTATAATTGTATGACATAGTTTGTTGCATCAGAATATCCTGCTTTTGTCTCTGGAAGGATTTTCTTCGCAATGTGCAAGGAGGTGTGTTTCACACTGGCATGTATGAGACATGGCTTAGTCTCATGGATGAAGACCTTGAAGAGGAGAAAATCATTCTGGCCCAGAGGTAGGATTCAGGAAATGAGTCTGCTCTGGGTAGGATTAAAAAATCCAACGTTTCCACTCTTAGGGAAACTAGCCTCATGGTGTAGAGAGTTTAAGGTGCTGAAATAATTGTGAGTCGGGTAAAATTTTCATTTGGTCTCATCCATGCAAGACTTCATAGAGACAGGCAATTATAATCTGTGTATGAATGAGTTTTTTTCCTGTGGTATTGTTTGCATAGCTTCTTTCCCATGTATACATAAGGAAAGTCAACACTGATGGATAGCAGATTATACTGATGGACCCATGTAGGGAGGGCAAGATCTCAGCTTGGTCAAATACTAACATAAACATCAAAGTCTATATAGCTTCAATGAAATTTTTTATATTCATTTTTTCTTGGAATGAGTCTCTCATTATAGTATGTACTTTGGGATGTGATCACTAAACCTGACTTCATAATTGCCATTTCAGAGATAATTTAACTGTTTATTTTTCAGGAAGATTTTTGTTGAGTACAATGTGAACCAATACAATGTTTATTTTAAAAGACACTATCTTGCTATTGATCTAAATACATCTGTTCCAAGATAATGAGTAGTGTAGTCATCTCAAGGATAGATTTTATGCAGTAGGTTAAAGTATATCCTTCTCTCTTTATACTTTCAATTAGTTCAGTCCAACTGATAGAAAAGGCACTTTGTGTGTGTAGAATCTGCTACAAGTAATTGCTTACCTGAAAGTGTGTTTTTCTGAGTTCAGTCTTTTAGAAATGCTGCCCAGAGTCAACCAACTGCTGCTGAAACATCTGTTTGGAATGTTAAGCCAAATCCACCAGAATTGCTTCCTAAACCTGATGACCGCCTACAACCTAGCTGTGTGCACAGCCCCAAGCTTGATGTTCCCGCCCCCTGATGCCAGGGCAGGATTTGATATGCAACTCATGAGAAAGGTAATGGCCTCTCCTAGCTTCATCCTGACAAGCAGAGTGGCTGGTTGGATCTGGAAAGGCATGCCTGACAGTCCAGGATTTAAGGACACAATGGACTGCAGACCTCAGGAAAAGAGGTGTTCACCCTATCTGTGGTGAGGTTTACAAACATGTGCAGCAAGGAGAAAGCAGCAGTGTGGTCCTTTCTCTTTCCCTTGAGTATTGAGGAGTGGAGGCTGACCAAACCCTAGGGAAGAAAGGAGGATGACAATGGTGACAATGAGTCCAACCAACAACGTTCTGCTCTCTTCTTGCCATTGTGAATCTGTGATCTTGGGATGGTTTTCCAGTTAGTGTTTTCCTCTGCCCAGTGCTCTGTTCCTGTCCAGACACTTCCCCTTAAGAAAGGGATTAAACCATGAAGGCTAGGATCTCTGTCCTATGCATAGGCTCCCACTTTAAGTTGTTTTCAATTAGAGAAATATTGGTACCAGTTGATAAGTCATCAGATTCCTGTTAGTAAAGAGTATCATCTAATAACTTGCACTGATCTAGTCCATAGAGTGAGACAGAGAGATGAGAGGAACAGACTAGAATCCTTCAGTATTCTCTGAGCTCAGCTCCTTATGATTACCTCCCACTAATGAAAGGTCTGCAACTGTTCCTCCCAAATGCATCTACCTGAAGGGAAACATTCTTCAGGGTCTTTTGAGAGATGCCTAATATATAAACTATACATAGTATTCCTCATTCACTACACAAAATAGAAACTAGTGAACTATTCTAAAATGTCTCCACATAAACAGAGGGTATATGAGACCAGGGCAGTTGCCAGGCTCACCCTGCCATAGGGTTGAGGTCCAGCAGTGTGTAGCAGGGATTGCAGCTGCATAACACAGAGCTCCTCTGCAGGGGCTCTTCCTTCCCCACAGCTCCACACACAAGCTGGCCTGAGTTTAAGGCAGGGCACTTTGGAAGGGAATTTCAGGAGTTCATTCTATTCAATTATTTTCTTTTAAATATTACTATATACAACTGTAAGGAAAACAAACTATTTAGAGATATAACAATGATGCTATAAAGAAGATATAATTTTGGATATTACAAAGATGTTGGCAGTTAAGCAAAGTGACTCACTGTGCCTCTCGTCCATTCATTGTGTTTCAAGCTCTGGTCTATAAACACCATGCATAGTTTGTAAATTATGTCTCTGACAAAAGTGGCTTATACATCGCTTCTAATTTAAATTCTGAGTTTCTCCCCACATTCCTCAAGCCTCTGTGTGTTTGCTCCAAGAATCACAGATCAGAGGATTCATAACTGCCAGATGACAAGAGTAGTCTATGTGTCTCTTTTTTTGTTACAGGTTGCCCTGGTGCAGTTTTTGATTGAAAATACTCCCAGAATCTTTGCCAAAGACTTCACTCCCATTTCTTAGGAGAGTCCAGGTACTGTGGAAATGTGAGGTAGCCTCAGGAAGCAGGAACAATTTAAATGAACAGTTGAACTGCCCTTGGGGAGGACCAGCAGGGAGGCTGCCCAGGCTTGGGAGATGCTTTAGGCCATGGCTAATGCAGAAGATTCTGTCCTAAAGGGAATGGTGCAGGCCAGGTCACCACCTCTTTCTCTTCCCAAAGGTGATCACAGCTCATTACCCTGTCAGGAGACCAAAACCATGGCCGTGTCTGTTTTCAAAAGGCAATCAAATTGTGCAATCTCACAATTAGTTTCTTTCAGCTCTCAAATCAAGCAGGATCATGTCAGAATCTGAGGATTCCTGTCAGATAATTTGTGAAAAATTAATTTTACCAATTGAATAAATTTAATAGAGGTTTCTTAGAAAATCCAGGTCTGATTTGTTAATGGTAGCTAAGTATAGCTTCTTCCCCAGGATTCATCACAGAAATTGAGCTTAGTTTCAGAACCTCAGCATTTCTATCACATATTTCTATTTTGCCCTTTCATGTTTTTGTGGTGTTTATCTCATTGCTTTGAGAAAGTCTTTAGAGTAGTTGTATTTGTCAGGATTTGAGAGAAGAATTGGAGACCATTCATAGCAAGATTTCTTGTTTTCTTCTTGTTTCTTTTAGACTGACAATGAAGCTATGATTGTGTGAGCACCACTGAAGACAAGCTCACCTTCTTTTGCCTCCCACTTCCTCTTCCCATCTTTCCAAATGTAAAGACATACCTATCCCCATAGTACGCTAAGTTTTTCACTTATATTGTTTTCTCTTATGCTAATTGTTGATATAATAAAATGAAAACAGAATTCTGTGTGTTGGCCAGTCATGTTCTTGGTTCATCCGCATATTGGGTTGAGGGTGTTGGCTCAGCTGGCAGTTGTTCTGGTTCAGCCAGTGACATGTGTGTTGCTATATCTGCTGCCCCTAGAACGGGGCTGACACAGGCCTTTATATTTTGTGCCAGCTCTGGCTGGATTCCACATGTTCTACAAGCAGCTGAGTCTTCATAAGGAAGACATACACTTTCCTAGACTCAAAATGGGCAAAGACTGTTCTGTTCTGTTCCTGTCACTATTACCACAGCCAAGTGTCCCACAGACAAGCCAGGAGTCAATGTAGGTAAAGACTGTGGAGGGGAATCCAAGACAAAATCTAAAGTAATAAGACAGGATGGTGTTGTTTATTATGCAGGCTTCTTCCTGTAGGTGAAAGTCCTGAAAATTCATATGCAAGCAGTATCACTAATACATATGCTATATTTTTTCCATCAGTCTTCAGTTATCCATTCTTCAGGCCAGTGTTCCCAAAGTTGTATTTCCTAGAAGGGCTGAATGAGCTAATAGCAAAGTATAAGCTATCTGTGGAATAAAGGCAGAAATTTATCCCTAAAGGAATCCTTGTCCCCACCATCTTATCCCTTGAAGAGGTGAGACAATGTCACCAAGAATAGATGCCTCAGCAGAAAAGGGTTGGAGAAAGCCCTTGTAGCTGTTTATTCTTTAAAATATTCATTTTCCTCTTCCCTTTCTCCTCCACAAATTACACCGACATCAAATATAGTGAAAGCAGGGGTTATAGTGTGGGGGAGGGACATACAAAGCAACAAAGAAATAATCTTATAAATGCCTTAGAAACAAATGCATTAAAGAAAGAAAACATTTAAATACATATCTAAGGGTTCATTTTCCTAACATCAATTTATCTGCCCTTTTCTTCTTGACTCATACATATACAAGTCGTTTAAGGATACAGGTGACCTGTTGCAACAATGAGAAGTACAAGATGTCATGTCAAAAATGATCTTTACAACTTTGGTGGCAGGGGGGGGGAGGATTGGGTAGGGGGGGAGGATTGGGTAGGGAGGGCGGGGGAAGGCTAGGAAGGGATGTGAAGGGAAAACAAAGGAGGAGGCTTCAATGCTTGATAAGAAATGTACTCATTATCTTGCCCATGTAATTGTAATCCCTCTGTACAGTATGTTCACAATTAAAAAAAAACCTATTGGAGATTTAAATGGAAATAAATCTTTCACCAAATTTCAAAAAAAATATTCATTTTCCTGAGTAAATGGGATCCAATCACAACATGAAGAGTTAGGGTAAATATAAGTGGTAAAGACCGAAGAGAAGCCTGGCAATGGGATTTATGCCTTTAATCACAGTTAATGGAGAGGCAGAGATCTGAGGATTGGCCTTCCAAGCCAGTCCTAGGAGTTAAGTCCATGATACCTCCATTGCCTATTAAGGTCAGTCACCAGTGCTACACCATGAGCTGAAGCTAAATATGCATGCGTTCGCATACAAACATACACACACCCAGAATGACATAAAGCAATGAAACATCCTGTGCTTGTGTTGCATTCTTCTTGATCAATATCAAAAGGAAGTAAGAAGCCATCACAGACTTAAAAAACCCAAAAGTCTGAAACAAAGTTTACATCACAACAATGGTCAGAAAATTATCCCCATCCAAGGTCGTCATGCGAGTGACATATAACCTTGAAGAGCCTCACAACCAACTGTTTTGGATGAGACAGGAAACAGATCATCTCACGGACACAAGTGTGCACAGACAAGGGCCAGAAGGTCATCTCTTCTCCCCCTGCTCCACATTCTCACCAGTGTCTGCGCTCAACACAGACATGCTCTCGTCAACAAGGAAAGTCTGACTTCCACTGGTTAAAAATACAGAATCAAATTAGAACTGTACTTTTGAAAATAATCAAGACAATATTCATTATCTCCTAGCATTCAGTTTTAGACTCCCATCATATAGTTAGTCTACTTTTTTGGTAGACTTATTTCACATGATTTGATGAAACATGATTGAAGCAGCAAAAGACATTTCAGAGACAAAAGTTTTAAATTTCCACACCTGTATCAGGCAGCTCATTTACTGCACAGCAGCTAAATCTTTATTTATACATCACAGTGTCACCTGCTGTTTTCCTGGACTCAGTTTTGTGAAAACCACCCTCCATTAAAGCAAATATAAGGGAAATGTAAACATACTTTCCAACATTACAAAGCACATACTTTCGTTTATTGTATTCCATTCATGCATCAACTTGGATCTTGTTACAACTTTTATTATTCAAATAAGAAAATGCTTTCGGGTATTTTTGGGACATTCTAACAGGCATGAAAATGAAAAGTCATAGAGAAAATTTCAGGAAGAACTCCTCTGTGTTTTTAATTACAGGTCATTTTATTCCTTTTGGTAGAAGTTCAGTAATGATGCTGGACATATCACAACTATGCCTCTATTTTACCGATTTGCTCACATTTTGCAAATTTTCTTTGAATTCCCATATTTGTGTGTGTGTGTGTGTGTGTGTGTGTGTGTGTGTGTGTGTGTGTGCGTGTGTGTTGTTCTACAGGTTTTTTTTTTAACACTTTGCTTTTCCTTCAGAATTCTTCAGTAGATTTGTTCATTTTGTATGTTCATGTGTGTGTGTGTGTATCTGTGTATATGAGAGAGATAGACAGAGAGAGAGAGAGAGAGAGAGAGAGAGAGAGAGAGAGAGAGAGAGAGAGAGAGAGAGAGACTGAGTGTGCAAGTGGGTTCATGTCCTCAGCCTTGAACACAGGGACTATTGCTGTCTCTGAGCTTTATCACAAAGACAACAGTCTACCACAGGAATCTCAGCTCCACTTTCAGGTTTTCTGGTAGATAACTTAGATAAGAGTCTCCAAGTCTTCCACATCCAGGCTGGCTTCTTACCCTGATGCTCAGATGTCAACAAGCTGAGAAGCTAGAAATATTGGCTTAAACCTCCTTGGCTCAGTAGAGTTCTGCATTTTTTTATATCCCTATCAACAGCATCTACAGTGCAGCCTACAAGTGTATCTGACTTCTGTTCTTTCTTTGCTAATGGAGATATTTGATTTAGGTGAGACAGTTTACCACTCTCTGGAAAACATGTATTTTCCTGTGACCTCCAATGTTAACATTTTGTAGGTACTACTGGTGGAAAGGAAGTTAGATGCCCAAATGTTAGGTATTATTTGGTCAGGGCAGGTTGTCAGATTTATGGAAATATCCCCGTGAACTCCATTACTTTTTACAATAAACATGTTGTAATAACAATGTGGAAGTGGATAGAGACTGCAGGTGATATCCACATTCTCCCTCAAATTTAGTTTGGTTGTGGGAGGCTTTAAATGAAATCTGGAGGGGCTGATGAATTTGAATTTCTGTCTTCTACTTACCACTCTGGGATAGTTGCCCTTCTTATACCTTCTTTTAATATCTTCAATGAATAAGTATTTTCTTTGTTTGCTTTGAGGCATGGTGTCTGCATCCATGGCCTGGCTAGACAGGTGTTCTACACGATGCACGTGACAAGAAGCATATGCTTGCAAGGATTCTGAGAGGCTTCAAGGTGGGGAATGTGGATGAGAGGTTCCCATCCCTGTTGTGTGCAGATCCAAAGAGCAGTTCATTTGAAATAAAAAAAATGGAAGCAACAGAGAATCCTCCATGTGCACAAGGTCAAACAGCCTCTCCTGGGTCATTGAGGAAAATTATCTGAGAGGACGAAAATAGTGAAGGGAACTCGCTAAAAGTGTGGATGAAAAGGGTTCTGAATAGTAGAAGAATATAATTAAAAAGTGTGTATTATATGAATGTATAGAAAACCAAAATGAAACTATTGCCAATTAGTTTTAAGCTAATTGAAAAGAGAAATAAGTGGGTGTCAGTATCTCTCCTAGAATCCCCCCGCTACTCAGGAGGCTGAAGTCTAAGTGTGATGGTTTAAAGCAGAACTGGCCAAGGATTTCTGAGAGAGACTGTGATCTTCAAACAACAACAACAAAAACAA
This sequence comes from Dipodomys merriami, assembly GCF_024711535.1. NCBI lineage: Eukaryota > Metazoa > Chordata > Mammalia > Rodentia > Heteromyidae > Dipodomys > Dipodomys merriami. The sequence goes on along the minus strand of NW_027202826.1, from coordinate 30,813,821 downwards.
TAACAACTAGAAAAAAATAGAAGTGGAGCTGTGGCTCAAGTGGTTAGAGTGCTAGCCTTAAGCAAATTTAGCTTACGGAAAGTGCCCTGGCACTGTGTTCAAGTCAAATGACTGGCAAAAGAACAAACAGAGAGAAAGAGAGCAAGAAAAATTGCACTATCAGATAATACCAAGTGATACAATCTGAGAACTTATACCTGAGGACTCCTTGTGGAAAACTTGGTTCCAGAAGGCAGTGTTTAGAGAGGTTGGGGTCTTAATTAAGAGGGACCCCTGCAAAAGATCATGAAGTAACTGGGGTGCTGCTCTCTGAAGGATTAGAGTACTACAGGTGTGGTTAGTTCTCCTGAGAGGTTTGTACTAATGACCACCCCTGATCTATGCAGTCTGTCAGCTTCTTAGCTCAGCCTAGGCTCTCTCAAGGGTGCTCTTGGTCCTAGAGCTATCGCCGAAGATAGGAAAGCCTGATTTGGGCATTCAGTCTTTATTACTACTAATTAAAATTCTCTATTAAAATCCCAGTCTTTGGCATTATTGTAGATTTGCAATTCCTACAAATACACTGGGTTATGAGGCAGTGTAGCACTCATTATGGCTGTATTAAAGAGCAATAGAAAAATGTATATAGTATAGGTATTATATTTTACAATAGCAAAATTATCTACAGTTATCTCAAAGGATTTTGAACAGATAGGAGCTAATCGGGAAGGAAGAGGATGTGTCGACCTGGCACAGTCGAGGTCCAGAGGAGAGTCACCCCCTTCATACCCAAGTTTTCATCAGTGACTGCACTCAACACACTCACAGTCGTGGTCAACAGCGAAAGCCTCACCTCCACTGAATAACTGTACAGAATCAATTACAACTGAACTATTGACAAATATACAAGGGCATGGGACCTACTGACATTTGTTCATAGACTGTATATTACTGTGATGCTGACCTTTTGGTGGATTTTTTCACACAGTTTGATGAAGCCTAGTTCTGAAATCCCAAGAGGTGTCAGAAACAAGAGTTTTCCCTTTCCACACCTGAGAAGGGCAGCTCCCTTAATGCACAGCAGCTCAAACCTTTCTGGTTCATCTTACTCTTATATTAGAGACCTGCTAACTATTTGCCTGGAGTTAAATCTATGAAATTCGGTGCCCCAAAGCTAGAGCGTCAGCAAACAAACAAGGGAAGTAACAAAGCAAACTTTTTACTTTAGTCAAATAAGTATATCCTTATTTTTAGATTTTGGGAGGCCTTATGGGAAAAAGAGAAAAAGATAACCTGCACAGAAAGGAACTCTGTGAATTCTGGGCATGTGTAGAGATGCCTTGAGGAAGGTATCTTTGAATCACACATCAAATGCGTACTCTATTAAAACAACAATCTAATATTTCATTCAAGCTATGTATCGTCTTCCTAGGAAGGAATCTATAGGCCAATTTGCTCATCGTTTCTAGATTGTGTGTGTATGGTTGGATGTCTTGTCTTCAACTCAGGGCCTGGCTCTGAGATTTATTGCTTGAAGCAAGTGCTTTCCCCTTGAGCCTCTGCTACACTTTGGGAGTTTTTTTTTTTATTTTATTTGTGAACATATTGTACAGAGGGGTTACAATTACATGGGCAGGATAATGCATACATTTCTTACCAAGCATTGCAGCCTCCTCCTTTGTTTACCCTTCATATCCCTTCCCAGCCTCCCCCCTCCCCTCCATCCTCCCTTCCCCCCCCACCCGCCCTGCACCAACATTGTAAAGCTTGTTTTCAACATGACAACTTGTACTTCTCATTGTTGCAACAGGTCCACTTGTATCCTTAAACGACTTGTTTTTCCCCATCTCCTCCACAAGTTATAATGACATCAAACATAGTGAAAGCAGGGGTTATACTTTGGGGGAGGGACATACAAAGCAACAAAGAAATAATCTTATAAATACTTTACAAACACATGCATGAAAGAAAAAACCTTAAAATAAATATCTAAGGGTTCATTTTCCTAACATCACATTATCTGGTCTTTTCCGCCTGACTCATACATATACTAGATATTGCAAATATCTAGTATTTCTTTGGGCCTGGCTTACTTCACTTAAACTTTGGGAGTTTTTTGTTGTGGTTTTCTTTTCTTTTTTTTTCAGGAATAAGTCTAGAACTCAGAGGCTGGGAGATGTCCCTGGGATAATTTTGTTGAAGACTAGGACTTTACCAGTTGATTCACAGCACCATTTCCAGGTTTTGATGCCACTAATTTTAGGTAAGAGTCTCAAACACTTTCCTGCCAAGGCTGGCTTCAAATCTGGATCCTCAGATCTCAGCCCCTTGAGTAGCTAGGATTACAGGCATGAGCCACCACCGGCACCTGGCAACTGGCTTCCTTGGTTGTTAACCAGAGATAAAAGTCTCAAAATCTTCCTCATCCAGGCTGGTTTCATGTCAAGATGCTCAGACCTCAGTGTGCTGAGTAGTTGAAATTAACATTATGGGCTTCAACTACTTGCGTTCACCTGATTTGTGGATGTTTTCCTCCCTTTCAAGACCTTCTACATTGAAATCTAGGGTTGTTTGTGGCATGTTTCCTCTCTATCCCAATGTAGACAGGTGATTTAGTTAGGTGAGACTCATTCCACCCTCTTTGCTAAGACACATAATTTCTGTGATATTATACCCCAAATCAGCAGTTCTCTTTAGCACACTTTCAGTGAACCTCAGTCAATTGTCTGAACACATGAAAGGAGAATTCCAGAAACAAACAATGCATACTTTGTAAATTGCACAGAATTTGAGCAGTGTGCTGAACCTCACTGTGTTTTGGTATTCAAAGGCTTTAATGAAATCTTAAGAAACTAAGAGACTTGAATAAGTCTGGCTTCTCCTCACTTCTTCAGGAGTTTCACAGCTCTTGTGCTTTCCTTTGAATCTCCATTCCAACCAAGTTGTTTTGTTTGCTTTTATGCTAGTCTTGAGACATGGTAACTGAATCCAAGACTGCACAGGACAGAGCTTCTCCAGCATCTAAACCTGACAGGAAGCATACGTCCCAGGGATTGTGAGGGTCTATCCAGGCCTTGTGCGTGGGAACAAGGGCTTCACACCTGGCTGGATACAGATGGTTGGAGCAGCTTTTTTGCAGGAAGTCAAAGTGGAGGCAACACAAATTCCTACAATGGGCACAAGGTCAAAGCAACTGTTGTGTGTCCTTGAAGAAAATTATCCACATGATGAAGATAGGAAGAGGAAACCTACTCAAATGTGGAGAAGAGGCTTTAGAATAACAAAGCATGGGACCAAAGTGCATTCTATGAATGTACCAACACAAAAATGAGACCACTTTCAGTAATGAAATAGCTAATAGAATGGGGCAGTGTCTGTCTGATATATACGCTTAATTAGGATCAGATTTGAAGATGGCTGGGCAGGGAAATCCAAGAGACTCTGATTGCTAATAACTACCAAGAAAAAAGAGCAGGAAGTGGAGCTGTGGCTTACGTGATCAGAGTGATATCATGAAAATCCCCATGGCCATGAGTTCAAGTCAAAGGACTTGTGAAAAGGAAAGAGAGAAAGAAAGGCAGCAGGAAAGAAAGAAAGAGAAAGACACAGAAACAGAGAGAAGAGAGACAGGGAAAAAGTAAAACAAAATATAGAAAGAAAAAAGACACAGAGAACAGAAGAAAGCAAGAAAGAAGGACAGAAAGAAAGAAAGAAAGAAAGAAAGAAAGAAAGAAGGAAAGAAAGAAAGAAAGAAAGAAAGAAAGAAAGAAAGAAAGAAAGAAGGAAAGAAAGAAAGAAAGAAAGCAAGAAGGATAGAAAGAAAGGAAGGAAGGATGGAAGAAAGGAAGAAGCAAAATGTATTAAAGAACATTACTAAATTGCTTAAAAGAAATGAACTGATAAATATCTTCAATAATAAAGATGAATATGCACTTATGAAAATAAAAGAAAATGTTAAAATGAATTCTCTTGTATGATCCACGTAATACAACATTTTTCCAAAGACAAAACTGTAGAGTATAGATCACATGAGCACTGGCTAGGGTTTGGATTAGTGGAATGTGTGGGAAGGTGGTGGGCGTGGCTGTGGAAGGGGAAATAAATAGTCTGTCTCCAGAGGAATCACCTGGGAATCTACTGTGACTACATGTAAGTTCTGCTGGACTGGATTTGGATTTGCACAAAGATTCCTGATAAAAAAAAAAAAAGCTTGGTCCCAGGGTCAGTGAGGAGAGATGTTGGTGTCTTTTTGAAGAGAGACCCATGTAAAGATCATCCAGTGACTAGGAAGCTGGCCTCCAAATGAGAAAATCTCTGGAGATCTGGTTAGTTCTCTGGAGAGGAGTGCACCTACAAGAGATCACCTGCTGTGTCCACTCTGCCCAGCATCCTGGCTCAGCACAAGCTCTCTCCACAGTGCTCCTGGTCACTGAGATGTGAGCCAGTCCAGGGCACTGACCACAGGCCAAGTTTCAGAATACCATGATTTGGATATTCATCCTTCATGATTGAACATCTTGTCTTTGTTAAATATCTAGGCACATGCATATTTAGAGCACTGAAATGTCAATGAATAAACGGGGTTATGATGCATGGCTATATTAAATGGAAACAGAAAAATATATGTAGTATGTGTAGTAGTTTAACAATAGCAAACATTTATATATATATATATGATTATATTAAGGAATTAAAAAGAGCTGAAAGAGGGCAGAGGGTATGTCAGCCTGGCAGTTATGGCATGAACCTTAGAACCGTGACATCACAGAATGAGGAACTACCAACGCTCAGATTCCAGGCAGTTGACTGCGGTCGCTGTTGGAGCTGCAGTCATGTCTGCTGTCCAGAGCCACAAAATGGACAAAGACAAGTGTTCACTGCAATCTCCACACACACCATGCGTGGCTTCCCTGCACGAGGTAGTCTGTTAAATACTTGTTTGGAGATTTCTTCTAGAGGGGGCCCTGGAATGTGTTCTGTCTTCCTTCTCCTGATCTTTTGCACTGACTCTGACCTTCAACACTGTTCATAAAAAGTGACCCCTATTCACACTGTTCAGCTTGGGGTGAAAACAGGTGTGCGCATATTCTCAGAGGAGATGGGAGTGAGGCTAATGGGAGATGGTGTGGATGAAGCTCTTTCCACACCTGAGCCAGTGAGCAGAAGTTTCCACACTATAGATGTAGTGACCCTTACCTACAGAGCCACAGCTCTACTGACAAGAGACACAGTACCACCATCAAATCTAAGGACTTCCTCACATTTAGGAATTCTTAATGGTGTCACGTATTTCGTGATGCTCTTTCTCAACATTCTCTTGCTCCAATACTGAATAATGATATAAATAACGTGGCAATAATCTTCCAAGTAGGTACAGTTATGCCAATTTTCGTGGTGGAACAAAAGCAATTTGAAATTCTTTGTGGATAATCATATTATGCCATAAAAATGCTCTTCTCACCTTTAACTTGATGTTTGGTCAGTTTGCTGTGGTCATCTGCTTAGCCTTGCCCTAACATTTCTCCTGGCTCACTGCTCCTTTGCCAGATTCTTCTCCTTTCCTGGGACAGGTGCATTAGCTTCCTGCCTTGTTCTTTTCCCCATCTCTTAGAGAAAAAAAAGTCCAGGTTTTTTTCCTTAGAATAATCTGTCCTCCTTATATCTTAAAAAGTGATTAAGATTTTCTGTTTGCTTTAAAATCTAAAGCACAAAGCCTCCTGGTATCAGTGACAAAGTCAGGTGAGGATTGAGAGGGCCACCTGTGGCAATGTGTGTTCCCATCCATTGGGCATAAAACTCTGGGACATATGTTTACACTGACTGTGTGTGGTGTTGGTGTGCAGCAGGAAAGCCATGTACCTGAGGAGGATGCTCAGCAGGACACACCTGTGTCCCTGGAGGACAATGACAGAGCCCTGCTCATCCACAGCCCAGTGCAAATGAGAAGAGGCTGGAGGAGGAAGAAGCGGCACCTCTTCCTCTTCAGTAATGTGTTGCTGGTGTCTAACACCAAGTACGTATGAACTGCATGCTCTCCTGCAAAGCACGCAATGCTTTTCACTCAGCAATGACTTTATATAACCCTTACCTTAAGACAACTTAGAATTTTTATGCATTTCTTTTTATAGAAGTTTAGATTCCTTGCTGATTTCTCAAGACCATAGTGAGGACTGAAGAAAGCAACATGGCCTTGTGGTCCATCCCCCGTCTCTCCCAGCACAAAGGGTTTGAGGCAGGAGGATACAGAGTTAGAGCCTAGGCTAGACAACATACAAAGGCCCTATCTAAAACAAATAAAGCAAATAAAACCATAATGATGTGACAATCTTTATCCAATTTAAATATGACCAAACATAAGAAGATCTTGGGAGAGTAATGATTTCAGTTTAGCTGAGTGACACTTCCTAACATGTAAGAAAACACCTAAGCAGCCCAGGGTAGCATGCTCACAACTGTAATCCCAGCCACTCAGGAGGCTGAAACTTGAGGAATGTGAGTCAAATCCAGTCTGGCACGGATGTCCATACAATTACCCTCCCAAAAGCTAGAAGTAGGGATAAGACCCCAGTGATAGAGTGCTAGGCTTCATAAACAAAGTCAGAGTCCTTCACAAGGCCCTGAGTTCAAACCCATTGACTCCCTACAAAAGAAGAAATAAAATAAGAGTGATGGTGTGTAATTCTCTTTGCAGATATAAGAAATGCTTTAAGATAAAAGATGCAATTCCACTGCATAACCTGTCTATGGCAGAATGTGGGGACAACGTAGCAAACGATGATGGGAGTTCCACAAAGTCCTTTGTCTTGAGTTGGCCCAAGGAGCAATACAAGGTCACTTTCCGGTAAGACTGACAGCTATGCCATGTGCATACTTTGAGTTCTGCTATCAGAAAGCCACATACATATTTTCCAGCAACAATGGAAGATATAACTTATTTGCATCTAAAATTTACTAGAAGGAAAAAGTTTGTAATTTGATTGTTTTCTAGGCTGATCTTTCACCTTGGAATTTAATAATAACCTTTAATACAAACACTTCCAGACAATTTTAGATTCTAATATATTCGAATGGATCAATATTGAAGTGGTTGTGAGCAGTTGGGGGAGAGAGGATGTTCAGACTGTGGAAGACCAGGTGTGACCTACGTATTGAATCACAGTAATAGAATTCATTCAGCAAGTGTTAGTGAATCCTGAAAGTATTTTTTGAAATCTTTATTTTGCACTCCCAGTAATTCTCTGTAGAGACAGATTTTAATTCCATAAATAGCTATAGATCATTAAATAAAAAGTGCTTGGCTTGCTCTGTAGCAGACTGACATATTACTTCTTTGTAAGTAGACTGCATGCTATTTGGTATGTGGGAAATCTGAAGCAGGATTTACTGATAAAGTACGGGCCAGTTTTCCCAGCACACATGCCTAGACTTGCATGAAGACATAGAATGCATTTAGCCACGTCAAAACAGGAGGATTCACAAGGAAGATGTCAAGTGTTTTATTCTTGGTCTCAAACTGCAACTCACATTTCTATCTGTTTTATATATGAGATCACACTGCATGCACCCAGGTTACCTTTCCTCACAGCCAAGGTCTCACACATCCTAAGAAGTTTGAGATAAAGAAGAAAAATGGCTCCAAAATCGTCAGCTTATTAATTCTCTGATGGATATGTCTTGAAAATGATAAAAAATGATTGGGAAACTGGACACCTGTGTGTCCATCTCTGCAGGTCTTCTCCATGGCATATTTCTGTGAAGGTTCTCTGTTCTTCTTGTGCAGGGGAACTCCAGGATACAGATTAATGGAAGCTGGTAAAATCTGGAAATAGAGGTGTTCCTAGAAACTATATTTTCAAGAAAAATTAAAATATGGCAATGAGGTCCTCATAAACTCTAAGAGTTCTAAAGCTATTGCACTGTCCAGCGTCCTTGGTCCTTGGCAGATGGTCAACATGGCCTCAGGAAATAGACATTATGTATATACATGTAGGCAGGTTAGGGGTCATCTAAGATGGGTACCTCTCACCTGATGAAACACATTACAGGACAGCCTAAAATTGTTCAGTAGAAGAACTATTAATGATGTAAATAAAAAATATGCAGACATTTCAAAAAGTCTGCTTGTTCATAAGGAGAAAGTTATTGGATTGATACATGCCCCAATAATTCTATTCCTGGTGTTCACAAAAGTACACACACACATGCACACACACAGAGACAGGGAGAGAGAGAGAGAGAGAGAGAGAGAGAGAGAGAGAGAGAGAGAGAGAGAGAGAGAGAGAGAGAGAGAGAGAGAGAGAGAGAGAGAGAGAGAGAGAGAGGAGAGAGAGAGAGAGAGAGAGAGAGAGAGAGAGAGAGAGAGAGAGAGAGAGAGAGAGAGAGAGAGAGAGAGAGAAAGGGAAAGAGTGAGTATAATTTCATAGAAAAATTAAAGCAATAATGTTTATAGTGATGTGGTTTATAACACCCCGAAAATAGTTACAATTTAAAAGTGCAGTGTGTTTTTAAAACAGATGTATTCCATAATAGGAAAAGTTATTAGGGGTGTAGGAAAAGTTATAAGGGGTGAGTAATATTTCCAGTGCTGGCTTTCAATCCCTTCACAGGACAGAAATATAAAAATGAAAGGTGATGGTACAGAGAACAGTAAGCAGCAATCTTATCATTCATCATTAAAAACATAGTGTGATGGGTAATAAAGTGTAAGCTTCCTAGGAAATAACACAGCACATTGTAGTTCTAAAATTTCTATAAGGAAATGAAACACTGCAACTTTTCCATATTTTTAATTCTTCTTCCAAATTTTTATCTTGTCTAGCTGGATTAAAAATATTCTGTCAAAATGACCAATTTCTTCCATAGGTTTGAATTTGCATACCATTTTCATAGTTGAATAGCATATGTGCTCTGTCTGGTTTGATCATTGTGGACTGAAGGCATTGCTAGGGTGAGACTCACCTATGGTCAGGTGGCTTGCACCACACGTTAGAAAATAAGTTTCTCCATGTCAATCCAAGTTCTCTTCCACACCAAAGTCTAATTCACATCACAGTCAGATCACCAGGAAAAGGCAGAGTCCATCAAACCCCAGTTATGAGTCGGTTCTTATTCTACTCACATTCACAATGATACTCCCAGACTGCCTGTCTCTTTCAGGATAGACTTAAAATCAAAGCATGAATGTGAAGTGTAGCATAATATTTTCTCTCTTTTAAATCACAGGTCTTCAGAGCTAAAAGAAACATTTTGCTCTTTACTTCAAAGGTTAGTAGTGTTTATAGTTTTTTTAAAAAATTTTTTAGTGAATGAATAAAAGTCCCTACAAAAAATGTTTCCAATGGATTCTCCCCATATTGATAGAAATTATGTGTCCCGGGTAAATTTATAAACAGAGTGCCCTTTTTATTTCATAAGAAAATTTGGTTGTAAGCCCTAAGTTCTCCTAGGCTTCAACTGATAGACATATGTAAGTGACTAGGCACTGTCATCCTGGCTACTCAGGAGATTGAGACCTGAGGATTGTGGTTCCAAACCAGCCCAGGCATGAAAGTTTATTGAGGCCCTTATCTTCCAGAAGCTCCCAATAAGTTGAAAGTGGAGTGTGGATCAATTATTAGTGTGATGGCCTTGAGCTAAAAAGCTCAGGGTCAATATTCAGGTCCAAGATTCAAGGTCCACAACTGGAACTATGTATATGAGTGTGTGTGTGTGTGTGTGAGTGTGTGTGTGTGTGTGTGTGTATAAACATATATACACATACATATGGACTTATATATGCATATATATTACTCAAAGAAATTAGGATTCTAGTAGAGCACAGGAAGTTATTATTCCTCCTCTTCACATAGTAAAATTTTAAAAACAATGGATCTGCTTCCAAATGTCATTTCCTTGGCTATCACTTGTATTCTGGATCTCATGCTTTTTTCTGTCAAACAATATTCTATATTTTCAAACAACTAGCTAATTCCTTGTGCTCTTTTTCATTATTATCCAATTTATCACTATAGCAACATTCAAAAACAGAAGGAACTTCAGAAGTGTAATCCATTGCAGGACTTTGGCAACGATTTCCAGAAGGCTGGCTCTGTAAGTGTTTTTAAGAATAAACAGGAAGTGCTGGGAAGGTGGCTCAGTGGTAGAGTGCTTGCCTTGCATGCATGAGTCCCTGGGTTCGATTACTCAGCACCACATAACCAGAAAAAAAGCCGAAGTGGCGCTGTGGCTCAAGAGGTAGAGTGCTAGCCTTGAGCTGAAGAGCTGAGGGACAGTGCGCAGGCCTAGAGTTCTGGCCCCTGACAGGACCCTCCCTAACACCCCCTACAAAAAGAATAAACATGGAATATCCTGTTGATCTATTAGGAAGGGTGGAGTCTGGATAGTCCTTGTAGGGAAGCACAGAGTTGCCTCTGCCGGATCCATTTCAATGCTGAGGGTGTTTAGATACAGAATTTGCTAGGTCAGCTTGGGACTAGTGACTCACCCCTGTAATTCTAGCTACTCAGAATGCTAGATCTGAAGACAGTGGTTCAAAGCCAGCCCAGGCAAAAAAGTCCATGAAACTCTGAGATCCAGTAGTCTACTCACAAAAGTCCTGATGTGATGTTGTGCCTCAGGTGGAGAGTGGTAGACTTGGGCAAAAGAAACCAGAGACAGAGCCCAGACCCAGAGCTCAACTCTAATATTATCCAAAAAAAATAAAAACGATAATAGAATTTTGTAGGTCTCCTTTGCTCTTTCATTTCACCTAACTCGCTGCTTCCTTACTAGCTTCCTTACTTCCTCTTCTTAAACAGTAGAGTACGCTCCCTGCCTGCTTCTATGCCCATCCCATTCAGTGGAAGAAGTCCAAGGCTCTGTTTCTATATCTGCCTGCAACCATTTTCAGAATGACCTACTTTTCTGCTTGCTTTTGAGCCACAAAGTGCCTTGCATGTTAGTTTCCAAGTGTCAGTTGAGGAAATGTTGCATTGTGCACCACGAAAGTTGGGCATAAAGCTGTATCCCATGCTGGAGCACTGACTGTGCTGTGGTGTTGCTGTGCAGCAGAAGAGCCATCATCCTGAGCAGAAAAGTCAGGAGGACAGACCTTTGTCCCTGGAGAAGCCCTGCAGAACCCTGCTCATCCACAGCCCGGTGCAGATGCAAAAAGGATGCAAGAGGAACAAGCAGCATCTCTTCCTCTTCACTGACTTATTACTTGTGACTAATGCCAAGTACGTATGGACTGCTCCCTGTCATGCTTAGCACAAATGCTTCACACTAGCAAATGACATTTAGATATCTGCATTTAATCCACAGGTGCTTTGTCAATTTTGTATTCCAAAGTTCAGATACTTTATTTCTCCCATGTTCATGAAGCTCCTGTGTTGTGTAATGGTTGGGAATATTTTCAACAATGAAGACACCACCTGGCATGCTGTTGATCCTCTAGTCACAGCACATAGATTTTTGAGGCAGAAACTAGAGTTAGGGTCCAGGCTACACTATATATGAAGACCAGGTCTCAAACACTCATAACACAACATAATCAAGAAAGTGATAGATAGATAATCTTGTATGAGGAGTTCAAAATTATGAAACAAGAGAGAATAGTATGGTAGAGTATCTAGTTCTTGACACGACACATCTAAGATAACTAAGAGAGATGGTGTTTGTTGCCCTTTTTAGGTATCAGAAATGCTTCAAGATTAAAACTGTGGTCCCACTGCGTGCCCTGTGGATGGCTGACTGTGGGGTCAATTTGGACAAGGGTGGTGATCACTCCAGAAAGTCCATTCTTTTGGGCTGGCCCCTTGAGAACTTCAAGGCCACCTTTGGGTAAGACTGACCACTGCACCCTGAAAGCAGCAGGGAAATAGCAAAAGAGTTATCCTTCATTAATCACTTAGCTATGTCAGATATCATTCCTAATGACTTTCAGTAACCTTCAGCATTGTTCCAAGTAATGTCAAATGAGTTCTCTAGGTTCTAATAAAATGTAGTAGAATTCAGGAAATTCTCTAAGGAAGTAAAACTGTCAAACCCTTTTCATTTTCCCTGTTTATTCCTTGGAAATGCATACTGTTGATTCCATGTAAATGTCATGTTTCTTCTGGGTGCCTTGATCTGAATGATTATTTTGTAAAGTATTGGAAAAGCACATCCAGCTCTGTCAGTTTTATCCAAGGAGAAATGGAAGGTAGCCCTAGTGTGAGATTGAAGTATGGTCAGGAGGCTTGCATCACACAGTGGCAGGGATTCCATTCAATCCATTTTTCTTCTACAGCAGTCTGCCTCACATTACAGTAAGATCCCCCTTATAAGGCCAAGAATCCATCAAACCCCAATTATGAGTAGGATCAGTTCTGGATTTGCTTGGACATCAATGAATTGATAGTACTTTTACCTTTAATGACTGTAAAGACATTGTATATGAGATGTAATTTAATATTGTCTCTGCTTTTATTTTGCAGTTCTTGTGAACAAAAAGAAAAATGGATCAGTTTTCTGCAAAGGTATTAAGCAAGTGCTTTTATTTAATTTTTAGTTTGTTAGGGAATGGGTACCTGAAAACCAATATCTTCAATACATTCTGCCCCATTTTCTATGGAAATTTTTTGCCATGGCTGCAGTTCTAAATCATAAACAGTCTTTATTTTTAAAGACATTCAGGACATCCACCCGAAATCTCCCTTCATTGTATTGATGAACTTGAGCTAAAATTTTCTGAAAATATATACAGGTTATCAGGCACCAGTGTCTCAATCCTATAATCCAGCTACTCAGCATGCTGAGATATAAGGACTGCAGGTTGAAGCCATTCTGCGTAAGATAGTCAAGAGACACTTATCTCCACTTAACTGTCAAAAGAGCCAGAAGTGGTGCTGTGGCTACAGTGTTAGTGTCACGGCCTGCAGCAGAGAAACGGTACACAGACATTGAGTGCAAGGGCCACGTTTGACCCCATCTATATTCCCGAGTTCCATTGAGCTAGCTCAGAGCCACTGTTGCTTTTAGTTGTCCAGGCAGGCTTCGGCCCTCCCATCTAGATGGTGAAGTTTGAAACACTGAATATGATGCCTTCCCAAAGGTCACCTTCCAGAATAATGTTTTCTTTCAAATCCTATTTCCCAACAATGCTATTGTGTTGATTAAAATCTATAATGGCTCCATAAGTGTTTATAAACGATGAAATACAGATTGAAAAATATCAACAATAAAGATGGATTTGAAAAAAAAGTTACCAGCTAATAATTGTGCTACTCTGGGTTGAATGAATCAGGTATATCAACCTTGCAAAGGAGGAAGAAGATGAGGATAGCATTCCTCTTCAGATCTTCACCCATGAAGTTAAGAACAATCACTTTGTAAGTGTTATGTAGGATAAAGTGGAAATTTATAGTTACATGCTTACGCTAGAAAGGTGGGAGATTTTTATAAATTATCAATGGTAAGGAAACTTTTAAGAACAATGAGAGGAAGAAAATTAAGAATTTAAGAAAGGTCAAAATTGAGAGATGAGCTTGATTTACTTATATCTACAAATATAAAGATTAGAGCAATGAGTCTAGGTCAGTACTCTATGTTCTGAACAATTATCTTCCACTTGGAACAATTTAGTTTTCTGTTCATTGTATCATAGCTTCCTGTATATGAAGTAGAGCTGTGGGCTCAAAGTGCTAGAGCACTAGCCACGTGCAAAAAGATGTCAGAGAAGGACTCCAGGGCATGAATTCAGGCCCCATATCCAACATTCACAACAACAAAAGCAAAAGAAAAAACACAAAAGGAATGTCCTTTAAAAAAATTGCTTTATCATGTGGACATGTATGACTTTCATTAATTAAATACATGTTTACCTTATAGTAAGAATCTTTATTCACTTTCTTTAGCTAACATGTATAAATTTTGAAGGAAATTTTCACATTTAATATACATAAATTATCACAGTTTTATTGTAAACAAGGTCAATTTTATCAGTAAGTGGGGATAGTCTTCCTGGAATAAGAGTACTTCTTATGTTATTTTTTATTTATATTTGGAGTGGTTATCATGAATTCCATTTGTTTTTGTGGAATTCCTAAACGATGGAACAATGCCAAATATTATATAGAAGGTCAGATTCTGTTACCTCAATTTTCTTATGTAGAAACATTTAACCTAAGTTTTAAGATATTTTTTTCCTCTATAAGTTGTTCTAAGACATTGTCAGCCTACATGACTACTTCTGAAGAGTAATGGTATTCTTTATATCTATACTCTCTCTTCTTTACTAAATTTCAGTATTGTGTGTTTATTTACATAGGCACATGTTCATCATATAAGTACACGTGTCCATATACATACACAAGTTAGTATTGATAGGGGAAAGCAGAAGGACACAACATTACTAAGTGGATGCTAGTAAATGTCTTGAAAATGATTGATCTGTTTCAAGTTCCATAGTCATCATTGGAGGGAGAGAAGGCTGCATGGTTCTCAGTGGATAACACAGACTTGTCTGTACCTGACTCACTCCAATAGCAAAAATGCTTAGAGAACAATCTGTTAGCTCAGCACTACATGATAAAAGTGGGCTTTACTGAGGTCTAAGTTTCCTGAAGTAAAGATTGCAGGTGCATGTCATTTCTCCTGAAGAGCTGAGTATCTGCCTATTGATTGATAATCAGCTTGTGGGAAGGCTCCATATTCATGCTTGTGGGTCCAGGGCAGCTCTGTGGTACCATGTCCTACCTAACAAGGTTCCTATTTGACCTTGTCTCTTGAAAGACATTTCACTGAATTTTAGGCCTTCACAATTTTCCCCTCTCAATATATTAATGGTTTTCCAGTACCTTTTGTTCTCCATATGCTCTGGTGTCTCTTCAGCTGTCATTCAGATTTGACCTATGTGCAGTTTGTTTCCATGTGTCTGAGTTGTTTTCTCCTGGCTTCATGTTATACAAATAAATAAAGAAACAGTTCCACTCAAGGCTTTGTGCACTATACAGTTGTCGCCTTTAAATACCTGAAATCACATTTTGCTTGACTCATCAGGAAACTAATTGGTGATAATTATACAATGATACTGTTTGTTTTCTTAATATGTACCTTTTTTCACATATGTTTTATAGCCAATAACTGTCTTAGCAAAAAACTCAGATACAGTGAAGGATGTTATCAGAAATTCACTCTCCAACATTGGAATAAAAGTAAGTGATCTGTAAGCTCTTTTAAAATTAATAACCTATTTCTTAATGGAGATGAATAGAGATACATTTATGCTCATGTGTGTACTACTGTGCTAATAACATCGGTCTTCTCCTGGCCTCAAGATTGAGAACCTGCAGGGAGCTGGACTTGAGATGAATCTATACTTGGGTTCTTAAAATCTCATTCTTAATCTCATGCCAAGTGCAATTGAACACACAAGGAAGTTGATATATAATTTGGACCTGCTAACTTCATATATTTCTGTTATATATAAAAGTCTATCTATGATGAGCTAGTGTAATACTCTGAGTAAGAAAGTTTCAGGATAGGCAGGTGTGGCTGATGTCTGTAGTCCTAGCTACTCAGGAAGCCAGCCCATCACTAACCCCCTAAAAGACAAAAGCAGAGCTTTCCTTGTTAGACACACAGCTGTGTAAGGCACTGTGTCCTTCTTGGGTCCACTGTGAGTGGCTTTGTGTGACACTCAGTCCTTCTCTCCCCCAGGGCTCCGAGAATGACTACCAGTTGTGGCTCCATTCTGAAAATGAAGAAGTTCCCTTTGTCTTCATTGGTAAGTATCAAAGAAAGTTTCAAATGGGAGGGAATGGCGTCAAAGTTGGATTTCTAATTCTCCAATACTGATTCTTTAAGAGTTAAGCTTAATATTACTAAGGGTAACTATTGCCTATACAATTAGATTGTACGTTTTTCAATAAATGCTGAGCAGACACCACTTGATTTGTGTGTGTGTGTGTCTCTGTGTGTGTATGTGTGTGTGTGTGTGTGTGTGTGTGTAGGTTCATTTCTTCATGTGGCAAATCTTGGTTTGAGGAGAAAACTAGGTAGTTGACTTTATTCACTTGAAGTATAGCATTTTTGGATGATATTGGCCAAGACGTCTTCTATTCCTGAGTAGTAACTGCTTTGTACCACTACATAAAGATAAGAAACATGAGCTTTCTTGATTAAAATAAGGGGTTTTGTTTTCATGAAGTAGAAAGCAGATTGGAAATTCATTGTCAAAATCTGGGCTCCTATTCCAATGAAAGTCCTTGCTGCGTTTTCTCACCATAGGGCATGAAAATCCCTATGTGATTAAAATGAGTCAGTATGGAGAGACTGCATACCAGCCACGAGGACCAAGGCCACATGAGACTCACACTGCTCAGAGTCCTATCCTGGAGCAGTGCTATCTAGCCACAGGAGGCCGGTTCATTCTGAAGTCAAGGCAGCCAGCCCAGGGCCAGCAACTTAACGGTGAGTCCTCTCACTTCTATATGGTTACATAGTTCTCTATCTTCTGTACAATTCAGGACCTCTATGGTCTCTTAAAGCATTTGACATGCATAAAAAACACATTTAAGTAAATGGAAGCAGGGTACATATGGCTCAAGCTGTAATTCCAGCTACTGAGGAGGCTGCGATCACATTTTCTCAGAGTAAAGTCATTGTGCAAAGGAAAGTCCTGAGAGTCTTATTTCCAAATGTCCATGAAAAAGCTGGAATAGAACTCTGGTTCTGACGTAAAGGGCTCCTTTGAAAGAGAAAGCTCATGTCAGGGACAAGGCTCCAGAGATCACTAGGTAGCCTGTGGGAGGACATAAAGAGAAGAAAAGATGTCAACATCCTCCAAAGTTTCTGGAGAATATTCAATGTATACAGCAAGCTTGAATTAGAGTTTTTTCCTTAGGTGAAAACTAGAATGTGACTAGAGTCACCCAAAAGGAAAACATTTGCATTTTTTTGGTCAGTTGTGGGGCTTGAACTCTGGGACTGGGCTCTATACTTCAGGTCTTCAACTCAAGACGAACACTCTAGCACTTGCCCAAGAGTGCCACTTCCAGTTTTCTGGTGATTTTTTGAAGAAAAGAGCCTCACCAACTTTCCTGCCGGGGTTGGCAGATTGCAACCTCTTGAGTAGCTAAACAGAGAACAGTGGAAGACAACCACAGTTTCCCTCATTGGCAATAATTAGTATATGTCTAGGGTAATTTTATCAGATGAGCAGAACCAAAAACTCTGTAATATGACTATATAAGATGATGTTAAGGGAAATGAACACCAAGATGTGAACAGAAGTGGTCTTTCTTTGTTGTTGCTTTTGCCATGTACAATGAGATTTGTGTTTCCTTTGTATGTTCGTCCCTCTATGGTACATCCCTTGGGGTCACTGCGGATGAATTTGACACTGTGCACCTTCTATAAATTTATCTACTTTGGGGAGGGTATGGAAATAACAAGGACACAGGTTGACCCACTGCAAGAATGCTACTGAAAAGATACTTGGAAATAAAATTTATAATGTTTTGGAGAGAGGAATGGAGCAGGAGAGGGAGAGAAGAAACAGTTGGAGAGCAACAAAGGAAGATTTAACAATTCTTGCCAAGAAATGGACCTTGCTCATGTAACTAACACCTTTGTACATTATCTTTATTCTATATGTATATGAACATGTATACACATATATGAAGAGCATGACAAAAAAAGAAATGTACTCATTGTCTTACTCATGTAATTGTAAACCCTCTTTACGATATCTTCACAACTATATTAAAGTAAAAAAAAACCCACAAACAAAGGTCCAGAAAACTCGTAGTCTTTCACCTGGCAGGCACGCTGTGTGATAAGGGGAGATAACCTGATACAGGAAGTGATCAATGGGACACATGCAGAAATTCAAATAGGAGGAGAATGGCTCTCAATGTGAATGGTTATAAAACTCCACTGGAATGGTAGCTTTCCCTTTCAAAAGACAAAGATACACCGGACAGCCCTACTTCAACTCAGGAACTTTGTAGGTGCAAGAGAGCTGGCCACAATAATCAGAAAGATAAACTGAGTGTGCTCAGGCCCCTAGCCATAACCCACAGTTTACTGATTTGGGCAAAGACTCAATAGTAAAGGGAATTAAGCCATTAGAGAATGTGGATAATTTGACACAGAAGCTTAGGTTCTAGGAAATTAAAGTGATCCCTTGAAAACTTTTGCTTCTTTAGAGTCAGAGCAGAAGAAAGAAGGAAGGGGAAGATCTTTCATCAACTGGCTTTTTGGGCGGGGGTCCAGCACAGCCAAGGAGAACAGACCCCAGAAATCTTCACGTGTAAAGTCAAGACTGCTCTTTGGGACTTCCCTGGAGGCTGCTTGTAAGGATGGTAATCTACCCTCCCCTCTTCTGGTAGGTCCCAGTTTGGTATCTGCTGCCCTCCTGAGGAGAGGAACCTCCTGAGTGTGCAGGGGAGGGAGAGGAGTGTTCTCATGGAGCCCCAGGTCCAATTCAGCAAAGCATCAGACAATGGGTGAGGGTGCTTTGTTACTATTGCTCCAAGATATAAACATGTCACAATGTACAATTCCCTAAGTCAAGCCCAACAGGTAAGTATTCCCTTCAGTGGGGGACTGGTACACCAGAAGCCTCATTGCCTGCTGCAGATTTGTAGTTCCAGGCACTGTGCATGTGAAGCTGTGAGTCTCCCTCCTTCATGCTCCCTTCCAGCTTTATTCTTCCAACTTGCAAATGTCTCCAGTCACATACATAGACATTCCTCAGACATTCCTCAGTCTAGTTATTTACATATATTAGACAAGATCATATTTTAATAGTTCCTAGCATCAGAAAATCACACTGGTGGTTGTTGGTTTTCAGAGAGGAGGATGGACAGATAGTGTTTAAAAGATCTGTCCTTTCTATGGAGGAAAATGGAAAAGTTCTGAGGAAGCTGGTCACACAGTATTGTGTTTGTACTGAAGGCCAATGGACTGTGTGCTTTAAACTGGCTACAATGGTGACTCTTAGGTGATGTATGCAAAAAGGAAAAGAAAGATATTACTTTGCTTTCATTTGGTTGAAAAAGAAGCTTCAACCTCTAAGAGAAACCAACAAAATCTAAGTGACAAGGTAGAGTATCATTGAAAAACCATTGATATTGTTTTCACTGTTTCTTCCTGGTATATTAACCAGGCAACAATGGGTCACGCCTGTAATCCTAGCTCCACAGAAGTGTGAGATTGAGTGTGACATCTGAGATTTCTGCTCCATAGCTAGCCCAGACTGGAATGTTCATGAGACTCTTGTTTTTAATGAAGCACTGAAAAACCAGAAGCAGAACTTCAGCTGAAGTTTTAGGCCAAAAGACCTGAGCATCAAAGTTTAGTGACAGCACTCAAAACATGACTTCAAAGCTTCAGGACATTCATACATGCACACCCAAAATCCTAATTTACTATAGTGTGTGTGTGAGGATTGGATGAATGGATGTCTATCATGTGTAGAATCACTAACACATGATGGGAATTTTCCCTTGGATGCAACAGAGAATGCCCTGGTCTCACATTGTACCCAGAAATTTAAGGAGGAAGATAGGATCACCCTAGTCCTAATCTCACATTTAGAAAAATAATAGAAAATCTAAAAATGGACATACTGCTGTAGGAAGGATGTACATTATTATAATCCCAGGTCATTGGGACACCAGAACCTGGAAGACTAAAATTACAGGCCAGCACAGGAGGAAATGTCCACTGATTACTATTCCAAAATATCTAGCAAAAAGGAGGGATGGGAAGTGATGGGAAGGGGAAACAAGGAGGAGGCTACAATACTTGACAAGAAATGTACTCATGACCTTGCCCATGTAATTGTAATCCCTGTGTACAGTATTTTCACACTAAAAAATAAAATAAAATAAAGAAGTTTGGGTCAGAGGAAACAAAGGCAGCCTGGCTAGTGGGCGTTGGAACTTAACAGGGGACATATGTGAACGTAAGAAGGAAGGAAGGAGGGAAGGAAGGAAAGGAGAAGAGGAAAGAAAAGATGGAGGGAAGGACCAAAAGAGTGAATAAAGGATTGAGGGAGGGAAAGGGGTTAGGGCTTAAGAAGGGACTGTGTCCAAGGTCACACTACAAGTCCTCAACTCTGAAAACAGGGGACACCAAAATAGAACCAAAGAGAGCAAGGCCCCAGTGATGAATACAATCAGGGAAAACTTCCTAATGGACTAAGTATGAATGTGATGTGAAGAATCTAGCAACTACAGAATTTATAAATGGGAAATTAAAAGAGAAGAAATGCGCAGGAAGCTAGCATTCTTGGGAAGGTGTGAGGGGACAGGTGTGTTAGAAGGAGCCTGGGAGAGCTGAAGCTGGAAGCATTAAGTAGATGTTTTAGCAGTCAGTTCATTACACAGACAAATCCATTCACTGTTCAATGTTTCTGAGTCTGACCCTAGAATAACAGAACAACAACAAAATATATTTCCAACAACGAAACATAATTATTAATGAGGTCACCTACCTTGAGCACTGGAGCCTTGCACACTTAGACATCTTACTTAGAGAAATGTGAGGTGGTGCTCTGTGCCGTTTGACATGGAGGACCCAGGCTTTCTTTCCTCTCCTCCACACAGGAGATGATTTCCTTCCTCAGTCAGGAGGGGCGGCTCACCGAGGGCATCTTCAGAAAGTCAGGCAGCGTCAAAGCCTTCAGAGCCCTCAAAGAAAAACTCATGTCTGGAGCCCGACTGGACCTGCACCAGGAATCCGTGTTTGTGGTCGCCTCAGTGTTAAAGGTAGGACACAGCCAGCATCACCCAGGGAGGCAGCTTCACTGTGAGCCCAAAGCACTGCATCACCAGCACCACAATCACCCAAGAACCCCGAGGGGCCTCACACATCAAGCATGTGGGAAATGAAAAGACACATGTCTGTGTGTTCTGTCTGTTTACTTTGTCTTCTCACCTCAGCTCCTCTCATCTTCCGACCTGAACACCCATGCCCAAAGTAACTAATGCGTGATCTGATTTACTGTATCACTGTAAATCGCCATGACAATACAACTATGAGCACCAACAAGTCCTGCTACATATTTGCCAAACAAGCACCCAGCACTGCCTTCTTTAAGGAAGGTTGCACAAAGGCACAAAATGATATAGAATTTGTAAACATTCATAACCAAAGGTGAAGGCCCGAATGAGTCCCATCATGATTTGCCAGGCCAGCAGAGCCAGCTCATGCCACCATTCCTGCCCATCTCCAATACCTTTACAGGAAAGTTGGTGTGGATATGCAGACGCTCCTCTTCTCTCAGTATCCTCCATCTGCACCTTTTCTTCTGTTTTTCTTTCTTCCCATACATCCCACTATTATATTTACCTAAAAAGTCATTTCTTACCACATTACCCATAAATTTGATCATTAACTTGAATTAAGCAGCCCAAACATCTGTGCTCTCTGAAAATTCACCTGAGTTTCACCATCAGTACGTAAAGTTTGAAATGATACAGGTAGATTACAAATATCTTTATGCTTGTAGAAGGAAGTATTCAATAGAGAACCAATATATCTATACATTTTGCTCTTTTTGAACAGCACTACAGAAAAATCATGGGAGAATGATTAAGAATGGCTTTATAAAAATAATTTTGTTCTCACTTGCTCTAGGCCTTTTTTATGTCCTTTCATTGTTGGTGTAGACATCAGCCATGCTAATAATTTTCAGCCAGGAAGATAGGCATGCATTACTGTTCATGAAATCACAATTTTGGTACTGCCCACTTGAAACTCACATCACTGCCTAGCCAGAGGTAGACTAGTGCATCTCAGCTTCTCTGGTCTTGCTCTTGGTGATAACATGACAGATGCATACAGAGTTCTACTAACCCAGCCTGGAGATGAATATAAGCTCAGAACCATGATGAATGTACCATGGAGCCATTTCGAGAATGTTCACACAACACCCAACACTGTGGGCATTTTTCCCGTTTGTGTCATGTTGTGTATATACATTTTAATAGGCCACGTTATGGGATCAACAATTAGTGATCAGTTGTTCAAAATGATCTTGTGGGAGAAGCTTACATGTGCAGGTCACTAACCTTGAGATTCAAAGGTCCAAAGTTGTCAACATCTAAATTCTTTTTTTTTTAATTTGGAAAGTACTGTACAGAGGAGTTATGGATATATTTCTTATCAAGCATTGTTGCCTCCTCCTTTGTTTCCCCTTCCCATCACTTCCCATCTCCCTCCCACCCCAATTCCAAACATACATACATACATACATGCACCCATACAGACACGCAAGCACACGCAACACACTCACTCACACCCATGTGTTCACACACACCTACACACACACACACACACACACACACACACACACACAAACACATCTTGCGCCACAGTTGTACAGTTCCTTTCAACATAATGTCTTATACATCTCTCTGTGGCAATGGGTCCACATGTATCCCTGTTTAAAGAATTTGTTTTTTTCCTTTGCCCTACACAAGGTATACCAACATCAAATACAGTGAAAACAGGGCTTGTTCCATTGGACAGGGACATACAGAGCAACAAAAACATATAACTATATTAGAAACAATTGCAAGAAAGAAAAAACATTTGAGTCCTTATCTTGGGGTTCATTTCGCCTAATTTCAACGTATCTGACCATTTCTGCTTGTCTCAGATATATGCTGGTTATTGCAAATAAGGGAAACCATGGGACCTATGTTTCTTTGGGCCTGGCTTACTTCACTTAATGTATTTTTTTCCAAGTCTTTCAATTTCCTAACTAATGGGGCAATATCATTCTTTCTGATGGAGGCATGGAATTCCATTGTGTATATATCAAACATTTCCTTGATCCTTTCATTTACTGAGGGGCATCTGGGTTGGTTCCATATCTTAGCTATGGTAAATAATGGTGCAATAAGCATAGTTGTGCTGATAGCTTTAATATGGTCTTATTTGTGATCATTTGGGTAAATGCCCAAAAGTAGGATTGTTGGGTCATTTTAAATTTTAGATACGAGACCCTTGTCCATTGTATGGATGGTGAAGAACTTCTCCCAATCTGTGGGCTTTCTATTAATCATGCTAACTATGTCCTTTGCCATGCAGAATTTCTGTAATTTAATGCAATCCCATTTGCATGAATTCCCAACCTCTCTTTGATTTGTTGGGTTTCTGTGTCTCTATTAAGAAAATTTCAGCCTATACCAAGGAGACCAAGGGTTTCTCTTATTCCATACTGTAATGTTTTCAGAGTACTCTGAGGTCTTTGATCCATTTGGAGTTGATTCTGGTGCAGTGTGATATATAAGGATCTAGCTTTAGTTTTCTACAAGTGATTAACCAATTTTCCCAGCACCATTTACTGGAGAGGCTGTCTTTCTTCCATTCTATTTTTTAACTCTCTTATCGAAGATAAAGTGGCTATAGGTCTGTGGGTTCATTTCTGGCTTTTCCATTCTATTCCATTAGTCCTGAAGTCTCTTCTTGTGCCAGTACCAAGCTGTTTGATTAGTATGGCTTTTTAGTAGAGTTCGAAATTTGATATTGATATTCCTCCAGCACTGGTCTTTCTGTTGAGGATTGTTTTGCTATTCTAGGTCTTTTATTGTTACAAATGAATTTTTGGATTGCCTCTTCTATTTCCTCAAGAATGAGGTTGGAATATTGTTAGGTGTTGGATTGAATTTGTTGATAGCTTTGGGAAGAATAGCCATTTTCATGATGTTGATCTTTCCAATCCAGGAGCATGGGAGTTTTTGCCACTTTCTAAGTTCTGCTTTGTCTATAAGTCTCCATCATAGAGTTCCTTCACTTTTTTGGTTAAGTTAATTCCTAGGTATTGTATTGGGAGCCAGCTATTAGTAATGGAGTTGCTTTCCTGATTTCAGGTGTGCTTTTCTCATTGTTCCTATACAGAAAAGCCATTGATTTTTTTTTTATTTTTTATTGTGAAAATACTGTACAGAGGGGTTACAATTACATGGGCAGGATAATGCGTACATTTCTTATCAAGCATTGCAGCCCCCTACTTTGTTTACCCTTAACATCCCTTCCCAGCCTCCCTCCCCACCCCCCCCAGCCCCCCCCACCAACTTTGTAAAGCTCCCTTTTGACATGACTACTTGTAATTCTCATTGTTGCAACAGGTCCACCTGTATCCTTAAACGACTTGTTTTTCCCCATCTCCTTCACAAGTTATACTGACATCAAATATAGTGAAAGCAGGAGTTATACTGTGGGGGAGGGACATACAAAACAACAAAGAAATAATCTTATAAATGCATTAGAAACAATTGCATGAAAAAAACATTAAAATACATATCTAAGGGTTCATTTTCCTAACATCACATTATCTGACCTTTTCTGCTTGACTCATACATATCTAGATATTGCAAATAAGGAAATCCATGGGACCTATGTTTCTTTGGGCCTGGCTTACCTCACTTAATATAATTTTTTCCAAGTTTTTCCATTTCTTAACAAATGGAGCAATGTCATTCTTTCTGGTGGAGGCATAGAATTCCATTGTGTATATATACCACATTTTCTTGATCCATTCATCTACTGAGGGGCATCTGGGTTGGTTCCATATCTTAGCTATGGTAAATAAGGCTGCAATAAACATAGTTGTGCTGGTAGCGATGTTAATCTTTTTAATCCAGGAGCATGGGAGGTTTTACCATTTTCTAAGTTCTGTTTGGATTTCCATTTTCAAGATTTTAAAGTTTTCATCATAGAGGTCCTTCACTTCTTTGATTAAGTTAATTCCTAGGTATTTTATTTTTTGTGGGGCTATTACAAATGGAGTTGCTTTCCTAATTTCAGCCACACTTTTCTCATTGTTGGCATACGGAAAAGCCATTGTTTTGGGGGGGTTAATTTAATACCCTGCTACTTTTCTGAAGTTTTGAATCAGCTTGAGTAATTTGGGAGTGGAGTCTATGGGATTCTTTAAATACAAGATCATGTCATCTGCAAAGAGGGAGAGTTTTATTTCTTCTTTCCCTATTTGGATCCCCTTTATGTCTGCATCTTGTCTTATTGCTGTAGCTAGGCATTCTAATACTAGATTGAAGAGAAGTGGAGAGAGTGGACATCCTTGTCTTGTTCCTGAGTTAAGAGGAAATGTCTTTAGTTTTTCAACATTAAGTATAATGCTGGCTGTAGGTTTATCATTTACAGCCTTTATTGTATTGAGGAATGTTCCCTGGATTCGTAATTTTCCCAAAACCTTCAGCATAAAGGGGGGTAACATCTAAATTCTTATTGATGCATGTTGATGAGGATGGACAAGTGCTTTTATCCAACAGACTGAAAGGAACCTAATATAGGTACTGTTCGTGGATGTAAAAGGAAAGGTAACTAACTGGTACTCACAGGTGTAAGATGATGTATTTCATTCATTGCAGAGTGTTGGGGAATTTTAAGCCAAAATTCAGAACTAACATACTGTATACCTAGTCCTTCCCATATGATATGTACAGAAGTATTTAATTCACAAAAAACACTACTTATTCAATTAAAACTGCAAAGAAACAGGTGAAATGTGTGGGCCTATTTCTGCTCAGCAATAGGATTTAGAACCACTGCATACCCAGCATTGTCCTTTAGAGTAGATTGTTCCAGTCAAGTAGCAGTTTTCAGAGAAAGGGGAGATGGGTCCTCACTCCCACAGTACCTAATGCAGGTGGGTGTTTGAGAATTTTCTTAAACTAGGCACTGTTCACTTAGTTCTTTTGATGTTCCTGGCTCTTGTTTTCCATTCTGGTTTGTGATGTGTGGGGGTACTTTTCAATTGAGAGGGCATTCCTGTCAGGAAGGGGTGTAGTCTGTTATGAAACAGAGTCTGTTCCTTGAGAAAAGAAGCGATCCTCTTCTTTCAGTTTGAAGCACATATAGCACATGCATGTTTCCAAATACCTGTTTCTAAGTTGTCTTCACCAGGTCCCTAATCCTTCCTGCCTCAGCAGCACTGCCATGCTCTGCTTTGTGCTTTCAGTTCAGGTGGGGAGGCTGCTGGCACCTGTGTATGTAGGAAGTGAAGAGAGGGCAGTGTAGGTCACAGATTCACTCATTGAGAAGGGATGGGGGTCAATCCATTTCTTCCACCTGCATGTTATAATTGTATGACATAGTTTGTTGCATCAGAATATCCTGCTTTTGTCTCTGGAAGGATTTTCTTCGCAATGTGCAAGGAGGTGTGTTTCACACTGGCATGTATGAGACATGGCTTAGTCTCATGGATGAAGACCTTGAAGAGGAGAAAATCATTCTGGCCCAGAGGTAGGATTCAGGAAATGAGTCTGCTCTGGGTAGGATTAAAAAATCCAACGTTTCCACTCTTAGGGAAACTAGCCTCATGGTGTAGAGAGTTTAAGGTGCTGAAATAATTGTGAGTCGGGTAAAATTTTCATTTGGTCTCATCCATGCAAGACTTCATAGAGACAGGCAATTATAATCTGTGTATGAATGAGTTTTTTTCCTGTGGTATTGTTTGCATAGCTTCTTTCCCATGTATACATAAGGAAAGTCAACACTGATGGATAGCAGATTATACTGATGGACCCATGTAGGGAGGGCAAGATCTCAGCTTGGTCAAATACTAACATAAACATCAAAGTCTATATAGCTTCAATGAAATTTTTTATATTCATTTTTTCTTGGAATGAGTCTCTCATTATAGTATGTACTTTGGGATGTGATCACTAAACCTGACTTCATAATTGCCATTTCAGAGATAATTTAACTGTTTATTTTTCAGGAAGATTTTTGTTGAGTACAATGTGAACCAATACAATGTTTATTTTAAAAGACACTATCTTGCTATTGATCTAAATACATCTGTTCCAAGATAATGAGTAGTGTAGTCATCTCAAGGATAGATTTTATGCAGTAGGTTAAAGTATATCCTTCTCTCTTTATACTTTCAATTAGTTCAGTCCAACTGATAGAAAAGGCACTTTGTGTGTGTAGAATCTGCTACAAGTAATTGCTTACCTGAAAGTGTGTTTTTCTGAGTTCAGTCTTTTAGAAATGCTGCCCAGAGTCAACCAACTGCTGCTGAAACATCTGTTTGGAATGTTAAGCCAAATCCACCAGAATTGCTTCCTAAACCTGATGACCGCCTACAACCTAGCTGTGTGCACAGCCCCAAGCTTGATGTTCCCGCCCCCTGATGCCAGGGCAGGATTTGATATGCAACTCATGAGAAAGGTAATGGCCTCTCCTAGCTTCATCCTGACAAGCAGAGTGGCTGGTTGGATCTGGAAAGGCATGCCTGACAGTCCAGGATTTAAGGACACAATGGACTGCAGACCTCAGGAAAAGAGGTGTTCACCCTATCTGTGGTGAGGTTTACAAACATGTGCAGCAAGGAGAAAGCAGCAGTGTGGTCCTTTCTCTTTCCCTTGAGTATTGAGGAGTGGAGGCTGACCAAACCCTAGGGAAGAAAGGAGGATGACAATGGTGACAATGAGTCCAACCAACAACGTTCTGCTCTCTTCTTGCCATTGTGAATCTGTGATCTTGGGATGGTTTTCCAGTTAGTGTTTTCCTCTGCCCAGTGCTCTGTTCCTGTCCAGACACTTCCCCTTAAGAAAGGGATTAAACCATGAAGGCTAGGATCTCTGTCCTATGCATAGGCTCCCACTTTAAGTTGTTTTCAATTAGAGAAATATTGGTACCAGTTGATAAGTCATCAGATTCCTGTTAGTAAAGAGTATCATCTAATAACTTGCACTGATCTAGTCCATAGAGTGAGACAGAGAGATGAGAGGAACAGACTAGAATCCTTCAGTATTCTCTGAGCTCAGCTCCTTATGATTACCTCCCACTAATGAAAGGTCTGCAACTGTTCCTCCCAAATGCATCTACCTGAAGGGAAACATTCTTCAGGGTCTTTTGAGAGATGCCTAATATATAAACTATACATAGTATTCCTCATTCACTACACAAAATAGAAACTAGTGAACTATTCTAAAATGTCTCCACATAAACAGAGGGTATATGAGACCAGGGCAGTTGCCAGGCTCACGCTGCCATAGGGTTGAGGCCCAGCAGTGTGGAGCAGGGATTGCTGCTGCATGACACAGAGCTCCTCTGCAGGGGCTCTTCCTTCCCCACAGCTCCACACACAAGCTGGCCTGAGTTTAAGGCAGGGCACTTTGGAAGGGAATTTCAGGAGTTCATTCTATTCAATTATTTTCTTTTAAATATTACTATATACAACTGTAAGGAAAACAAACTATTTAGAGATATAACAATGATGCTATAAAGAAGATATAATTTTGGATATTACAAAGATGTTGGCAGTTAAGCAAAGTGACTCACTGTGCCTCTCGTCCATTCATTGTGTTTCAAGCTCTGGTCTATAAACACCATCCATAGTTTGTAAATTATGTCTCTGACAAAAGTGGCTTATACATCGCTTCTAATTTAAATTCTGAGTTTCTCCCCACATTCCTCAAGCCTCTGTGTGTTTGCTCCAAGAATCACAGATCAGAGGATTCATAACTGCCAGATGACAAGAGTAGTCTATGTGTCTCTTTTTTTGTTACAGGTTGCCCTGGTGCAGTTTTTGATTGAAAATACTCCCAGAATCTTTGCCAAAGACTTCACTCCCATTTCTTAGGAGAGTCCAGGTACTGTGGAAATGTGAGGTAGCCTCAGGAAGCAGGAACAATTTAAATGAACAGTTGAACTGCCCTTGGGGAGGACCAGCAGGGAGGCTGCCCAGGCTTGGGAGATGCTTTAGGCCATGGCTAATGCAGAAGATTCTGTCCTAAAGGGAATGGTGCAGGCCAGGTCACCACCTCTTTCTCTTCCCAAAGGTGATCACAGCTCATTACCCTGTCAGGAGACCAAAACCATGGCCGTGTCTGTTTTCAAAAGGCAATCAAATTGTGCAATCTCACAATTAGTTTCTTTCAGCTCTCAAATCAAGCAGGATCATGTCAGAATCTGAGGATTCCTGTCAGATAATTTGTGAAAAATTAATTTTACCAATTGAATAAATTTAATAGAGGTTTCTTAGAAAATCCAGGTCTGATTTGTTAATGGTAGCTAAGTATAGCTTCTTCCCCAGGATTCATCACAGAAATTGAGCTTAGTTTCAGAACCTCAGCATTTCTATCACATATTTCTATTTTGCCCTTTCATGTTTTTGTGGTGTTTATCTCATTGCTTTGAGAAAGTCTTTAGAGTAGTTGTATTTGTCAGGATTTGAGAGAAGAATTGGAGACCATTCATAGCAAGATTTCTTGTTTTCTTCTTGTTTCTTTTAGACTGACAATGAAGCTATGATTGTGTGAGCACCACTGAAGACAAGCTCACCTTCTTTTGCCTCCCACTTCCTCTTCCCATCTTTCCAAATGTAAAGACATACCTATCCCCATAGTACGCTAAGTTTTTCACTTATATTGTTTTCTCTTATGCTAATTGTTGATATAATAAAATGAAAACAGAATTCTGTGTGTTGGCCAGTCATGTTCTTGGTTCATCCGCATATTGGGTTGAGGGTGTTGGCTCAGCTGGCAGTTGTTCTGGTTCAGCCAGTGACATGTGTGTTGCTATATCTGCTGCCCCTAGAACGGGGCTGACACAGGCCTTTATATTTTGTGCCAGCTCTGGCTGGATTCCACATGTTCTACAAGCAGCTGAGTCTTCATAAGGAAGACATACACTTTCCTAGACTCAAAGTGGGCAAAGACTGTTCTGTTCTGTTCCTGTCACTATTACCACAGCCAAGTGTCCCACAGACAAGCCAGGAGTCAATGTAGGTAAAGACTGTGGAGGGGAATCCAAGACAAAATCTAAAGTAATAAGACAGGATGGTGTTGTTTATTATGCAGGCTTCTTCCTGTAGGTGAAAGTCCTGAAAATTCATATGCAAGCAGCATCACTAATACATATGCTATATTTTTTCCATCAGTCTTCAGTTATCCATTCTTCAGGCCAGTGTTCCCAAAGTTGTATTTCCTAGAAGGGCTGAATGAGCTAATATCAAAGTATAAGCTATCTGTGGAATAAAGGCAGAAATTTATCCCTAAAGAAATCCTTGTCCCCACCATCTTATCCCTTGAAGAGGTGAGACAATGTCACCAAGAATAGATGCCTCAGCAGAAAAGGGTTGGAGAAAGCCCTTGTAGCTGTTTATTCTTTAAAATATTCATTTTCCTCTTCCCCTTCTCCTCCACAAATTACACCGACATCAAATATAGTGAAAGCAGGGGTTATAGTGTGGGGGAGGGACATACAAAGCAACAAAGAAATAATCTTATAAATGCCTTAGAAACAAATGCATTAAAGAAAGAAAACATTTAAATACATATCTAAGGGTTCATTTTCCTAACATCAATTTATCTGCCCTTTTCTTCTTGACTCATACATATACAAGTCGTTTAAGGATACAGGTGACCTGTTGCAACAATGAGAAGTACAAGATGTCATGTCAAAAATGAACTTTACAACTTTGGTGGCGGGGGGGGGGGGGGAGGATTGGGTAGGGGGGGAGGATTGGGTAGGGAGGGCGGGGGAAGGCTAGGAAGGGATGTGAAGGGAAAACAAAGGAGGAGGCTTCAATGCTTGATAAGAAATGTACTCATTATCTTGCCCATGTAATTGTAATCCCTCTGTACAGTATGCTCACAATAAAAAAAAAACCTATTGGAGATTTAAATGGAAATAAATCTTTCACCAAATTTCAAAAAAAATATTCATTTTCCTGAGTAAATTGGATCCAATCACAACATGAAGAGTTAGGTTAAATATTAGTGGTAAAGACCGAAGAGATGCCTGGCAATGGGATTTATGCCTTTAATCACAGTTAATGGAGAGGCTGAGATCTGAGGATTGGCCTTCCAAGCCAGTCCTAGGAGTTAAGTCCATGATACCTCCATTGCCTATTAAGGTCAGTCACCAGTGCTACACCATGAGCTGAAGCTAAATATGCATGCGTTCGCATACAAACATACACACACCCAGAATGACATAAAGCAATGAAACATCCTGTGCTTGTGTTGCATTCTTCTTGATCAATATAAAAAGGAAGTAAGAAGCCATCACAGACTTAAAAAACCCAAAAGTCTGAAACAAAGTTTACATCACAACAATGGTCAGAAAATTATCCCCATCCAAGGTGGTAATGCGAGTGACATATAACCTTGAAGAGCCTCACAACCAACTGTTTTGGATGAGACAGGAAACAGATCATCTCACACGGACACAAGTGTGCACAGACAAGGGCCAGAAGGTCATCTCTTCTCCCCCTGCTCCACATTCTCACCAGTGTCTGCACTCAACACAGACATGCTCTCGTCAACAAGGAAAGTCTGACTTCCACTGGTTAAAAATACAGAATCAAATTAGAACTGTACTTTTGAAAATAAACAAGACAATATTCATTATCTCCTAGCATTCAGTTTTAGACTCCCATCATATAGTTATTCTATTTTTTTGGTAGACTTATTTCACATGATTTGATGAAACATGATTGAAGAAGCAAAAGACATTTCAGAAACAAAAGTTTTAAATTTCCACACCTGTATCAGGCAGTTCATTTACTGCACAGCAGCTAAATCTTTATTTATACATCACAGTGTCGCCTGCTGTTTTCCTGGACTCAGTTTTGTGAAAACCACCCTCCATTAAAGCAAATATAAGGGAAATGTAAACATACTTTCCAACATTACAAAGCACATACTTTCGTTTATTGTATTCCATTCATGCATCAACTTGGATCTTGTTACAACTTTTATTATTCAAATAAGAAAATGCTTTCGGGTATTTTTGGGACATTCTAACAGGCATGAAAATGAAAAGTCATAGAGAAAATTTCAGGAAGAACTCCTCTGTGTTTTTAATTACAGGTCATTTTATTCCTTTTGGTAGAAGTTCAGTAATGATGCTGGACATATCACAACTATGCCTCTATTTTACCGATTTGCTCACATTTTGCAAATTTTCTTTGAATTCCCATATTTGTGTGTGTGTGTGTGTGTGTGTGTGTGTGTGTGTGTGTGTGTGTGTGTGTGCGTGTGTGTTGTTCTACAGGTTTTTTTTTTAACACTTTGCTTTTCCTTCAGAATTCTTCAGTAGATTTGTTCATTTTGTATGTTCATGTGTGTGTGTGTGTATCTGTGTATATGAGAGAGATAGACAGAGAGAGAGAGAGAGAGAGAGAGAGAGAGAGAGAGAGAGAGAGAGAGAGAGACTGAGTGTGCAAGTGGGTTCATGTCCTCAGCCTTGAACACAGGGACTATTGCTGTCTCTGAGCTTTATCACAAAGACAACAGTCTACCACAGGAATCTCAGCTCCACTTTCAGGTTTTTTGGTAGATAACTTAGATAAGAGTCTCCAAGTCTTCCACATCCAGGCTGGCTTCTTACCCTGATGCTCAGATGTCAACAAGCTGAGAAGCTAGAAATATTGGCTTAAACCTCCTTGGCTCAGTAGAGTTCTGCATTTTTTTATATCCGTATCAACAGCATCTACAGTGCAGCCTACAAGTGTATCTGACTTCTGTTCTTTCTTTGCTAATGGAGATATTTGATTTAGGTGAGACAGTTTACCACTCTCTGGAAAACATGTATTTTCCTGTGACCTCCAATGTTAACATTTTGTAGGTACTACTGGTGGAAAGGAAGTTAGATGCCCAAATGTTAGGTATTATTTGGTCAGGGCAGGTTGTCAGATTTATGGAAATATCCCCGTGAACTCCATTACTTTTTACAATAAACATGTTGTAATAACAATGTGGAAGTGGATAGAGACTGCAGGTGATATCCACATTCTCCCTCAAATTTAGTTTGGTTGTGGGAGGCTTTAAATGAAATCTGGAGGGGCTGATGAATTTGAATTTCTGTCTTCTACTTACCACTCTGGGATAGTTGCCCTTCTTATACCTTCTTTTAATATCTTCAATGAATAAGTATTTTCTTTGTTTGCTTTGAGGCATGGTGTCTGCATCCATGGCCTGGCTAGACAGGTGTTCTACACGATGCACGTGACAAGAAGCATATGCTTGCAAGGATTCTGAGAGGCTTCAAGGTGGGGAATGTGGATGAGAGGTTCCCATCCCTGTTGTGTGCAGATCCAAAGAGCAGTTCATTTGAAATAAAAAAAATGGAAGCAACAGAGAATCCTCCATGTGTACAAGGTCAAACAGCCTCTCCTGGGTCATTGAGGAAAATTATCTGAGAGGACGAAAATAGTGAAGGGAACTCGCTAAAAGTGTGGATGAAAAGGGTTCTGAATAGTAGAAGAATATAATTAAAAAGTGTGTATTATATGAATGTATAGAAAACCAAAATGAAACTATTGCCAATTAGTTTTAAGCTAATTGAAAAGAGAAATAAGTGGGTGTCAGTATCTCTCCTAGAATCCCCCCGCTACTCAGGAGGCTGAAGTCTAAGTGTGATGGTTTAAAGCAGAACTGGCCAAGGATTTCTGAGAGAGACTGTGATCTTCAAACAACAACAACAAAAACAATAACAACTAGAAAAAAATAGAAGTGGAGCTGTGGCTCAAGTGGTTAGAGTGCTAGCCTTAAGCAAATTTAGCTTACGGAAAGTGCCCTGGCACTGTGTTCAAGTCAAATGACTGGCAAAAGAACAAACAGAGAGAAAGAGAGCAAGAAAAATTGCACTATCAGATAATACCAAGTGATACAATCTGAGAACTTATACCTGAGGACTCCTTGTGGAAAACTTGGTTCAAGAAGGCAGTGTTTAGAGAGGTTGGGGTCTTAATTAAGAGGGACCCCTGCAAAAGATCATGAAGTAACTGGGGTGCTGCTCTCTGAAGGATTAGAGTACTACAGGTGTGGTTAGTTCTCCTGAGAGGTTTGTACTAATGACCACCCCTGATCTATGCAGTCTGTCAGCTTCTTAGCTCAGCCTAGGCTCTCTCAAGGGTGCTCTTGGTCCTAGAGCTATCGCCGAAGATAGGAAAGCCTGATTTGGGCATTCAGTCTTTATTACTACTAATTAAAATTCTCTATTAAAATCCCAGTCTTTGGCATTATTGTAGATTTGCAATTCCTACAAATACACTGGGTTATGAGGCAGTGTAGCACTCATTATGGCTGTATTAAAGAGCAATAGAAAAATGTATATAGTATAGGTATTATATTTTACAATAGCAAAATTATCTACAGTTATCTCAAAGGATTTTGAACAGATAGGAGCTAATCGGGAAGGAAGAGGATGTGTCGACCTGGCACAGTCGAGGTCCAGAGGAGAGTCACCCCCTTCATACCCAAGTTTTCATCAGTGACTGCACTCAACACACTCACAGTCGTGGTCAACAGCGAAAGCCTCACCTCCACTGAATAACTGTACAGAATCAATTACAACTGAACTATTGACAAATATACAAGGGCATGGGACCTACTGACATTTGTTCATAGACTGTATATTACTGTGATGCTGACCTTTTGGTGGATTTTTTCACACAGTTTGATGAAGCCTAGTTCTGAAATCCCAAGAGGTGTCAGAAACAAGAGTTTTCCCTTTCCACACCTGAGAAGGGCAGCTCCCTTAATGCACAGCAGCTCAAACCTTTCTGGTTCATCTTACTCTTATATTAGAGACCTGCTAACTATTTGCCTGGAGTTAAATCTATGAAATTCGGTGCCCCAAAGCTAGAGCGTCAGCAAACAAACAAGGGAAGTAACAAAGCAAACTTTTTACTTTAGTCAAATAAGTATATCCTTATTTTTAGATTTTGGGAGGCCTTATGGGAAAAAGAGAAAAAGATAACCTGCACAGAAAGGAACTCTGTGAATTCTGGGCATGTGTAGAGATGCCTTGAGGAAGGTATCTTTGAATCACACATCAAATGCGTACTCTATTAAAACAACAATCTAATATTTCATTCAAGCTATGTATCGTCTTCCTAGGAAGGAATCTATAGGCCAATTTGCTCATCGTTTCTAGATTGTGTGTGTATGGTTGGATGTCTTGTCTTCAACTCAGGGCCTGGCTCTGAGATTTATTGCTTGAAGCAAGTGCTTTCCCCTTGAGCCTCTGCTACACTTTGGGAGTTTTTTTTTTATTTTATTTGTGAACATATTGTACAGAGGGGTTACAATTACATGGGCAGGATAATGCATACATTTCTTACCAAGCATTGCAGCCTCCTCCTTTGTTTACCCTTCATATCCCTTCCCAGCCTCCCCCCTCCCCTCCATCCTCCCTTCCCCCCCCACCCGCCCTGCACCAACATTGTAAAGCTTGTTTTCAACATGACAACTTGTACTTCTCATTGTTGCAACAGGTCCACTTGTATCCTTAAACGACTTGTTTTTCCCCATCTCCTCCACAAGTTATAATGACATCAAACATAGTGAAAGCAGGGGTTATACTTTGGGGGAGGGACATACAAAGCAACAAAGAAATAATCTTATAAATACTTTACAAACACATGCATGAAAGAAAAAACCTTAAAATAAATATCTAAGGGTTCATTTTCCTAACATCACATTATCTGGTCTTTTCCGCCTGACTCATACATATACTAGATATTGCAAATATCTAGTATTTCTTTGGGCCTGGCTTACTTCACTTAAACTTTGGGAGTTTTTTGTTGTGGTTTTCTTTTCTTTTTTTTTCAGGAATAAGTCTAGAACTCAGAGGCTGGGAGATGTCCCTGGGATAATTTTGTTGAAGACTAGGACTTTACCAGTTGATTCACAGCACCATTTCCAGGTTTTGATGCCACTAATTTTAGGTAAGAGTCTCAAACACTTTCCTGCCAAGGCTGGCTTCAAATCTGGATCCTCAGATCTCAGCCCCTTGAGTAGCTAGGATTACAGGCATGAGCCACCACCGGCACCTGGCAACTGGCTTCCTTGGTTGTTAACCAGAGATAAAAGTCTCAAAATCTTCCTCATCCAGGCTGGTTTCATGTCAAGATGCTCAGACCTCAGTGTGCTGAGTAGTTGAAATTAACATTATGGGCTTCAACTACTTGCGTTCACCTGATTTGTGGATGTTTTCCTCCCTTTCAAGACCTTCTACATTGAAATCTAGGGTTGTTTGTGGCATGTTTCCTCTCTATCCCAATGTAGACTGGTGATTTAGTTAGGTGAGACTCATTCCACCCTCTTTGCTAAGACACATAATTTCTGTGATATTATACCCCAAATCAGCAGTTCTCTTTAGCACACTTTCAGTGAACCTCAGTCAATTGTCTGAACACATGAAAGGAGAATTCCAGAAACAAACAATGCATACTTTGTAAATTGCACAGAATTTGAGCAGTGTGCTGAACCTCACTGTGTTTTGGTATTCAAAGGCTTTAATGAAATCTTAAGAAACTAAGAGACTTGAATAAGTCTGGCTTCTCCTCACTTCTTCAGGAGTTTCACAGCTCTTGTGCTTTCCTTTGAATCTCCATTCCAACCAAGTTGTTTTGTTTGCTTTTATGCTAGTCTTGAGACATGGTAACTGAATCCAAGACTGCACAGGACAGAGCTTCTCCAGCATCTAAACCTGACAGGAAGCATACGTCCCAGGGATTGTGAGGGTCTATCCAGGCCTTGTGCGTGGGAACAAGGGCTTCACACCTGGCTGGATACAGATGGTTGGAGCAGCTTTTTTGCAGGAAGTCAAAGTGGAGGCAACACAAATTCCTACAATGGGCACAAGGTCAAAGCAACTGTTGTGTGTCCTTGAAGAAAATTATCCACATGATGAAGATAGGAAGAGGAAACCTACTCAAATGTGGAGAAGAGGCTTTAGAATAACAAAGCATGGGACCAAAGTGCATTCTATGAATGTACAAACACAAAAATGAGACCACTTTCAGTAATGAAATAGCTAATAGAATGGGGCAGTGTCTGTCTGATATATACGCTTAATTAGGATCAGATTTGAAGATGGCTGGGCAGGAAAATCCAAGAGACTCTGATTGCTAATAACTACCAAGAAAAAAGAGCAGGAAGTGGAGCTGTGGCTTACGTGATCAGAGTGATATCATGAAAATCCCCATGGCCATGAGTTCAAGTCAAAGGACTTGTGAAGAGGAAAGAGAGAAAGAAAGGCAGCAGGAAAGAAAGAAAGAGAAATACACAGAAACAGAGAGAAGAGAGACAGGGAAAAAGTAAAACAAAATATAGAAAGAAAAAAGACACAGAGAACAGAAGAAAGCAAGAAAGAAGGACAGAAAGAAAGAAAGAAAGAAAGAAAGAAAGAAAGAAAGAAAGAAAGAAAGAAAGAAAGAAAGAAAGAAAGCAAGAAGGACAGAAAGAAAGGAAGGAAGGATGGAAGAAAGGAAGAAGAAAAATGTATTAAAGAACATTACTAAATTGCTTAAAAGAAATGAACTGATAAATACCTTCAATAATAAAGATGAATATGCACTTATGAAAATAAAAGAAAATGTTAAAATGAATTCTCTTGTATGATCCAGGTAATACAACATTTTTCCAAAGACAAAACTGTAGAGTATAGATCACATGAGCACTGACTAGGGTTTGGATTAGTGGAAGGTGTGGGAAGGTGGTGGGCGTGGCTGTGGAAGGGGAAATAAATAGTCTGTCTCCAGAGGAATCACCTGGGCCTCTACTGTGACTACATGGAAGTTCTGCTGGACTGGATTTGGATTTGCACAAAGTTTCCTGATAATAAAAAAAGCTTGGTCCCAGGGTCAGTGAGGAGAGATGTTGGGGTCTTTTTGAAGAGAGACCCATGTAAAGATCATCCAGTGACTAGGAAGCTGGCCTCCAAATGAGAAAATCTCTGGAGATCTGGTTAGTTCTCTGGAGAGGAGTGCACCTACAAGAGATCACCTGCTGTGTCCACTCTGCCCAGCATCCTGGCTCAGCACAAGCTCTCTCCACAGTGCTCCTGGTCACTGAGATGTGAGCCAGTCCAGGGCACTGACCACAGGCCAAGTTTCAGAATACCATGATTTGGATATTCATCCTTCATGATTGAACATCTTGTCTTTGTTAAATATCTAGGCCCATGCATATTTAGAGCACTGAAATGTCAATGAATAAACTGTGTTATGATGCATGGCTATATTAAATGGAAACAGAAAAATATATGTAGTATGTGTAGTAGTTTAACAATAGCAAACATTTATATATATATATATATATATATGATTATATTAAGGAGTTGAAAAGAGCTGAAAGAGGGCAGAGGGTATGTCCGCCTGGCACTTATGGCATGAGCCTTAGAACCGTGACATCACAGAACGAGGAACTACCAACGCTCAGATTCCAGGCAGTTGACTGCGGTCGCTGTTGGAGCTGCAGTCATGTCTGCTGTCCAGAGCCACAAAATGGACAAACACAAGTGTTCACTGCAATCTCCACACACACCATGCGTGGCTTCCCTGCACGAGGTAGTCTGTTAAATACTTGTTTGGAGATTTCTTCTAGAGGGGGCCCTGGAAAGTGTTCTGTCTTCCTTCTCCTGACCTTTTGCACTGACTCTGACCTTCAACACTGTTCATAAAAAGTGACCCCTATTCACACTGTTCAGCTTGGGGTGAAAACAGGTGTGCGCATATTCTCAGAGGAGATGGGAGTGAGGCTAATGGGAGATGGTGTGGATGAAGCTCTTTCCACACCTGAGCCAGTGAGCAGAAGTTTCCACACTATAGATGTAGTGACCCTTACCTACAGAGCCACAGCTCTACTGACAAGAGACACAGTACCACCATCAAATCTAAGGACTTCCTCACATTTAGGAATTCTTAATGGTGTCATGTATTTCGTGATGCTCTTTCTCAACATTCTCTTGCTCCAATACTGAATAATGATATAAATAACGTGGCAATAACCTTCCAAGTAGGTACAGTTATGCCAATTTTCGTGGTGGAACAAAAGCAATTTGAAATTCTTTGTGGATAATCATATTATGCCATAAAAATGCTCTTCTCACCTTTAACTTGATGTTTGGTCAGTTTGCTGTGGTCATCTGCTTAGCCTTGCCCTAACATTTCTGCTGGCTCACTGCTCCTTTGCCAGATTCTTCTCCTTTTCTGGGACAGGTGCATTAGCTTCCTGCCTTGTTCTTTTCCCCATCTCTTAGAGAAAAAAAAGGCCAGGATTTGTTCCTTAGAATAATCTGTCCTCCTTATATCTTAAAAAGTGATTAAAATTTTCTGTTTGCTTTAAAATCTAAAGCACAAAGCCTCCTGCTATCAGTGACAAAGACTGGTGAGGATTGAGAGGGCCACCTGTGGCACTGTGTGTTCCCATCCATTGGGCATAAAACTCTGGGACATATGTTTACACTGACTGTGTGTGGTGTTGGTGTGCACAGGAAAGCCATGTATCTGAGGAGGATGCTCAGCAGGACACACCTGTGTCCCTGGAGGACAATGACAGAGCCCTGCTCATCCACAGCCCAGTGCAAATGAGAAGAGGCAGGAGGAGGAAGAAGCGGCACCTCTTCCTCTTCAGTAATGTGTTGCTGGTGTCTAACACCAAGTACGTATGGACTGCATGCTCTCCTGCAAAGCACGCAATGCTTTTCACTCAGCAATGACTTTATATAACCCTTACCTTAAGACAACTTAGAATTTTTATGCATTTCTTTTTATAGAAGTTTAGATTCCTTGCTGATTTCTCAAGACCATAGTGAGGACTGAAGAAAGCAACATGGCCTTGTGGTCCATCCCCCCCGTCTGTTCCAGCACAAAGGGTTTGAGGCAGGAGGATACAGAGTTAGAGCCTAGGCTAGACAACATACAAAGGCCCTATCTAAAACAAATAAAGCAAAAAAAAACCATAATGATGTGACAATCTTTATCCAATTTAAATATGACCAAACATAAGAAGATCTTGGGAGAGTAGTGATTTCAGTTTAGCTGAGTGACACTTCCTAACATGTAAGAAAACACCTAAGCAGCCCAGGGTAGCATGCTCACAACTGTAATCCCAGCCACTCAGGAGGCTGAAACTTGAGGAATGTGAGTCAAATCCAGTCTGGCACGGATGTCCATACAATTACCCTCCCAAAAGCTAGAAGTAGGGATAAGACCCCAGTGATAGAGTGCTAGGCTTCATAAACAAAGTCAGAGTCCTTCACAAGGCCCTGAGTTCAAACCCATTGACTCCCTACAAAAGAAGAAATAAAATAAGAGTGATGGTGTGTAATTCTCTTTGCAGATATAAGAAATGCTTTAAGATAAAAGATGCAATTCCACTGCATAACCTGTCTATGGCAGAATGTGGGGACAACGTAGCAAACGATGATGGGAGTTCCACAAAGTCCTTTGTCTTGAGTTGGCCCAAGGAGCAATACAAGGTCACTTTCCGGTAAGACTGACAGCTATGCCATGTGCATACTTTGAGTTCTGCTATCAGAAAGCCACATACATATTTTCCAGCAACAATGGAAGATATAACTTATTTGCATCTAAAATTTACTAGAAGGAAAAAGTTTGTAATTTGATTGTTTTCTAGGCTGATCTTTCACCTTGGAATTTAATAATAACCTTTAATACAAACACTTCCAGACAATTTTAGATTCTAATATATTCGAATGGATCAATATTGAAGTGGTTGTGAGCAGTTG
Organism: Dipodomys merriami; assembly: GCF_024711535.1. Classification (NCBI taxonomy): domain Eukaryota; kingdom Metazoa; phylum Chordata; class Mammalia; order Rodentia; family Heteromyidae; genus Dipodomys; species Dipodomys merriami. The sequence continues at coordinate 30,773,345 of NW_027202826.1, read as the reverse complement.
GGGGAGAGAGGATGTTCAGACTGTGGAAGACCAGGTGTGACCTACGTATTGAATCACAGTAATAGAATTCATTCAGCAAGTGTTAGTGAATCCTGAAAGTATTTTTTGAAATCTTTATTTTGCACTCCCAGTAATTCTCTGTAGAGACAGATTTTAATTCCATAAATAGCTATAGATCATTAAATAAAAAGTGCTTGGCTTGCTCTGTAGCAGACTGACATATTACTTCTTTGTAAGTAGACTGCATGCTATTTGGTATGTGGGAAATCTGAAGCAGGATTTACTGATAAAGTACGGGCCAGTTTTCCCAGCACACATGCCTAGACTTGCATGAAGACATAGAATGCATTTAGCCACGTCAAAACAGGAGGATTCACAAGGAAGATGTCAAGTGTTTTATTCTTGGTCTCAAACTGCAACTCACATTTCTACCTGTTTTATATATGAGATCACACTGCATGCACCCAGGTTACCTTTCCTCACAGCCAAGGTCTCACACATCCTAAGAAGTTTGAGATAAAGAAGAAAAATGGCTCCAAAATCGTCAGCTTATTAATTCTCTGATGGATATGTCTTGAAAATGATAAAAAATGATTGGGAAACTGGACACCTGTGTGTCCATCTCTGCAGGTCTTCTCCATGGCATATTTCTGTGAAGGTTCTCTGTTCTTCTTGTGCAGGGGAACTCCAGGATACAGATTAATGGAAGCTGGTAAAATCTGGAAATAGAGGTGTTCCTAGAAACTATATTTTCAAGAAAAATTAAAATATGGCAATGAGGTCCTCATAAACTCTAAGAGTTCTAAAGCTATTGCACTGTCCAGCGTCCTTGGTCCTTGGCAGATGGTCAACATGGCCTCAGGAAATAGACATTATGTATATACATGTAGGCAGGTTAGGGGTCATCTAAGATGGGTACCTCTCACCTGATGAAACACATTACAGGACAGCCTAAAATTGTTCAGTAGAAGAACTATTAATGATGTAAATAAAAAATATGCAGACATTTCAAAAAGTCTGCTTGTTCATAAGGAGAAAGTTATTGGATTGATACATGCCCCAATAATTCTATTCCTGGTGTTCACAAAAGTACACACACACATGCACACACACAGAGACAGGGAGAGAGAGAGAGAGAGAGAGAGAGAGAGAGAGAGAGAGAGAGAGAGAGAGAGAGAGAGAGAGAGAGAGAGGGAGAGGGAGAGAGAGAGAGAGAGAGAGAGGGAGTGAGAGAGAGAGAGAGAGAGAGAGAGAGAGAGAGAGAGAGAAAGGGAAAGAGTGAGTATAATTTCATAGAAAAATTAAAGCAATAATGTTTATAGTGATGTGGTTTATAACACCCCGAAAATAGTTACAATTTAAAAGTGCAGTGTGTTTTTAAAACAGATGTATTCCATAATAGGAAAAGTTATAAGGGGTGTAGGAATAGTTATAAGGGGTGAGTAATATTTCCAGTGCTGGCTTTCAATCCCTTCACAGGACAGAAATATAAAAATGAAAGGTGATGGTACAGAGAACAGTAAGCAGCAATCTTATCTTTCATCATTAAAAACATAGTGTGATGGGTAATAAAGTGTAAGCTTCCTAGGAAATAACACAGCACATTGTAGTTCTAAAATTTCTATAAGGAAATGAAACACTGCAACTTTTCCATATTTTTAATTCTTCTTCCAAATTTTTATCTTGTCTAGCTGGATTAAAAATATTCTGTCAAAATGACCAATTTCTTCCATAGGTTTGAATTTGCATACCATTTTCATAGTTGAATAGCATATGTGCTCTGTCTGGTTTGATCATTGTGGACTGAAGGCATTGCTAGGGTGAGACTCACCTATGGTCAGGTGGCTTGCACCACACGTTAGAAAATAAGTTTCTCCATGTCAATCCAAGTTCTCTTCCACACCAAAGTCTAATTCACATCACAGTCAGATCACCAGGAAAAGGCAGAGTCCATCAAACCCCAGTTATGAGTCGGTTCTTATTCTACTCACATTCACAATGATACTCCCAGACTGCCTGTCTCTTTCAGGATAGACTTAAAATCAAAGCATGAATGTGAAGTGTAGCATAATATTTTCTCTCTTTTAAATCACAGGTCTTCAGAGCTAAAAGAAACATTTTGCTCTTTACTTCAAAGGTTAGTAGTGTTTATAGTTTTTTTAAAAATTTTTTAGTGAATGAATAAAAGTCCCTACAAAAAATGTTTCCAATGGATTCTCCCCATATTGATAGAAATTATGTGTCCCGGGTAAATTTATAAACAGAGTGCCCTTTTTATTTCATAAGAAAATTTGGTTGTAAGCCCTAAGTTCTCCTAGGCTTCAACTGATAGACATATGTAAGTGACTAGGCACTGTCATCCTGGCTACTCAGGAGATTGAGACCTGAGGATTGTGGTTCCAAACCAGCCCAGGCATGAAAGTTTATTGAGGCCCTTATCTTCCAGAAGCTCCCAATAAGTTGAAAGTGGAGTGTGGATCAATTATTAGTGTGATGGCCTTGAGCTAAAAAGCTCAGGGTCAATATTCAGGTCCAAGATTCAAGGTCCACAACTGGAACTATGTATATGAGTGTGTGTGTGTGTGTGTGTGTGAGTGTGTGTGTGTGTGTGTGTGTATAAACATATATACACATACATATGGACTTATATATGCATATATATTACTCAAAGAAATTAGGATTCTAGTAGAGCACAGGAAGTTATTATTCCTCCTCTTCACATAGTAAAATTTTAAAAACAATGGATCTGCTTCCAAATGTCATTTCCTTGGCTATCACTTGTATTCTGGATCTCATGCTTTTTTCTGTCAAACAATATTCTATATTTTCAAACAACTAGCTAATTCCTTGTGCTCTTTTTCATTATTATCCAATTTATCACTATAGCAACATTCAAAAACAGAAGGAACTTCAGAAGTGTAATCCATTGCAGGACTTTGCCAACGATTTCCAGAATGCTGGCTCTGTAAGTGTTTTTAAGAATAAACAGGAAGTGCTGGGAAGGTGGCTCAGTGGTAGAGTGCTTGCCTTGCATGCATGAGTCCCTGGGTTCGATTACTCAGCACCACATAACCAGAAAAAAAGCCGAAGTGGCGCTGTGGCTCAAGAGGTAGAGTGCTAGCCTTGAGCTGAAGAGCTGAGGGACAGTGCGCAGGCCTAGAGTTCTGGCCCCTGACAGGACCCTCCCTAACACCCCCTACAAAAAGAATAAACATGGAATATCCTGTTGATCTATTAGGAAGGGTGGAGTCTGGATAGTCCTTGTAGGGAAGCACAGAGTTGCCTCTGCCGGATCCATTTCAATGCTGAGGGTGTTTAGATACAGAATTTGCTAGGTCAGCTTGGGACTAGTGACTCACCCCTGTAATTCTAGCTACTCAGAATGCTAGATCTGAAGACAGTGGTTCAAAGCCAGCCCAGGCAAAAAAGTCCATGAAACTCTGAGATCCAGTAGTCTACTCACAAAAGTCCTGATGTGATGTTGTGCCTCAGGTGGAGAGTGGTAGACTTGGGCAAAAGAAACCAGAGACAGAGCCCAGACCCAGAGCTCAACTCTAATATTATCCAAAAAAAATAAAAACGATAATAGAATTTTGTAGGTCTCCTTTGCTCTTTCATTTCACCTAACTCGCTGCTTCCTTACTAGCTTCCTTACTTCCTCTTCTTAAACAGTAGAGTACGCTCCCTGCCTGCTTCTATGCCCATCCCATTCAGTGGAAGAAGTCCAAGGCTCTGTTTCTATATCTGCCTGCAACCATTTTCAGAATGACCTACTTTTCTGCTTGCTTTTGAGCCACAAAGTGCCTTGCATGTTAGTTTCCAAGTGTCAGTTGAGGAAATGTTGCATTGTGCACCACGAAAGTTGGGCATAAAGCTGTATCCCATGCTGGAGCACTGACTGTGCTGTGGTGTTGCTGTGCAGCAGAAGAGCCATCATCCTGAGCAGAAAAGTCAGGAGGACAGACCTTTGTCCCTGGAGAAGCCCTGCAGAACCCTGCTCATCCACAGCCCGGTGCAGATGCAAAAAGGATGCAAGAGGAACAAGCAGCATCTCTTCCTCTTCACTGACTTATTACTTGTGACTAATGCCAAGTACGTATGGACTGCTCCCTGTCATGCTTAGCACAAATGCTTCACACTAGCAAATGACATTTAGATATCTGCATTTAATCCACAGGTGCTTTGTCAATTTTGTATTCCAAAGTTCAGATACTTTGTTTATTTCTCCCATGTTCATGAAGCTCCTGTGTTGTGTAATGGTTGGGAATACTTTCAACAATGAACACACCACCTGGCATGCTGTTGATCCTCTAGTCACAGCACATAGATTTTTGAGGCAGAAACTAGAGTTAGGGTCCAGGCTACACTATATATGAAGACCAGGTCTCAAACACTCATAACACAACATAATCAAGAAAGTGATAGATAGATAATCTTGTATGAGGAGTTCAAAATTATGAAACAAGAGAGAATAGTATGGTAGAGTATCTAGTTCTTGACACGACACATCTAAGATAACTAAGAGAGATGGTGTTTGTTGCCCTTTTTAGGTATCAGAAATGCTTCAAGATTAAAACTGTGGTCCCACTACGTGCCCTGTGGATGGCTGACTGTGGGGTCAATTTGGACAAGGGTGGTGATCACTCCAGAAAGTCCCTTCTTTTGGGCTGGCCCCTTGAGAACTTCAAGGCCACCTTTGGGTAAGACTGACCACTGCACCCTGAAAGCAGCAGGGAAATAGCAAAAGAGTTATCCTTCATTAATCACTTAGCTATGTCAGATATCATTCCTAATGACTTTCAGTAACCTTCAGCATTGTTCCTAGTAATGTCAAATGAGTTCTCTAGGTTCTAATAAAATGTAGTAGAATTCAGGAAATTCTCTAAGGAAGTAAAACTGTCAAACCCTTTTCATTTTCCCTGTTTATTCCTTGGAAATGCATACTGTTGATTCCATGTAAATGTCATGTTTCTTCTGGGTGCCTTGATCTGAATGATTATTTTGTAAAGTATTGGAAAAGCACATCCAGCTCTGTCAGTTTTATCCAAGGAGAAATGGAAGGTAGCCCTAGTGTGAGATTGAAGTATGGTCAGGAGGCTTGCATCACACAGTGGCAGGGATTCCATTCAATCCATTTTTCTTCTACAGCAGTCTGCCTCACATTACAGTAAGATCACCCTTATAAGGCCAAGAATCCATCAAACCCCAATTATGAGTAGGATCAGTTCTGGATTTGCTTGGACATCAATGAATTGATAGTACTTTTACCTTTAATGACTGTAAAGACATTGTATATGAGATGTAATTTAATATTGTCTCTGCTTTTATTTTGCAGTTCTTGTGAACAAAAAGAAAAATGGATCAGTTTTCTGCAAAGGTATTAAGCAAGTGCTTTTATTTAATTTTTAGTTTGTTAGGGAATGGGTACCTGAAAACCAATATCTTCAATACATTCTGCCCCATTTTCTATGGAAATTTTTTGCCATGGCTGCAGTTCTAAATCATAAACAGTCTTTATTTTTAAAGACATTCAGGACATCCACCCGAAATCTCCCTTCATTGTATTGATGAACTTGAGCTAAAATTTTCTGAAAATATATACAGGTTATCAGGCACCAGTGTCTCAATCCTATAATCCAGCTACTCAGCATGCTGAGATATAAGGACTGCAGGTTGAAGCCATTCTGCGTAAGATAGTCAAGAGACACTTATCTCCACTTAACTGTCAAAAGAGCCAGAAGTGGTGCTGTGGCTACAGTGTTAGTGTCACGGCCTGCAGCAGAGAAACGGTACACAGACATTGAGTGCAAGGGCCACGTTTGACCCCATCTATATTCCCGAGTTCCATTGAGCTAGCTCAGAGCCACTGTTGCTTTTAGTTGTCCAGGCAGGCTTCGGCCCTCCCATCTAGATGGTGAAGTTTGAAACACTGAATATGATGCCTTCCCAAAGGTCACCTTCCAGAATAATGTTTTCTTTCAAATCCTATTTCCCAACAATGCTATTGTGTTGATTAAAATCTATAATGGCTCCATAAGTGTTTATAAATGATGAAATACAGATTGAAAAATATCAACAATAAAGATGGATTTGAAAAAAAAGTTACCAGCTAATAATTGTGCTACTCTGGGTTGAATGAATCAGGTATATCAACCTTGCAAAGGAGGAAGAAGATGAGGATAGCATTCCTCTTCAGATCTTCACCCATGAAGTTAAGAACAATCACTTTGTAAGTGTTATGTAGGATAAAGTGGAAATTTATAGTTACATGCTTACGCTAGAAAGGTGGGAGATTTTTATAAATTATCAATGGTAAGGAAACTTTTAAGAACAATGAGAGGAAGAAAATTAAGAATTTAAGAAAGGTCAAAATTGAGAGATGAGCTTGATTTACTTATATCTACAAATATAAAGATTAGAGCAATGAGTCTAGGTCAGTACTCTATGTTCTGAACAATTATCTTCCACTTGGAACAATTTAGTTTTCTGTTCATTGTATCATAGCTTCCTGTATATGAAGTAGAGCTGTGGGCTCAAAGTGCTAGAGCACTAGCCACGTGCAAAAAGATGTCAGAGAAGGACTCCAGGGCATGAATTCAGGCCCCATATCCAACATTCACAACAACAAAAGCAAAAGAAAAAACACAAAAGGAATGTCCTTTAAAAAAATTGCTTTATCATGTGGACATGTATGACTTTCATTAATTAAATACATGTTTACCTTATAGTAAGAATCTTTATTCACTTTCTTTAGCTAACATGTATAAATTTTGAAGGAAATTTTCACATTTAATATACATAAATTATCACAGTTTTATTGTAAACAAGGTCAATTTTATCAGTAAGTGGGGATAGTCTTCCTGGAATAAGAGTACTTCTTATGTTATTTTTTATTTATATTTGGAGTGGTTATCATGAATTCCATTTGTTTTTGTGGAATTCCTAAACGATGGAACAATGCCAAATATTATATAGAAGGTCAGATTCTGTTACCTCAATTTTCTTATGTAGAAACATTTAACCTAAGTTTTAAGATATTTTTTTCCTCTATAAGTTGTTCTAAGACATTGTCAGCCTACATGACTACTTCTGAAGAGTAATGGTATTCTTTATATCTATACTCTCTCTTCTTTACTAAATTTCAGTATTGTGTGTTTATTTACATAGGCACATGTTCATCATATAAGTACACGTGTCCATATACATACACAAGTTAGTATTGATAGGGGAAAGCAGAAGGACACAACATTACTAAGTGGATGCTAGTAAATGTCTTGAAAATGATTGATCTGTTTCAAGTTCCATAGTCATCATTGGAGGGAGAGAAGGCTGCATGGTTCTCAGTGGATAACACAGACTTGTCTGTACCTGACTCACTCCAATAGCAAAAATGCTTAGAGAACAATCTGTTAGCTCAGCACTACATGATAAAAGTGGGCTTTACTGAGGTCTAAGTTTCCTGAAGTAAAGATTGCAGGTGCATGTCATTTCTCCTGAAGAGCTGAGTATCTGCCTATTGATTGATAATCAGCTTGTGGGAAGTCTCCATATTCATGCTTGTGGGTCCAGGGCAGCTCTGTGGTACCATGTCCTACCTAACAAGGTTCCTATTTGACCTTGTCTCTTGAAAGACATTTCACTGAATTTTAGGCCTTCACAATTTTCCCCTCTCAATATATTAATGGTTTTCCAGTACCTTTTGTTCTCCATATGCTCTGGTGTCTCTTCAGCTGTCATTCAGATTTGACCTATGTGCAGTTTGTTTCCATGTGTCTGAGTTGTTTTCTCCTGGCTTCATGTTATACAAATAAATAAAGAAACAGTTCCACTCAAGGCTTTGTGCACTATACAGTTGTCGCCTTTAAATACCTGAAATCACATTTTGCTTGACTCATCAGGAAACTAATTGGTGATAATTATACAATGATACTGTTTGTTTTCTTAATATGTACCTTTTTTCACATATGTTTTATAGCCAATAACTGTCTTAGCAAAAAACTCAGATACAGTGAAGGATGTTATCAGAAATTCACTCTCCAACATTGGAATAAAAGTAAGTGATCTGTAAGCTCTTTTAAAATTAATAACCTATTTCTTAATGGAGATGAATAGAGATACATTTATGCTCATGTGTGTACTACTGTGCTAATAACATCGGTCTTCTCCTGGCCTCAAGATTGAGAACCTGCAGGGAGCTGGACTTGAGATGAATCTATACTTGGGTTCTTAAAATCTCATTCTTAATCTCATGCCAAGTGCAATTGAACACACAAGGAAGTTGATATATAATTTGGACCTGCTAACTTCATATATTTCTGTTATATATAAAAGTCTATCTATGATGAGCTAGTGTAATACTCTGAGTAAGAAAGTTTCAGGATAGGCAGGTGTGGCTGATGTCTGTAGTCCTAGCTACTCAGGAAGCCAGCCCATCACTAACCCCCTAAAAGACAAAAGCAGAGCTTTCCTTGTTAGACACACAGCTGTGTAAGGCACTGTGTCCTTCTTGGGTCCACTGTGAGTGGCTTTGTATGACACTCAGTCCTTCTCTCCCCCAGGGCTCCGAGAATGACTACCAGTTGTGGCTCCATTCTGAAAATGAAGAAGTTCCCTTTGTCTTCATTGGTAAGTATCAAAGAAAGTTTCAAATGGGAGGGAATGGCGTCAAAGTTGGATTTCTAATTCTCCAATACTGATTCTTTAAGAGTTAAGCTTAATATTACTAAGGGTAACTATTGCCTATACAATTAGATTGTACGTTTTTCAATAAATGCTGAGCAGACACCACTTGATTTGTGTGTGTGTGTGTCTCTGTGTGTGTGTGTGTGTGTGTGTGTGTGTGTGTGTGTGTGTGTGTAGGTTCATTTCTTCATGTGGCAAATCTTGGTTTGAGGAGAAAACTAGGTAGTTGGCTTTATTCACTTGAAGTATAGCATTTTTGGATGATATTGGCCAAGACGTCTTCTATTCCTGAGTAGTAACTGCTTTGTACCACTACATAAAGATAAGAAACATGAGCTTTCTTGATTAAAATAAGGGGTTTTGTTTTCATGAAGTAGAAAGCAGATTGGAAATTCATTGTCAAAATCTGGGCTCCTATTCCAATGAAAGTCCTTGCTGCGTTTTCTCACCATAGGGCATGAAAATCCCTATGTGATTAAAATGAGTCAGTATGGAGAGACTGCATACCAGCCACGAGGACCAAGGCCACATGAGACTCACACTGCTCAGAGTCCTATCCTGGAGCAGTGCTATCTAGCCACAGGAGGCCGGTTCATTCTGAAGTCAAGGCAGCCAGCCCAGGGCCAGCAACTTAACGGTGAGTCCTCTCACTTCTATATGGTTACATAGTTCTCTATCTTCTGTACAATTCAGGACCTCTATGGTCTCTTAAAGCATTTGACATGCATAAAAAACACATTTAAGTAAATGGAAGCAGGGTACATATGGCTCAAGCTGTAATTCCAGCTACTGAGGAGGCTGCGATCAGATTTTCTCAGAGTAAAGTCATTGTGCAAAGGAAAGTCCTGAGAGTCTTATTTCCAAATGTCCATGAAAAAGCTGGAATAGAACTCTGGTTCTGATGTAAAGGGCTCCTTTGAAAGAGAAAGCTCATGTCAGGGACAAGGCTCCAGAGATCACTAGGTAGCCTGTGGGAGGACATAAAGAGAAGAAAAGATGTCAACATCCTCCAAAGTTTCTGGAGAATATTCAATGTATACAGCAAGCTTGAATTAGAGTTTTTTCCTTAGGTGAAAACTAGAATGTGACTAGAGTCACCCAAAAGGAAAACATTTGCATTTTTTTGGTCAGTTGTGGGGCTTGAACTCTGGGACTGGGCTCTATACTTCAGGTCTTCAACTCAAGACGAACACTCTAGCACTTGCCCAAGAGTGCCACTTCCAGTTTTCTGGTGATTTTTTGAAGAAAAGAGCCTCACCAACTTTCCTGCCGGAGTTGGCAGATTGCAACCTCTTGAGTAGCTAAACAGAGAACAGTGGAAGACAACCACAGTTTCCCTCATTGGCAATAATTAGTATATGTCTAGGGTAATTTTATCAGATGAGCAGAACCAAAAACTCTGTAATATGACTATATAAGATGATGTTAAGGGAAATGAACACCAAGATGTGAACAGAAGTGGTCTTTCTTTGTTGTTGCTTTTGCCATGTACAATGAGATTTGTGTTTCCTTTGTATGTTCGTCCCTCTATGGTACATCCCTTGGGGTCACTGCGGATGAATTTGACACTGTGCACCTTCTATAAATTTATCTACTTTGGGGAGGGTATGGAAATAACAAGGACACAGGTTGACCCACTGCAAGAATGCTACTGAAAAGATACTTGGAAATAAAATTTATAATGTTTTGGAGAGAGGAATGGAGCAGGAGAGGGAGAGAAGAAACAGTTGGAGAGCAACAAAGGAAGATTTAACAATTCTTGCCAAGAAATGGACCTTGCTCATGTAACTAACACCTTTGTACATTATCTTTATTCTATATGTATATGAACATGTATACACATATATGAAGAGCATGACAAAAAAAGAAATGTACTCATTGTCTTACTCATGTAATTGTAAACCCTCTTTACGATATCTTCACAACTATATTAAAGTAAAAAAAAACCCACAAACAAAGGTCCAGAAAACTCGTAGTCTTTCACCTGGCAGGCACGCTGTGTGATAAGGGGAGATAACCTGATACAGGAAGTGATCAATGGGACACATGCAGAAATTCAAATAGGAGGAGAATGGCTCTCAATGTGAATGGTTATAAAACTCCACTGGAATGGTAGCTTTCCCTTTCAAAAGAGAAAGATACACCGGACAGCCCTACTTCAACTCAGGAACTTTGTAGGTGCAAGAGAGCTGGCCACAATAATCAGAAAGATAAACTGAGTGTGCTCAGGCCCCTAGCCATAACCCACAGTTTACTGATTTGGGCAAAGACTCAATAGTAAAGGGAATTAAGCCATTAGAGAATGTGGATAATTTGACACAGAAGCTTAGGTTCTAGGAAATTAAAGTGATCCCTTGAAAACTTTTGCTTCTTTAGAGTCAGAGCAGAAGAAAGAAGGAAGGGGAAGATCTTTCATCAACTGGCTTTTTGGGCGGGGGTCCAGCACAGCCAAGGAGAACAGACCCCAGAAATCTTCACGTGTAAAGTCAAGACTGCTCTTTGGGACTTCCCTGGAGGCTGCTTGTAAGGATGGTAATCTACCCTCCCCTCTTCTGGTAGGTCCCAGTTTGGTATCTGCTGCCCTCCTGAGGAGAGGAACCTCCTGAGTGTGCAGGGGAGGGAGAGGAGTGTTCTCATGGAGCCCCAGGTCCAATTCAGCAAAGCATCAGACAATGGGTGGGGGTGCTTTGTTACTATTGCTACAAGATATAAACATGTCACAATGTACAATTCCCTAAGTCAAGCCCAACAGGTAAGTATTCCCTTCAGTGGGGGACTGGTACACCAGAAGCCTCATTGCCTGCTGCAGATTTGTAGTTCCAGGCACTGTGCATGTGAAGCTCTGAGTCTCCCTCCTTCATGCTCCCTTCCAGCTTTATTCTTCCAACTTGCAAATGTCTCCAGTCACATACATAGACATTCCTCAGACATTCCTCAGTCTAGTTATTTACATATATTAGACAAGATCATATTTTAATAGTTCCTAGCATCAGAAAAGCACACTGGTGGTTGTTGGTTTTCAGAGAGGAGGATGGACAGATAGTGTTTAAAAGATCTGTCCTTTCTATGGAGGAAAATGGACAAGTTCTGAGGAAGCTGGTCACACAGTATTGTGTTTGTACTGAAGGCCAATGGACTGTGTGCTTTAAACTGGCTACAATGGTGACTCTTAGGTGATGTATGCAAAAAGGAAAAGAAAGATATTACTTTGCTTTCATTTGGTTGAAAAAGAAGCTTCAACCTCTAAGAGAAACCAACAAAATCTAAGTGACAAGGTAGAGTATCATTGAAAAACCATTGATATTGTTTTCACTGTTTCTTCCTGGTATATTAACCAGGCAACAATGGGTCACGCCTGTAATCCTAGCTCCACAGAAGTGTGAGATTGAGTGTGACATCTGAGATTTCTGCTCCATGAGACTCTTGTTTTTAATGAAGCACTGAAAAACCAGAAGCAGAACTTCAGCTGAAGTTTTAGGCCAAAAGACCTGAGCATCAAAGTTTAGTGACAGCACTCAAGACATGACTTCAAAGCTTCAGGACATTCATACATGCACACCCAAAATCCTAATTTACTATAGTGTGTGTGTGAGGATTGGATGAAAGGATGTCTATCATGTGTACAATCACTAACACATGATGGGAATTTTCCCTTGGATGCAACAGAGAATGCCCTGGTCTCACATTTTACCCAGAAATTTAAGGAGGCAGATAGGATCACCCTAGTTCTAATCTCACATTTAGAAAAATAATAGAAAATCCAAAAATGGACATACTGCTGTAGGAAGGATGTACATTATTATAATCACAGGTCATTGGGACACCAGAACCTGGAAGACTAAAATTTCAGGCCAGCACAGGAGGAAATGTCCACTGATTACTATTCCAAAATATCTAGCAAAAAGGAGGGATGGGAAGTGATGGGAAGGGGAAACAAAGGAGGAGGCTACAATACTTGACAAGAAATGTACTCATGACCTTGCCCATGTAATTGTAATTCCTGTGTACAGTATTTTCACACTAAAAAAATAAAATAAAATAAAGAAGTTTGGGTCAGAGGAAACAAAGGCAGCCTGGCTAGTGGGCGTTGGAACTTAACAGGGGACATATGTGAACGTAAGAAGGAAGGAAGGAGGGAAGGAAGGAAAGGAGAAGAGGAAAGAAAAGATGGAGGGAAGGACCAAAAGAGTGAATAAAGGATTGAGGGAGGGAAAGGTCTTAGGACTTAAGAAGGGACTGTGTCAAAGGTCACACTACAAGTCCTCAACTCTGAAAACAGGGGACACCAAAATAGAACCAAAGAGAGCAAGGCCCCAGTGATGAATACAATCAGAGAAAACTTCCTAATGGACTAAGTATGAATGTGATGTGAAGAATCTAGCAACTACAGAATTTATAAATGGGAAATTAAAAGAGAAGAAATGCGCAGGAAGCTAGCATTCTTGGGAAGGTGTGAGGGGACAGGTGTGTTAGAAGGAGGCTGGGAGAGCCGAAGCTGGAAGCATTAAGTAGAAGTTTTAGCAGTCAGTTCATTACACAAACAAATCCATTCACTGTTCAATGTTTCTGAGTCTGACCCTAGAATAACAGAACAACAACAAAATATATTTCCAACAACGAAACATAATTATTAATGAGGTCACCTACCTTGAGCACTGGAGCCTTGCACACTTAGACATCTTACTTAGAGAAATGTGAGGTGGTGCTCTGTGCCGTTTGACATGGAGGACCCAGGCTTTCTTTCCTCTCCTCCACACAGGAGATGATTTCCTTCCTCAGTCAGGAGGGGCGGCTCACCGAGGGCATCTTCAGAAAGTCAGGCAGCGTCAAAGCCTTCAGAGCCCTCAAAGAAAGACTCATGTCTGGAGCCCGACTGGACCTGCACCAGGAATCCGTGTTTGTGGTCGCCTCAGTGTTAAAGGTAGGACACAGCCAGCATCACCCAGGGAGGCAGCTTCACTGTGAGCCCACAGCACTGCATCACCAGCACCACAATCACCCAAGAACCATGAGGGGCCTCACACATCAAGCATGTGGGAAATGAAAAGACACATGTCTGTGTGTTCTGTCTGTTTACTTTGTCTTCTCACCTCAGCTCCTCTCATCTTCCGACCTGAACACCCATGCCCAAAGTAACTAATGCGTGATCTGATTTACTGTATCACTGTAAATCGCCATGACAATACAACTATGAGCACCAACAAGTCCTGCTACATATTTGCCAAACAAGCACCCAGCACTGCCTTCTTTAAGGAAGGTTGCACAAAGGCACAAAATGATATAGAATTTGTAAACATTTATAACCAAAGGTGAAGGCCCGAATGAGTCCCATCATGATTTGCCAGGCCAGCAGAGCCAGCTCATGCCACCATTCCTGCCCATCTCCAATACCTTTACAGGAAAGTTGGTGTGGATATGCAGACGCTCCTCTTCTCTCAGTATCCTCCATCTGCACCTTTTCTTCTGTTTTTCTTTCTTCCCATACATCCCACTATTATACTTACCTAAAAAGTCATTTCTTACCACATTACCCATAAATTTGATCATTAACTTGAATTAAGCAGCCCAAACATCTGTGCTCTCTGAAAATTCACCTGAGTTTCACCATCAGTACGTAAAGTTTGAAATGATACAGGTAGATTACAAATATCTTTATGCTTGTAGAAGGAAGTATTCAATAGAGAACCAATATATCTATACATTTTGCTCTTTTTGAACAGCACTACAGAAAAATCATGGGAGAATGATTAAGAATGGCTTTATAAAAATAATTTTGTTCTCACTTGCTCTAGGCCTTTTTTATGTCCTTTCATTGTTGGTGTAGACATCAGCCATGCTAATAATTTTCAGCCAGGAAGATAGGCATGCATTACTGTTCATGAAATCACAATTTTGGTACTGCCCACTTGAAACTCACATCACTGCCTAGCCAGAGGTAGACTAGTGCATCTCAGCTTCTCTGGTCTTGCTCTTGGTGATAACATGACAGATGCATACAGAGTTCTACTAACCCAGCCTGGAGATGAATATAAGCTCAGAACCATGATGAATGTACCATGGAGCCATTTCGAGAATGTTCACACAACACCCAACACTGTGGGCATTTTTCCCGTTTGTGTCATGTTGTGTATATACATTTTAATAGGCCACGTTATGGGATCAACAATTAGTGATCAGTTGTTCAAAATGATCTTGTGGGAGAAGCTTACATGTGCAGGTCACTAACCTTGAGATTCAAAGGTCCAAAGTTGTCAACATCTAAATTCTTTTTTTTTTTAATTTGGAAAGTACTGTACAGAGGAGTTATGGATATATTTCTTATCAAGCATTGTTGCCTCCTCCTTTGTTTCCCCTTCCCATCACTTCCCATCTCCCTCCCACCCCAATTCCAAACATACATACATACACACATGCACCCATACAGACACGCAAGCACACGCAACACACTCACTCACACCCATGTGTTCACACACACCTACACACACACACACACACACACACACACAAACACATCTTGCGCCACAGTTGTACAGTTCCTTTCAACATAATGTCTTATACATCTCTCTGTGGCAATGGGTCCACATGTATCCCTGTTTAAAGAATTTGTTTTTTTCCTTTGCCCTACACAAGGTATACCAACATCAAATACAGTGAAAACAGGGCTTGTTCCATTGGACAGGGACATACAGAGCAACAAAACATATAACTATATTAGAAAAAATTGCAAGAAAGAAAAAACATTTGAGTCCTTATCTTGGGGTTCATTTCGCCTAATTTCAACGTATCTGACCATTTCTGCTTGTCTCAGATATATGCTGGTTATTGCAAATAAGGGAAACCATGGGACCTATGTTTCTTTGGGCCTGGCTTACTTCACTTAATGTATTTTTTTCCAAGTCTTTCAATTTCCTAACTAATGGGGCAATATCATTCTTTCTGATGGAGGCATAGAATTCCATTGTGTATATATCAAACATTTCCTTGATCCTTTCATTTACTGAGGGGCATCTGGGTTGGTTCCATATCTTAGCTATGGTAAATAATGGTGCAATAAGCATAGTTGTGCTGATAGCTTTAATATGGTCTTATTTGTGATCATTTGGGTAAATGCCCAAAAGTAAGATTGTTGGGTCATTTTAAATTTTAGATATGAGACCCTTGTCCATTGTATGGATGGTGAAGATCTTCTCCCAATCTGTGGGCTTTCTATTAATCATGCTAACTATGTCCTTTGCCATGCAGAATTTCTGTAATTTAATGCAATCCCATTTGCATGAATTCCCAACCTCTCTTTGATTTGTTGGGTTTCTGTGTCTCTATTAAGAAAATTTCAGCCTATACCAAGGAGACCAAGGGTTTCTCTTATTCCATACTGTAATGTTTTCAGAGTACTCTGAGGTCTTTGATCCATTTGGAGTTGATTCTGGTGCAGTGTGATATATAAGGATCTAGCTTTAGTTTTCTACAAGTGATTAACCAATTTTCCCAGCACCATTTACTGGAGAGGCTGTCTTTCTTCCATTCTATTTTTTAACTCTCTTATTGAAGATGAAGTGGCTATAGGTCTGTGGGTTCATTTCTGGCTTTTCAATTCTATTCCATTAGTCCTGAAGTCTCTTCTTGTGCCAGTACCAAGCTGTTTGATTAGTATGGCTTTTTAGTAGAGTTCGAAATTTGATATTGATATTCCTCCAGCACTGGTCTTTCTGTTGAGGATTGTTTTGCTATTCTAGGTCCTTTATTGTTCCATATGAATTTTTGGATTGCCTCTTCTATTTCCTCACGAATGAGGTTGGAATATTGTTAGGTGTTGGATTGAATTTGTTGATAGCTTTGGGAAGAATAGCCATTTTCATGATGTTGATCTTTCCAATCCAGGAGCATGGGAGTTTTTGCCACTTTCTATGTTCTGCTTTGTCTATAAGTCTCCATCATAGAGTTCCTTCACTTCTTTGGTTAAGTTAATTCCTAGGTATTTTATTGGGAGACGGCTATTAGTAATGGAGTTGCTTTCCTGATTTCAGGTGTGCTTTTCTCATTGTTCCTATACAGAAAAGCCATTGATTTTTTTTTATTTTTTATTGTGAAAATACTGTACAGAGGGGTTACAATTACATGGGCAGGATAATGCGTACATTTCTTATCAAGCATTGCAGCCCCCTACTTTGTTTACCCTTAACATCCCTTCCCAGCCTCCCTCCCCACCCCCACAACCAATCTTCCCCCCCCATCCCCCCCCCCCACCAACTTTGTAAAGCTCCCTTTTGACATGACTACTTGTAATTCTCATTGTTGCAACAGGTCCACCTGTATCCTTAAACGACTTGTTTTTCCCCATCTCCTTCACAAGTTATACTGACATCAAATATAGTGAAAGCAGGAGTTATACTGTGGGGGAGGGACATACAAAACAACAAAGAAATAATCTTATAAATGCATTAGAAACAATTGCATGAAAAAAACATTAAAATACATATCTAAGGGTTCATTTTCCTAACATCACATTATCTGACCTTTTCTGCTTGACTCATACATATCTAGATAATGCAAATAAGGAAATCCATGGGACCTATGTTTCTTTGGGCCTGGCTTACCTCACTTAATATAATTTTTTCCAAGTTTTTCCATTTCTTAACAAATGGAGCAATGTCATTCTTTCTGGTGGAGGCATAGAATTCCATTGTGTATATATACCACATTTTCTTGATCCATTCATCTACTGAGGGGCATCTGGGTTGGTTCCATATCTTAGCTATGGTAAATAAGGCTGCAATAAACATAGTTGTGCTGGTAGCGATGTTAATCTTTCCAATCCAGGAGCATGGGAGGTTTTACCATTTTCTAAGTTCTGTTTGGATTTCCATTTTCAAGATTTTAAAGTTTTCATCATAGAGGTCCTTCACTTCTTTGATTAAGTTAATTCCTAGGTATTTTATTTTTTGTGGGGCTATTACAAATGGAGTTGCTTTCCTAATTTCAGCCACACTTTTCTCATTGTTGGCATACGGAAAAGCCATTGTTTTGGGGGGGTTAATTTAATACCCTGCTACTTTTCTGAAGTTTTGAATCAGCTTGAGTAATTTGGGAGTGGTGTCTATAGGATTCTTTAAATACAAGATCATGTCATCTGCAAAGAGGGAGAGTTTTATTTCTTCTTTCCCTATTTGGATCCCCTTTATGTCTGCATCTTGTCTTATTGCTGTAGCTAGGCATTCTAATACTAGATTGAAGAGAAGTGGAGAGAGTGGACATCCTTGTCTTGTTCCTGAGTTAAGAGGAAATGTCTTTAGTTTTTCAACATTAAGTATAATGCTGGCTGTAGGTTTATCATTTACAGCCTTTATTGTATTGAGGAATGTTCCCTGGATTCGTAATTTTCCCAAAACCTTCAGCATAAAGGGGGGTAACATCTAAATTCTTATTGATGCATGTTGATGAGGATGGACAAGTGCTTTTATCCAACAGGCTGAAAGGAACCTAATATAGGTACTGTTCGTGGATGTAAAAGGAAAGGTAACTAACTGGTACTCACAGGTGTAAGATGATGTATTTCATTCATTGCAGAGTGTTGGGGAATTTTAAGCCAAAATTCAGAACTAACATACTGTATCCCTAGTCCTTCCCATATGATATGTACAGAATTATTTAATTCACAAAAAACACTACTTGTTCAATTAAAACTGCAAAGAAACAGGTGAAATGTGTGGGCCTATTTCTGCTCAGCAATAGGATTTAGAACCACTGCATACCCAGCATTGTCCTTTAGAGTAGATAGTTCCAGTCAAGTAGCAGTTTTCAGAGAAAGGGGAGATGGGTCCTCACTCCCACAGTACCTAATGCAGGTGGGTGTTTGAGAATTTTCTTAAACTAGGCACTGTTCACTTAGTTCTTTTGATGTTCCTGGCTCTTGTTTTCCATTCTGGTTTGTGATGTGTGGGAGTACTTTTTAATTGAGAGGGCATTCCTGTCAGGAAGGGGTGTAGTCTGTTATGAAACAGAGTCTGTTCCTTGAGAAAAGAAGCGATCCTCTTCTTTCAGTTTGAAGCACATATAGCACATGCATGTTTCCAAATACCTGTTTCTAAGTTGTCTTCACCAGGTCCCTAATCCTTCCTGCCTCAGCAGCACTGCCATGCTCTGCTTTGTGCTTTCAGTTCAGGTGGGGAGGCTGCTGGCACCTGTGTATGTAGGAAGTGAAGAGAGGGCAGTGTAGGTCACAGATTCACTCATTGAGAAGGGATGGGGGTCAATCCATTTCTTCCACCTGCATGTTATAATTGTATGACATAGTTTGTTGCATCAGAATATCCTGCTTTTGTCTCTGGAAGGATTTTCTTCGCAATGTGCAAGGAGGTGTGTTTCACACTGGCATGTATGAGACATGGCTTAGTCTCATGGATGAAGACCTTGAAGAGGAGAAAATCATTCTGGCCCAGAGGTAGGATTCAGGAAATGAGTCTGCTCTGGGTAGGATTCAAAAATCCAGCGTTTCCACTCTTAGGGAAACTAGCCTCATGGTGTAGAGAGTTTAAGGTGCTGAAATAATTGTGAGTCGGGTAAAATTTTCATTTGGTCTCATCCATGCAAGACTTCATAGAGACAGGCAATTATAATCTGTGTATGAATGAGTTTTTTCCTGTGGTATTGTTTGCATAGCTTCTTTCCCATGTATACATAAGGAAAGTCAACACTGATGGATAGCAGATTATACTGATGGACCCATGTAGGGAGGGCAAGATCTCAGCTTGGTCAAATACTAACATAAACATCAAAGTCTATATCACTTCAATGAAATTTTTTCTATTCATTTTTTCTTGGAATGAGTCTCTCATTATAGTATGTACTTTGGGATGTGATCACTAAACCTGACTTCATAATTGCCATTTCAGAGATAATTTAACTGTTTATTTTTCAGGAAGATTTTTGTTGAGTACAATGTGAACCAATACAATGTTTATTTTAAAAGACACTATTTTTCTATTGATCTAAATACATCTGTTCCAAGATAATGAGTAGTGTAGTCATCTCAAGGATAGATTTTATGCAGTAGGTTAAAGTATATCGTTCTAGCTTTCTACTTTCAATTAGTTCAGTCCAACTGATAGAAAAGGCACTTTGTGTGTGTAGAATCTGCTACAAGTAATTGCTTACCTGAAAGTGTGTTTTTCTGAGTTCAGTCTTTTAGAAATGCTGCCCAGAGTCAACCAACTGCTGCTGAAACATCTGTTTGGAATGTTAAGCCAAATCCACCAGAATTGCTTCCTAAACCTGATGACCGCCTACAACCTAGCTGTGTGCACAGCCCCAAGCTTGATGTTCCCGCCCCCTGATGCCAGGACAGGATTTGATATGCAACTCATGAGAAAGGTAATGGCCTCTCCTAGCTTCATCCTGACAAGCAGAGTGGCTGGTTGGATCTGGAAAGGCATGCCTGACAGCCCAGGATTTAAGGACACAATGGACTGCAGACCTCAGGAAAAGAGGTGTTCACCCTATCTGTGGTGAGGTTTACAAACATGTGCAGCAAGGAGAAAGCAGCAGTGTGGTCCTTTCTCTTTCCCTTCAGTATTGAGGAGTGGAGGCTGACCAAACCCTAGGGAACAAAGGAGGATGACAATGGTGACAATGAGTCCAACCAACAACGTTCTGCTCTCTTCTTGCCATTGTGAATCTGTGATCCTGGGATTGTTTTCCAGTTAGTGTTTTCCTCTGACCAGTGCTCTGTTCAGGTCCAGACACTTCCCCTTAAGAAAGGGATTAAACCATGAAGGCTAGGATCTCTGTCCTATGCATAGGCTCCCACTTTCAGTTGTTTTCAATTAGAGAAATATTGGTACCTGTTGATAAGTCATCAGATTCCTGTTAGTAAAGAGTATCATCTAATAACTTGCACTGATCTAGTCCATAGAGTGAGACAGAGAGATGAGAGGAACAGACTAGAATCCTTCAGTATTCTCTGAGCTCAGCTCCTTATGATTACCTCCCACTAATGAAAGGTCTGCAACTGTTCCTCCCAAATGCATCTACCTGAAGGGAAACATTCTTCAGGGTCTTTTGAGAGATGCCTAATATATAAACTATACATAGTATTCCTCATTCACTACACAAAATAGAAACTAGTGAACTATTCTAAAATGTCTCCACATAAACAGAGGGTATATGAGACCAGTGGAGTTGCCAGGCTCACCCTGCCACAGGGTTGAGGCCCAGCAGTGTGGAGCAGGGATTGCAGCTGCATGACACAGAGCTCCTCTGCAGGGGCTCTTCCTTCCCCACAGCTCCACACACAAGCTGGCCTGAGTTTAAGGCAGGGCACTTTGGAAGGGAATTTCAGGAGTTCATTCTATTCAATTATTTTCTTTTAAATATTACTATATACAACTGTAAGGAAAACAAACTATTTAGAGATATAACAATGACACTATGAAGAAGATATAATTTTGGATATTACAAAGATGTTGGCAGTTAAGCAAAGTGACTCACTGTGCCTCTCGTCCATTCATTGTGTTTCAAGCTCTGGTCTATAAACACCATCCATAGGTTGTAAATTATTCTCTGACAAAAGTGGCTTATACATCGCTTCTAACTTAAATTCTGAGTTTCTCCCCACATTCCTCAAGCCTCTGTGTGTTTGCTCCAAGAATCATAGATCAGAGGATTCATGACTGCCAGATGACAAGAGTTGTCTATGTGTCTCTTTTTTTGTTACAGGTTGCCCTGGTGCAGTTTTTGATTGAAAATACTCCCAGAATCTTTGCCAAAGACTTCACTCCCATTTCTTAGGAGAGTCCAGGTACTGTGGAAATGTGAGGTGGCCTCAGGAAGCAGGAACAATTTAAATGAACAGTTGAACTGCCCTTGGGGAGGACCAGCAGGGAGGCTGCCCAGACTTGGGAGATGCTTTAGGCCATGGCTAATGCAGAAGATTCTGTCCTAAAGGGAATGGTGCAGGCCAGGTCACCACCTCTTTCTCTTCCCAAAGGTGATCACAGCTCATTACCCTGTCAGGAGACCAAAACCATGGCCGTGTCTGTTTTCAAAGGGCAATCAAATTGTGCAATCTCACAATTAGTTTCTTTCAGCTCTCAAATCAAGCAGGATCATGTCAGAATCTGAGGATTCCTGTCAGATAATTTGTGAAAAATTAATTTTCCCAATTGAATAAATTTAATAGAGGTTTCTTAGAAAATCCAGGTCTGATTTGTTAATGGTAGCTAAGTATAGCTTCTTCCCCAGGATTCATCACAGAAATTGAGCTTAGTTTCAGAACCTCAGCATTTCTATCACATATTTCTATTTTGCCCTTTCATGTTTTTGTGGTGTTTATCTCATTGCTTTGAGAAAGTCTTTAGAGTAGTTGTATTTGTCAGGATTTGAGAGAAGAATTGGAGACCATTCATAGCAAGATTTCTTGTTTTCTTCTTGTTTCTTTTAGACTGACAATGAAGCTATGATTGTGTGAGCACCACTGAAGACAAGCTCACCTTCTTTTGCCTCCCACTGCCTCTTCCCATCTTTCCAAATGTAAAGACATACCTATCCCCATAGTACGCTAAGTTTTTCACTTATATTGTTTTCTCTTATGCTAATTGTTGATATAATAAAATGAAAACAGAATTCTGTGTGTTGGCCAGTCATGTTCTTGGTTCATCCGCATATTGGTTTGAGGGTGTTGGCTCAGCTGGCAGTTGTTCTGGTTCAGCCAGTGACATGTGTGTTGCTATATCTGCTGCCCCTAGAACGGGGCTGACACAGGCCTTTATATTTTGTGCCAGCTCTGGTTGGATTCCACATGTTCTACAAGCAGCTGAGTCTTCATATGGAAGACATACACTTTCCTAGACTCAAAGTGGACAAAGACTGTTCTGTTCTGTTCCTGTCACTATTACCACAGCCAAGTGTCCCACAGACAAGCCAGGAGTCAACGTAGGTAAAGACTGTGGAGGGGAATCCAAGACAAAATCTAAAGTAATAAGACAGAATGGTGTTGTTTATTATGCAGGCTTCTTCCTGTAGGTGAAAGTCCTGAAAATTCATATGCAAGCAGCATCACTAATACATATGCTATATTTTTTCCATCAGTCTTCAGTTATCCATTCTTCAGGCCAGTGTTCCCAAAGTTGTATTTCCTAGAAGGGCTGAATGAGATAATAGCAAAGTATAAGCTATCTGTGGAATAAAGGCAGAAATTTATCCCTAAAGGAATCCTTGTCCCCACCATCTTATCCCTTGAAGAGGTGAGACAATGTCACCAAGAATAGATGCCTCAGCAGAAAAGGGTTGGAGAAAGCCCTTGTAGCTGTTTATTCTTTAAAATATTCATTTTCCTCTTCCCCTTCTCCTCCACAAATTATACCGACATCAAATATAGTGAAAGCAGGGGTTATAGTGTGGGGGAGGGACATACAAAGCAACAAAGAAATAATCTTATAAATGCCTTAGAAACAAATGCATTAAAGAAAGAAAACATTTAAATACATATCTAAGGGTTCATTTTCCTAACATCAATTTATCTGCCCTTTTCTTCTTGACTCATACATATACAAGTCGTTTAAGGATACAGGTGACCTGTTGCAACAATGAGAAGTACAAGATGTCATGTCAAAAATGAACTTTACAACTTTGGTGGTGGAGGGGGGGGGAGGATTGGGTAGGGGGGGAAGGATTGGGTAGGGAGGGCGGGGGAAGGCTAGGAAGGGATGTGAAGGGAAAACAAAGGAGGAGGCTTCAATGCTTGATAAGAAATGTACTCATTATCTTGCCCATGTAATTGTAATCCCTCTGTACAGTATGTTCACAATTAAAAAAAAACCTATTGGAGATTTAAATGGAAATAAATCTTTCACCAAATTTCAAAAAAAATATTCATTTTCCTGAGTAAATGGGATCCAATCACAACATGAAGAGTTAGGTTAAATATTAGTGGTAAAGACCGAAGAGAAGCCTGGCAATGTGATTTATGCCTTTAATCACAGTTAATGGAGAGGCTGAGATCTGAGGATTGGCCTTCCAAGCCAGTCCTAGGAGTTAAGTCCATGATACCTCCATTGCCTATTAAGGTCAGTCACCAGTGCTACACCATGAGCTGAAGCTAAATATGCATGCGTTCGCATACAAACATACACACACCCAGAATGACATAAAGCAATGAAACATCCTGTGCTTGTGTTGCATTCTTCTTGATCAATATCAAAAGGAAGTAAGAAGCCATCACAGACTTACAAAACCCAAAAGTCTGAAACAAAGTTTACATCACAACAATGGTCAGAAAATTATCCCCATCCAAGGTGGTAATGCGAGTGACATATAACCTTGAAGAGCCTCACAACCAACTGTTTTGGATGAGACAGGAAACAGATCATCTCACGGACACAAGTGTGCACAGACAAGGGCCAGAAGGTCATCTCTTCTCCCCCTGCTCCACATTCTCACCAGTGTCTGCGCTCAACACAGACATGCTCTCGTCAACAAGGAAAGTCTGACTTCCACTGGTTAAAAATACAGAATCAAATTAGAACTGTACTTTTGAAAATAAACACGACAATATTCATTATCTCTTAGCATTCAGTTTTAGACTCCCATCGTGTAGTTAGTCTACTTTTTTGGTAGACTTATTTCACATGATTTGATGAAACATGATTGAAGAAGCAAAAGACATTTCAGAAACAAAAGTTTTAAATTTCCACACCTGTATCAGGCAGCTCATTTACTGCACAGCAGCTAAATCTTTATTTATACATCACAGTGTCGCCTGCTGTTTTCCTGGACTCAGTTTTGTGAAAACCACCCTCCATTAAAGCAAATATAAGGGAAATGTAAACATACTTGCCAACATTACAAAGCACATACTTTCGTTTATTGTATTCCATTCATGCATCAACTTGGATCTTGTTACAACTTTTATTATTCAAATAAGAAAATGCTTTCGGGTATTTTTGGGACATTCTAACAGGCATGAAAATGAAAAGTCATAGAGAAACATTTCAGGAAGAACTCCTCTGTGTTTTTAATTACATGTCATTTTATTCCTTTTGGTAGAAGTTCAGTAATGATGCTGGACATATCACAACTATGCCTCTATTTTACCGATTTGCTCAATTGTCTTTGAATTCCCATATTTGTGTGTGTGTGTTTGTGTGTGTGTGTGTGTGTGTGTGTGTATGTGTGTGTTGTTCTACAGGTTTTTTTTTTAACACTTTGCTTTTCCTTCAGAATTCTTCAGTAGATTCGTTCATTTTGTATGTTCATGTGTGTGTGTGTATGTGTGTGTGTGTGTGTGTGTGTGTGTGTGTGTGAGAGAGAGAGAGAGAGAGAGAGAGAGAGAGAGAGAGAGAGAGAGAGAGACTGAGTGTGCAAGTGGGTTCATGTCCTCGGTCTTGAACACAGGGACTATTGCTGTCTCTGAGCTTTATCACAAAGACAACAGTCTACCACAGGAATCTCAGCTCCACTTTCAGGTTTTTTGGTAGATAACTTAGATAAGAGTCTCCAAGTCTTCCACATCCAGGCTGGCTTCTTACCCTGATGCTCAGATGTCAACATGCTGAGAAGCTAGAAATATTGGCTTAAACCACCTTGGCTCAGCAGAGTTCTGCATTTTTTTTATATCCCTATGAACAGCATCTACAGTGCAGCCTACAAGTGTATCTGACTTCTGTTCTTTCTTTGCTAATGTCGATATTTGATTTAGTGAGACAGTTTACCACTCTCTGGAAAACATGTATTTTCCTGTGACCTCCAATGTTAACATTTTGTCAATATAATGTAGTTACTACTGGTGGAAAGGAAGTTAGATGCCCAAATGTTAGGTATTATTTGGTCAGGGCAGGTTGTCAGATTTATGGAAATATCCCCGTGAACTCCATTCCTTTTTACAATAAACATGTTGTAATAACAATGTGGAAGTGGATAGAGACTGCAGGTGATATCCACATTCTCCCTCAAATTTAGTTTGGTTGTGGGAGGCTTTAAATGAAATCTGGAGGGGCTGATGAATTTGAATTTCTGTCTTCTACTTACCACTCTGGGATAGTTGCCCTTCTTATACCTTCTTTTAATATCTTCAATGAATAAGTATTTTCTATGTTTGCTTTGAGGCATGGTGTCTGCATCCATGGCCTGGCTAGACAGGTGTCCTACACGATGCACCGGACAAGAAGCATATGCTTGCAAGGATTCTGAGAGGCTTCAAGGTGGGGAATGTGGATGAGAGGTTCCCATCCCTGTTGTGTGCAGATCCAAAGAGCAGTTCATTTGAAATAAAAAAAATGGAAGCAACAGAGAATCCTCCATGTGCACAAGGTCAAACAGCCTCTCCTGGGTCATTGAGGAAAATTATCTGAGAAGACGAAAATAGTGAAAGGAACTTGCTAAAAGTGTGGATGAAAAGGGTTCTGAATAGTAGAAGAATATAATTAAAAAGTGTGTATTATATGAATGTATAGAAAACCAAAATGAAACTATTGCCAATTAGTTTTAAGCTAATTGAAAAGAGAAATAAGTGGGTGTCAGTATCTCTCCTAGAATCCCCGGTACTCAGGAGGCTGAAGTCTAAGTGTGATGGCTTAAAGCACAACTGGCCAAGGATTTCTGAGAGAGACTGTGATCTTCAAAAAACAACAACAAAAACAATAACAACTAGAAAAAAATAGAAGTGGAGCTGTGGCTCAAGCAGTTAGAGTGCTAGCCTTAAGCAAATTTAGCTTACGGAAAGTGCCCTGGCACTGTGTTCAAGTCAAATGACTGGCAAAAGAACAAACAGAGAGAAAGAGAGCAAGAAAAATTGCACTATCAGATAATACCAAGTGATACAATCTGAGAACTTATACCTGAGGACTCCTTGTGGAAAACTTGGTTCCAGAAGGCAGTGTTTAGAGAGGTTGGGGTCTTAATTAAGAGGGACCCCTGCAAAAGATCATGAAGTAACTGGGGTGCTGCTCTCTGAAGGATTAGAGTACTACAGGTGTGGTTAGTTCTCCTGAGAGGATTGTACTAATGACCACCCCTGATCTATGCCGTCTGTCAGCTTCTTAGCTCAGCCTAGGCTCTCTCAAGGGTGCTCTTGGTCCTTGAGCTATCTCCGAAGATAGGAAAGCCTGATTTGGGCATTCAGTCTTTATTACTACTAATTAAAATTCTCTATTAAAAACCCAGTCTTTGGCATTATTGTAGACTTGCAATTCCTACAAATACACTGGGTTATGAGGCAGTGTAGCACTCATTATGTCTGTATTAAAGAGCAATAGAAAAATATATATAGTACTAGTATTATGTTTTACAATAGCAAATTTATCTACAGCTATCTCAAAGGATTTTGAACAGATAGGAGCTAATCGGGAAGGAAGAGGATGTGTCGACCTGGCACAGTCGAGGTCCAGAGGTGAGTCACCCCCTCCATACCCAAGTTTTACTCAGTGACTGCACTCAACACACTCACAGTCATGGTCAACAGCGAAAGCCTCACCTCCACTGAATAACTGTACAGAATCAATTACAACTGAACTATTGACAAATATACAAGGGCATGGGACCTACTGACATTCGTTCATAGACTGTATATTACTGTGATGCTGACCTTTTGGTGGATTTTTTCACACAGTTTGATGAAGCCTAGTTCTGAAATCCCAAGAGGTGTCAGAAACAAGAGTTTTCCCTTTCCACACCTGAGAAGGGCAGCTCCCTTAATGCACAGAAGCTCAAACCTTTCTGGTTCATCTTACTCTTATATTAGAGACCTGCTAACTATTTGCCTGGAGTTAAATCTATGAAATTCGGTGCCCCAAAGCTAGAGCGTCAACAAACAAACAAGGGAAGTAACAAAGCAAACTTTTTACTTTAGTCAAATAAGTATATCCTTATTTTTAGATTTTGGGAGGCCTTATGGGAAAAAGAGAAAAAGATAACTTGCACAGAAAGGAACTCTGTAAATTCTGGGCATGTGTAGAGATGCCTGGAGGAAGGTATCTTTGAATCACACATCAAACGCGTACTCTATTAAAACAACAATCTAATATTTCATTCAAGCTATGTATCGTCTTCCTAGGAAGGAATCTATAGGCAAATTTGCTAATCGTTTCTGGATTGTGTGTGTATGGTTGTATGTCTTGTCTTCAACTCAGGGCATGGCTCTGAGATTTATTGCTTGAAGCAAGTGCTTTACCCCTTGAGCCTCAGCTACACTTTGGGAGTTTTTTTTTTTATTTTATTTGTGAATATATTGTACAGAGAGGTTACAATTACATGGGCAGGACAATGCATACATTTCTTACCAAGCATTGCAGCCTCCTCCTTTGTTTACCTTTCACATCCCTTCCCAGCCCTCCTCTCCTCTCCATCTTCCCTCCCCCCCCCACCCGCCCTGCACCAACATTGTAAAGCATATTTTCAACATGACAACTTGTACTTCTCATTGTAGCAACAGGTCCACTTGTATCCTTAAACGACGTGTTTTTCCCCATCTCCTCCACAAGTTATACTTATATCATATATAGTGAAAACAGGGGTTATACTTTGGGGGAGGGACATACAAAGCAACAAAGAAATAATCTTATAAATACTTTACAAACACATGCATGAAAGAAAAAATGTTAAAATACATATCTAAGGGTTCATTTTCCTAACATCACATTATCTGGTCTTTTCCGCCTGACTCATACATATACTAGATATTGCAAATAAGGGAAACAATGGGACCTATGTTTCTTTGGGCCTGGCTTACTTCACTTAAACTTTGGGAGTTTTTTGTTGTGGTTTTCTTTTCTTTTTTTTTTCAGGAATAAGTCTAGAACTCAGAGGCTGGGAGATGTCCCTGGGATAATTTTGTTGAAGACTAGGACTTTACCAGTTGATTCACAGCACCATTTCCAGGTTTTGATGCCACTAATTGGAGGTAAGAGTCTCAAACACTTTCCTGCCAAGACTGGCTTCAAATCTGGATCCTCAGATATCAGCCCCTTGAGTAGCTAGGATTACAGGCATGAGCCACCACCGGCACCTGGCAACTGGCTTCCTTGGTTGTTAACCAGAGATAAAAGTCTCAAAATCTTCCTCATCCAGGCTGGTTTCATGTCAAGATGCTCAGACCTCAGTGTGCTGAGTAGTTGAAATTAACATTATGGGCTTCAACTACTTGCGTTCACCTGATTTGTGGATGTTTTCCTCCCTTTCAAGACCTTCTACATTGAAATCTAGGGTTGTTTGTGGCATGTTTCCTCTCTATCCCAATGTAGACAGGTGATTTACTTAGGTGAGACTCATTCCACCCTCTTTGCTAAGACACATAATTTCTGTGATATTATAACCCCAAATCAGCAGTTCTCTTTAGCACACTTTCAGTGAACCTCAGTCAATTGTCTGAACACATGAAAGGAGAATTCCAGAAACAAACAATGCATACTTTGTAAATTGCACAGAATTTGAGCAGTGTGCTGAACCTCACTGTGTTTTGGTATTCAAAGGCTTTAATGAAATCTTAAGAAACTAAGAGACTTGAATAAGTCTGGCTTCTCCTCACTTCTTCAGGAGTTTCACAGCTCTTGTGCTTTCCTTTGAATCTCCATTCCAACCAAGTTGTTTTGTTTGCTTTTATGCTAGTCTTGAGACATGGTAACTGAATCCACGACTGCACAGGACAGAGCTTCTCCAGCATCGAAACCTGACAGGAAGCATACGTCCCAGGGATTGTGAGGGTCTATCCATGCCTTGTGCGTGGGAACAAGGGCTTCACACCTGGCTGGATACAGATGGTTGGAGCAGCTTTTTTGCAGGAAGTCAAAGTGGAGGCAGCACAAATTCCTACAATGGGCACAAGGTCAAAGCAACTGTTGTGTGTCCTTGAAGAAAATTATCCACATGATGAAGATAGGAAGAGGAAACCTACTCAAATGTGGAATAGAAGCTTTAGAATAACAAAGCATGGGACCAAAGTGCATTCTATGAATGTACAAACACAAAAATGAGACCACTTTCAGTAATGAAATAGCTAATTGAATGGGGCAGTGTCTGTCTGATATATACGCTTAATTAGGATCAGATTTGTAGTTGGCTGGTAGGCAAATACAAGAGACTCTGACTTCCAATAGCTACCAAGAAAAAAGAGCAGGAAGTGGAGCTGTGGCTTACGTGATCAGAGTGATATCATGAAAATCCCCATGGCCATGAGTTCAAGTCAAAGGACTTGTGAAAAGGAAAGAGAGAAAGAAAGGCAGCAGGAAAGAAAGAAAGAGAGATATACAGAGAGAAGAGAGACAGGGAAAAGTAAAAAAAAAATAGAAAGAAAAAAGACACAGAGAATGGAAGAAAGCAAGCAAGCAAGCAAGAAAGAAGGACAGAAAGAAAGAAAGAAAGAAAGAAAGAAAGAAAGAAAGAAAGAAAGAAAGAAAGAAAGAAAGAAAGAAAGAAAGAAAGAGAAAAAAGCAAGAAGGACAGAAAGAAGGAAGGAAGGAAGGAAGGAAGAAGAAAAATGTATTAAAGGACATTACTAAATTGCTTCAAAGAAATGAACTGATAAATACCTTCAATAATAAAGATGAATATGCACTTATGAAAATAAAAGAAAATGTTAAAATGAATTCTCTTGTATGATCCACGTAATACAACATTTTTCCAAAGACAAAACTGTAGAGTATAGATCACATGAGCACTGGCTAGGGTTTGGATTAGTGGAAGGTGTGGGAAGGTGGTGGGCATGGCTGTGGAAGGGGAAATAAATAGTCTGTCTCCAGAGGAATCACCTGGGCATCTACTCTGACTACATGGAAGTTCTGCTGGACTGGATTTGGATTTGCACAAAGATTCCTGATAAAAAAAAAAAAGCTTGGTCCCAGGGTCAGTGAGGAGAGATGTTGGGGTCTTTTTGAAGAGAGACCCATGTAAAGATCATCCAGTGACTAGGAAGCTGGCCTCCAAATGAGAAAATCTCTGGAGATCTGGTTAGTTCTCTGGAGAGGAGTGCACCTACAAGAGATCACCTGCTGTGTCCACTCTGCCCAGCATCCTGGCTCAGCACAAGCTCTCTCCACAGTGCTCCTGGTCACTGAGATGTGAGCCAGTCCAGGGCACTGACCACAGGCCAAGTTTCAGAATAACATGATTTGGATATTCATCCTTCATGATTGAACATCTTGTCTTTGTTAAATATCTAGGCCCATGCATATTTAGAGCACTGAAATGTCAATGAATAAACTGTGTTATGATGCATGGCTATATTAAATGGAAACAGAAAAATAT
This sequence comes from Dipodomys merriami, assembly GCF_024711535.1. NCBI lineage: Eukaryota > Metazoa > Chordata > Mammalia > Rodentia > Heteromyidae > Dipodomys > Dipodomys merriami. Next base: position 30,742,436 of record NW_027202826.1, on the reverse strand, counting down.
ATGTAGTATGTGTAGTAGTTTAACAATAGCAAACATTTATATATATATATGATTATATTAAGGAATTAAAAAGAGCTGAAAGAGGGCAGAGGGTATGTCCGCCTGGCAGTTATGGCATGAGCCTTAGAACCGTGACATCACAGAACGAGGAACTACCAATGCTCAGATTCCAGGCAGTTGACTGCGGTCGCTGTTGGAGCTGCAGTCATGTCTGCTGTCCAGAGCCACAAAATGGACAAAGACAAGTGTTCACTGCAATCTCCACACACACCATGCGTGGCTTCCCTGCACGAGGTAGTCTGTTAAATACTTGTTTGGAGATTTCTTCTAGAGGGGGCCCTGGAAAGTGTTCTGTCTTCCTTCTCCTGACCTTTTGCACTGACTCTGACCTTCAACACTGTTCATAAAAAGTGACCCCTATTCACACTGTTCAGCTTGGGGTGAAAACAGGTGTGCGCATATTCTCAGAGGAGATGGGAGTGAGGCTAATGGGAGATGGTGTGGATGAAGCTCTGCCCACACCTGAGCCAGTGAGCAGAAGTTTCCACACTATAGATGTAGTGACCCTTACCTACAGAGCCACAGCTCTACTGACAAGAGACACAGTACCACCATCAAATCTAAGGACTTCCTCACATTTAGGAATTCTTAATGGTGTCACGTATTTCGTGATGCTCTTTCTCAACATTCTCTTGCTCCAATACTGAATAATGATATAAATAACGTGGCAATAACCTTCCAAGTAGGTACAGTTATGCCAATTTTCGTGGTGGAACAAAAGCAATTTGAAATTCTTTGTGGATAATCATATTATGCCATAAAAAATGCTCTTCTCACCTTTACCTTGATGTTTGGTCAGTTTGCTGTGGTCATCTGCTTAGACTTGCCCTAACATTTGTCCTGGCTCACTGCTCCTTTGCCAGATTCTTCTCCTTTCCTGGGACAGGTGCATTAGCTTCCTGCCTTGTTCTTTTCCCCATCTCTTAGCGAAAAAAAGGCCAGGATTTGTTCCTTAGAATACTCTGTCCTCCTTATATCTTAAAAAGTGATTAAGATTTTCTGTTTGCTTTAAAATCTAAAGCACAAAGCCTCCTGGTGTCAGTGACAAAATCAGGTTAGGATTGAGAGGGCCACCTGTGGCACTGTGTGTTCTCATCCATTGGGCATAAAACTCTGGGACATATGTTTACACTGACTGTGTGTGGTGTTGGTGTGCACAGGAAAGCCATCTTTCTGAGGAGGATGCTCAGCAGGACACACCTGTGTCCCTGGAGGACAATGACAGAGCCCTGCTCATCCACAGCCCAGTGCAAATGAGAAGAGGCAGGAGGAGGAAGAAGCGGCACCTCTTCCTCTTCAGTAATGTGTTGCTGGTGTCTAACACCAAGTACGTATGGACTGCATGCTCTCCTGCAAAGCACGCAATGCTTTTCACTCAGCAATGACTTTATATAACCCTTACCTTAAGACAACTTAGAATTTTTATGCATTTCTTTTTATAGAAGTTTAGATTCCTTGCTGATTTCTCAAGACCATAGTGAGGACTGAAGAAAGCAACATGGCCTTGTGGTCCATCCCCCGTCTCTCCCAGCACAAAGGGTTTGAGGCAGGAGGATACAGAGTTAGAGCCTAGGCTAGACAATATACAAAGGCCCTATCTAAAACAAATAAAGCAAATAAAACCATAATGATGTGACAATCTTTATCCAATTTAAATATGACCAAACATAAGAAGATCTTGGGATAGTAATGATTTCAGTTGAGCTGAGTGACACTTCCTAACATGTAAGAAAACACCTAAGCAGCCCAGGGTAGCATGCTCACAACTGTAATCCCAGCCACTCAGGAGACTGAAACTTGAGGAATGTGAGTCAAATCCAGTCTGGCAGAGATGTCTATACAATTACTCTCCAAAAAGCTAGAAGCAGGGATAGGACCCCAGTGATAGAGTGCTAGCCTTCATAAACAAAGGTCAGAGACGGTAACAAGGCCCTGAGTTCAAACCCACTGACTCACCCACAAAAGAAGTAATACAATCAGAGTGATGGTGTGTAATTCTCTTTGCAGGTATAAGAAGTGCTTTAAGATAAAAGATGCAATTCCACTGCATAACCTGTGTATAGTGGAATGTGGGGACAAAGTTGCAAAGGATAATGGACGTTCCACAAAGGCCTTGGTCTTGAGTTGGGCCAAGGAGCAATACAAGGTCACTTTCCGGTAAGACTGACAGCCATGCCATGTGTATAGTTTGAGTTCTGCTATGAAAAAGCCACATACATATTTTCGAGCAACAATGGAAGATATAACTTATTTACATCTAAAATTTTTTACAAGAAAAATGGTTGTAATTTGATTGTTTACTAGGCTGATTTTTCACCTTCGAATTTAATAATAACCTTTAATACTAACACCTCCAGACAATTTTAGATTCCAATATATTCGAATGGATCAATATTGGAGTGGTGTGAGCAGTGAATTTCAATGGGTTTACAGAATCTTGTTGGGGGAGAGAGGATGTTCAGACAGTGGAAGACCAGGGGTGACCTACATATTGATTCACAGTAATGGAATTCATTCAGCAAGTGTTAATGAATCCTGAAAGTATTTTTTGAAAACTTTATTTTGCACTCCCAGTAATTCTCTGTAGAGACAGATTTTAATTCCATAAATAGCTATAGATCATTAAATACAAAGTGCTTGGCTTGCTCTGTAGCAGACTGACATATTACTTCTTTGTAAGTAGACTCTATGTTATTTGGTGTGTGGGAAAACTGAAGCAGGATTTACTGATAAAGTACAGGCCAGTTTGCCCAGCACACAAGCCTAGACCTGCATGAAGACATAGAATGCATTTAGACAGGTCAAAACAGGAGGATTCACAAGGAAGGTGTCAAGTGTTTTATTCTTGGTCTCAAACTGCACCTCACATTTCTACCTGTTTTATATATGAGATCACACTGCATGCACCCAGGTTACCTTTCCTCACAGCCAAGGTCTCACACATCCTAAGAAGTTTGAGATAAAGAAGAAAAATGGCTCCAAAATCGTCAGCTTATTAATTCTCTGATTGATATGTCATGAAAATGATAAAACAAAATGATGGGGAAGCTGGACACCTGTGTGTCCATCTCTGCAGGTCTTCTCCATGGCATATTTCTGTGAAGGTTCTCTGTTCTTCTTGTGCAGGGGAACTCCAGGATACAGATTAATGGAAGCTGGTAAAATCTGGAAATAGAGGTGTTCCTAGAAACTATATTTTAAAGAAAAATTAAAATATGGCAATGAGGTCCTCATAAACTCTAAGAGTTCTAAAGCTATTGCACTGTCCAGCGTCCTTGGTCCTTGGCAGATGGGCAACATGGCCTCAGGAAATAGACATTATGTATATACATGTAGGCAGGTTAGGGGTCATCTAAGATGGGTGCCTCTCACCTGATGAAACACATTACAGGACAGCCTAGAATTGTTCAGTAGAAGAGCTATTAATGATGTAAATAAAAAATATGCAGACATTGCAAAAAGTCTGCTAGTTCATAAGGAGAAAGTTATTGGATTGATACATGCCCCAATAATTCTATTCCTAGTGTTCACAAAAGGACACACACACATATGCATGGGGGGGAAAATGGACAGAGAGAGAGAGAGAGAGAGAGAGAGAGAGAGAGAGAGAGAGAGAGAGAGAGAGAGAGAGAGAGAGAGAGAGAGAGAGAGAGAGGAGAGAGAGGAGAGAGGAGAGGATTGAGAGGAGAGAGAGGAGAGAGAGGAGAGAGAGAGAGAGAGGAGAGAGAGAGAGAGGAGGAGAGAGAGAGAGAGAGGAGGAGAAAAAGAGAGAGGAGGAGAGAGAGAGAGAGGAGGAGAGAGAGGAGGAGAGAAAGAGAGAGGAGGAGAGAGAGAGAGAGGAGGAGAGAGAGAGAGAGGAGAGAGATAGAGAGAGGAGAGAGAGAGATAGGAGGAGAGAGAGAGAGAGGAGGAGAGAGAGAGAGAGGAGGAGAGAGAGAGAAGAGAGAGAGAGAGAGAGAGAGGAGAGAGAGAGAGGAGAGAGAGAGAGGAGAGAGAGAGAGAGAGAGGGAGGGAGAGAGAGGGAGGGAGAGAGAGGGAGGGAGAGAGAGAGAAAAGAGAATAATTTCACAGAAAAATTAAAGCAATAATGTATATATATATATATATATATATATATATATATAATGAAATGGTTTATACAACCCCGAAAATAGTTACAAATTAAAAGTGCAGTGTGTTTTTAAAATGGATGTATTTCAAATTAGATAAAGTTATAAGGGGTGACTAATATGTCCAGTGCTGGATTTCAGTCCCTTCAGAGGACAGAAATATAACAATAGAAGGTGATGGTACAGAGAACAGTAAGCAGCAATCTTATCATTCATCATTAAAGACATAGTGTGATGGGTAATAAAGTGTAAGCTTCCTAGGAAATTAACACAGCACATTGTAGTTCTAAAATTTCTATAAGGAAATGAAACACTGCAACTTTTCCATATTTTTAATTCTTCTTCCAAATTTTTATCTTGTCTTGCTGGATTAAAAATATTCTGTCAAAATGACCAATTTCTTCCATAGGTTTGAATGTGCATACCATTTTCATAGTTGAATAGCATATGTGCTCTGTCTGGTTTGATCATTGTGGACTGAAGGCATTGCTAGGGTGAGACTCACCTATGGTCAGGTGGCTTGCACCACACGTTAGAAAATAAGTTTCTCCATGTCAATCCAAGTTCTCTTCCACACCAAAGTCTAATTCTCATCACAGTCAGATCACCAGGAAAAGGCAGAGTCCATCAAACCCCAGTTATGAGTCGGTTCTTATTCCACTCACATTCACAATGATACTCCCAGATTGCCAGTCTCTTTAAGGAAAGACTTAAAAGCAAAGCACGAATGTGAAATGTAGCATAATATTTTCTTTCTTTTAAATCACAGGTCTTCAGAGCTAAAAGAAACATGGTGCTCTTTACTTCAAAGGTTAGTAGTGTTTGTAGCTTTTTTAAATTTGTTACTGAATGAATAAAAGTCCCCACAAATAATGTTTCCAATGGATTCTCCCCATATTGATAGAAATTATGTGTCCCTTTTAAACTTATAAATAGAGTGCACTTTTTATTTCATAAGAAAATTTGGTTGTAAGCCCTAAGTTCTCCTAGGCTTCAACTGATAGACATATGTAAGTGACTAGGCACTGTCATCCCGGCTACTCAGGAGATTGAGACCTGAGGATTGTGGTTCCAAACCAGCCCAGGCATGAAAGTTTATTGAGACTCTTATCTTCCAGAAACTCCCAATAAGTTGAAAGTGGAGTGTGGATCAAGTAATAGTGTGATGGCCTTGAGCTAAAAAGCTCAGGGTCAATATTCAGGTCCAAGGCCCAAGGTCCACAACTGGAACTATGTGTATGAGTGTGTGTGTGTGTGTGTGTGTGTGTGTGTGTGTGTGTGTGAGTGTGTGTGTGTGTGTGTGTGTATAAACATATATACACATACATATGGACTTATATATGCATATATATTACTCAAAAACTTGGGATTCTAGTAGAACACAGGAAGTTATTATTCCTCCTCTTCACATAGTAAATTTTTAAAAACAATGGATCTGGTTCCCAAATGTCATTTCCTTGGCTATCACTTGTATTCTGGATCTCATGCTTTTTTCTGTCAAACAATATTCTATATTTTCAAACAACTAGCTAATTCCTTGTGCTCTTTTTCATTATTATCCAATTTATCACTATAGCAACATTCAAAAACAGAAGGAACTTCAGAAGTGTAATCCATTGCAGAACTTTGCCAATGATTTCCAGAAGGCTGGCTCTGTAAGTGTTTTTAAGAATAAACAGGAAGGGCTGGGAAGGTGGCTCAGTTGTAGAGCGCTTGCCTTGTATGCAAGAGGCCCTGGGCTCAATTCCTCAGCACCACATAAGCAGAAAAAAAAGCCGGAAGTGGCGCTGTGGCTCAAGTGGTAGAGTGCTAGCCTTGAGCTGACAAGCCGAGGGACAGTGCCCAGGCCTAGAGTTCAGGCCCCTGACAGGACTCACCCAAACCCCCCAGTAGTCTACTCACAAACATCCAGAAGTGATGTTGTGCCTCAGGTGGAGAGTGGTAGCCTTGGGCAAAAGAAACCAGAGACAGAGCCCAGACCTAGAGCTCAACTCTAATACTATCCAAAAAAAATAAAAATGATAATAGAATTTAGTAGGTCTCCTTTGCTCTTTCATTTCACCTAGCTCGCTGCTTCCTTACTAGCTCCTCTCTTCCATTTCTTAAACAGTAGAGTACGCTACCTGTCTCTTCCATGCCCATCCCTTTCAATGGAAAAAGTCTAAAAAAGGGCTCTGTTTCTATATCTGCCTGCAACCATTTTCAGAATGACCTACTTTTCTGCTTGCTTTTGAGCCACAAAGTGCCTTGCATGTTAGTTTCCAAGTGTCAGTTGAGGAAATGTTGCATTGTGCACCACGAAAGTTGGGCATAAAGCTGTATCCCATGCTGGAGCACTGACTGTGCTGTGGTGTTGCTGTGCAGCAGAAGAGCCATCATCCTGAGCAGAAAAGTCAGGAGGACAGACCTTTGTCCCTGGAGAAGCCCTGCAGAACCCTGCTCATCCACAGCCCGGTGCAGATGCAAAAAGGATGCAAGAGGAAGAAGCAGCATCTCTTCCTCTTCACTGACTTATTACTTGTGACTAATGCCAAGTACGTATGGACTGCTCCCTGTCATGCTCAGCACAAATGCTTCACACTAGCAAATGACATTTAGATATCTGCATTTAATCCACAGGTGCTTTGTCAATTTTGTATTCCAAAGTTCAGATACTTTGTTTATTTCTCCCATGTTCATGAAGCTCCTGTGTTGTGTAATGGTTGGGAATATTTTCAACAATGAAGACACCACCTGGCATGCTGTTGATCCTCTAGTCACAGCACATAGATTTTTGAGGCAGAAACTAGAGTTAGGGTCCAGGCTACACTATATATGAAGGCCAGGTCTCAAACACTCATAACACAACATAATCAAGAAAGTGATAGATAGATAATCTTGTATGAGGAGTTCAAAATTATGAAACAAGAGAGAATAGTATGGTAGAGTATCTAGTTCTTGACACGACACATCTAAGATAACTAAGAGAGATGGTGTTTGTTGCCCTTTTTAGGTATCAGAAATGCTTCAAGATTAAAACTGTGGTCCCACTGCGTGCCCTGTGGATGGCTGACTGTGGGGTCAATTTGGACAAGGGTGGTGATCACTCCAGAAAGTCCCTTCTTTTGGGCTGGCCCCTTGAGAACTTCAAGGCCACCTTTGGGTAAGACTGACCACTGCACCCTGAAAGCAGCAGGGAAATAGCAAAAGAGTTATCCTTCATTAATCACTTAGCTATGTCAGATATCATTCCTAATGACTTTCAGTAACCTTCAGCATTGTTCCTAGTAATGTCAAATGAGTTCTCTAGGTTCTAATAAAATGTAGTAGAATTCAGGAAATTCTCTAAGGAAGTAAAACTGTCAAACCCTTTTCATTTCCCCTGTTTATTCCTTGGAAATGCATACTGTTGATTCCATGTAAATGCCATGTTTCTTCTGGGTGCCTTGATCTGAATGATTATTTTGTAAAGTATTGGAAGAGCACATCCAGCTCTGTCAGTTTTATCCAAGGAGAAATGGAAGGTAGCCCTGGTGTGAGATTGAAGTATGGTCAGGAGGCTTGCATCACACAGTGGCAGGGATTCCATTCAATCCATTTTTCTTCTACAGCAGTCTGCCTCACATTACAGTAAGATCACCCTTATTAGCCCAAGAATCCATCAAACTTCAATTATGAGTAGGATCAGTTCTGTGTTTGCTTGGACACCAATGAATTGATAGTACTTTTACCTTTAATGACTGTAAAGATACTGTATATGAGATGTAATTTAATATTGTCTCTGCTTTTATTTTGCAGTTCTTGTGAACAAAAAGAAAAATGGATCAGTTTTCTGCAAAGGTATTAAGCAAGTGCTTTTATTTAATTTTTAGTTTGTTAAGGAATGGGTACCTGAAAACCAATGTCTTCAATATATTCTGCCCCATTTTCTATGAAATTTTTTGCCATGGCTGCAATTCTAAATCATAAACCGTCTTTATTTTTAAAGACATTCAGGTTATTCACCCTAAATCTCCCTTCACTTTATTGATGAACTTGAGCTAAAATTTTCTGAAAATATATACAGGTCATCAGGCACAAGTGTCTCAATCCTATAATCCAGCTACTCAGCATGCTGAGATATAAGGACTGCAGGTTGAAGCCATTCTGTGTAAGATAGTCAAGAGACACTTATCTCCACTTAACTGTCAAAAGAGCCAGAAGTGGTGCTGTGGCTGCAGTGTGAGAGTCACAGCCTGGAGCAGAGAAACAGTACACAGACAATGAATGCAAGGGCCAGGTTTGACCCCATCTATATTCCTGTGCTCCATTGAGCTAGCTCAGAGCCACTGTTGCTTTCAGTTGTCCATGCAGGCTTTGACCCTCCCATCTAGATGGTGAAGTTTGAAACCCTGAATCTGATGCCTTCCCAAAGGCCACCTTCCAGAATACTGTTTTCTTTCAAATCCTATTTCCCAAAAATGCTATTGTGTTGATTAAAATCTATAATTTCTCCATAAGTGTTTGTAAACTATGAAATACAGATTGAAAAATATCAACAATAAAGATGGATTTGAAAAAAAAGTTACCAGCTAATAATTGTGCTACTATGGGTTGAATGAATCAGGTATATCAACCTTGCAAAGGAGGAAGAAGATGAGGATAGCATTCCTCTTCAGATCTTCACCCATGAAGTTAAGAACAATCACTTCGTAAGTGTTATGTAGGATAAAGTGGAAATTTATAGTTACGTGCTTAGGCTGGAAATGTGGGAGATTTTTATAAATTATCAATGGTAAGGAAACTTTTAAGAACAATGAGAGGAAGAAAATTAAGAATTTAAGAAAGGTCAAAATTGAGAGATGAGCTTGATTTACTTATATCTACAAATATAAAGATTAGAGCAATGAGTCTAGGTCAGTACTCTATGTTCTGAACAATTATCTTCCACTTGGAACAATTTAGTTTTCTGTTCATTGTATCATAGCTTCCTGTATATGAAGTAGAGCTGTGGGCTCAAAGTGCTAGAGCACTAGCCACGTGCAAAAAGATGTCAGAGAAGGACTCCAGGGCATGAATTCAGGCCCCATATCCAACATTCACAAAAAAAAAAGCAAAAGAAAAAACACAAAAGGAATGTCCTTTAAAAAATTGCTTTATCATGTGGACATGTATGACTTTCATTTATTAAATACATGTTTACCTTATGGTAAGAAGCTTTATTCACTTTCTTTAGCTAACATGTATAAATTTTGAAGGAAATTTTCACATTTAATATACATATATTATCACAGTTTTATTGTAAACAAGGTCAATTTTATCAGTAAATGGGGATAGTCTTCCTGGAAGAAGCGTACTTTTTATGTTATTTTTTATTTATATTTGGAGTGGTTATCATGAATTCCATTTGTTGGTGTGGAATTCCTAAATGATGGAACAATGCCAAATATTATATAGAAGGTCAGATTCTGTTACCTCAATTTTCTTATGTAGAAACATTTAACCTAAGTTTTAAGATATTTTTTTTCTCTATTCGTTGTTCTAAGACATTGTCAGCCTTCATGACTACTTCTGAAGAATAATGGTTTTCTTTGTATCTATACTCTATCTTCTTTACTAAATTTCAGTATTGCATGTATATTTACATAGGCACATGTTCTTTATATAAATACGCATGTATCCATATACATACACAAGATAGTATTGAGAAGGGAAAGCAGAAGGACACAACATTACTAAGTGGATGCTAGTAAATGTCTTGAAAATGATTATCTGTTTCAAGTTCCATATTCATCGCTGGAGGGAGAGGAGGCTGCATGGTTCTCAGTGTATAACATAGACTTGTCTGTACCTGACCCACTCCAATAGCAAAAATGCTAAGAGAACAATCTGTTAGCTCAGCTCTATATGATAAAAGTGGGCTTTACTGAGGTTTAAGTTTCCTGAAGTAAAGATTGCAGGTGCATGTCATTTCTCCAGAAGAGCTGAGTATCTGCCTATTGATAGATAATCAGCTTGTGGGAAGGCTCCATATTCATGCTTGTGGGTCCAGGGCAGCTCTGTGGTACCATCTCCTACCTGACAAGGTTCTTATTTGACCAAGTCTCTTGAAAGATATTTCATTGAATTTTAGGTCTTCACAATTTTCCCCTCTCAATATATTAATGGTTTTCCAGTACCTTTTGTTCTCCATAGTCTCTGGTGTCTCTTCAGCTGTCATTCAGATTTGACCCATGTACAGTTTGTTTCCATGTGTCTGAATTGCTTTCTCCTGGCTTCATGTTATACAAATAAATAAAGAAACAGTTCTACTCAAGGCTTTGTGCACTATACAGTTGTGGCCTTTAAATACCTGAAATCACATTTTCCTTGACAGATCAGGAAACTAATTTGTGATAACTATACAATGATACTGTTTGTTTTCTTAATATGTACCTTTTCTCACATGTGTTTTATAGCCAATAACTGTATTAGCAAAAAACTCAGATACAGTGAAGGATGTTATCAAAAAGTCACTCTCCAACCTTGGAATAAAAGTAAGTCATCTGTAAGCTCTTTTTAAATTAAAAACCAATTTCATAATGGAAATGTATAGAGCTGCATTTATGCTCATGTGTGTACTACTGTGCTACTAACATCGGTCTTCTCCTGGCCACAAGATTGAGAACCTGCAGGCAGCTGGACATGAGATGAGTCTATACTTGGGTTCTTAAAATCTCATTCTTAATCTCATGCCAAGTGCAATTGAACACACAAGGAAGTTGATATATAATTTGGACCTGCTAACTCCATATATTTCTATTATATATAAAAGTCTATCTATGATGAGCTAGTGTAATACTCTGAGTGAGAAAGTTTCAGGACAGGCAGATGTGGCTGATGTCTGCAGTCCTAGCTACTCAGGAAGCCAGCCCATCACTAACCCCCTAAAAGACAAAAGTAGAGCTTTCCTTGTTAGAAGCACAGCTGTGTAAGGCACTGTGTCCTTCTTGGGTCCACTGTGAGTGGCTTTGTGTGACACTCAGTCCTTCTGTCCCCCAGGGCTCCGAGAGTGACTACCAGTTGTGGCTCCATTCTGAAAATGAAGAAGCTCCCTTTGTCTTCATTGGTAAATATCAAAGACAATTTCAAATGGGAGGGAATGGCGTCAAAGTTGGACTTCTAAATCTCCAATACTGATTCTTTAAGTGTTAAGCTTAATATTACTAAGGGTAAATATTGCCTATACAATTAGATTGTACGTTTTTCAATAAATGCTGACCAGACACCACATGATAATCTTGGTTTGAGGAGAAAACTATGTAGTTGGCTTTATTCACTTGAAGTATAGCATTTTTGGATGATATTGGCCAAGATGCCTTGTATTCCTAAACGATTTGTTGAATAGTAACTGCTTTGTACCACTACATAAAGAGAAGAAACATGAACTACAAATAAAACTGAGCTTTCTTGATTAAAATAAGGGGTTTTGTTTTCATGAAGTAGAAAGCAGATTCGAAATTCATTGTAAAATCTGGGCTCCTGTTCCAATGAAAGTCCCTGCTGCGTTTTCTCACCATAGGGCATGAAAATCCCTATGTGATTAAAATGAGTCAGTATGGAGAGACTGCATACCAGCCACGAGGACCAAGGCCACATGAGACTCACACTGCTCAGAGTCCCATTCTGGAGCAGTGCTATCTAGCCACAGGAGGCCGGTTCATTCTGAAGTCAAGGCAGCCAGCCCAGGGCCAGCAACTTAAAGGTGAGTCCTCTCACTTCTATATGGTTAAATAATTCTCTATCTTCTGTATAATTCAGGAACTCTATGGTCTCTTAAAGCATTTGACTTGCATAAAAAACACATTTAAGTAAATGGAAGCAGGATACACATGGCTCAAGCTGTAATTCCAGCTACTGAGGAGGCTGCGATCTGATTTTCTCAGAGTAAAGTCAGTGTGCAAAGGAAAGTCCTGAGAGTCTTATCTCCAAATGTCCATGAAAAAGCTGGAATAGAACTCTGGCTCAGACGTAAAGGGCTCCTTTGAAAGAGAAAGCTCATGTCAGGGACAAGACTCCAGAGATCACTAGGTAGCCTGTGGGAGGACATAAAGAGAAGAAAAGATGTCAACATCCTCCAAAGTTTCTGGAGAATATTCAATGTATACAGCAAGCTTGAATTAGAGTTTTTTCCTTAGGTGAAAACTAGAATGTGACTAGAGTCACCCAAAAGGAAAACATTTGCATTTTTTTTGGTCAGTTGTGGGGCTTGTACTCTGGGACTGGGCTCTATCCTTCAGGTCTTCAACTCAAGACGAGCACTCTAGCACTTGCCCAAGAGTGCCACTTCCAGTTTTCTGATGATTTTTTGAAGAGAAGAGTCTCACCAACTTTCCTGCCGGGGTTGGCTTTGAACCACCAACCTCAGATTGCAACCTCTTGAGTAGCTAAGCAGAGAACAGTGGAAGACAACCACAGTTTCCCTCATTGGCAATAATTAGTATATGGCTAGGGTAATTTTATCAGATGAGCAGAACCGAAAAACTCTGTAATATGACCATATAAGATGATGTTAAGGGAAATGAACACCAAGATGTGAACAGAAGTGGTCTTTCTTTGTTTTTGTTATTTGTCATATACAATGAGATTTGTGTTTCCTTTGTATGTTCGTCCCTCTATGGTATATCCCTTGGGGTCACTGTGGATGAATTTGACACTGTGTAACTTCTATAAATTTTTCTACTTTGGGGAGGGTATGGAAATAACAAGGACACAGGTTGACCCATTGCAATAATGATACTCAAAAGATACTTAGTTGGAAATAAATTTTATAATGTTTTGGAGAGAGGAATGGAGCAGGTGAGGGAGAGAAGGAACAGTGGGAGAACAACAAAGCCGGGGTTAACAATTCTTGACAAGGAATGGACTCAATACCTTGATCATGTAACTAACATCTCTGTACATCATTTTGTACTATATGTATATGTATATGAATATGTTTATATATATATATATATAAAGAGCATGAAAAAAGGAAATGTACTCATTATCTTACTCATGTAATTATCAACACTCTGTGCAACATCTTCACAACTATATTAAAGTAAAAATAATCCCAGAAGCAAAGAACCAGACATCTCCCAGTCTTTTACTTGGCAGGCACACCGTGTGATAGGGGGAGATACAGGAAGTGATCAATGGGACACATGCAGAAATTCAAATAGGAGGAGAATGGCTCTCAATGTGAATGGTTATAAAACTCAACTGGAATGGTAGATTTCCCTTTCAGAAGGGAAAGATACACCTGACAGCCCTCCTTCAACTCAGGAACTTTGTAGGTGCAAGAGAGCTGGCCACAATAATCAGAAAAATAAACTGAAGGTGTCTAGCCATAACCAACAGTTTACTTATTTGGTCACCGACCCAATAATAAGGGGAATTAAGCCATGAGAGAATGTGGATAATTTGACAAAGAAGCTTAGATTCTAGGAAATTAAAGTGATCCCTTGAAAACTTTTGCTTCTTTAGAGTCAGAGCAGAAGAAAGAAGGAAGGGGAAGATCTTTCATCAACTGGCTTTTTGGGCGGGGGTCCAGCACAGCCAAGGAGAACAGACCCCAGAAATCTTCACGTGTAAAGTCAAGACTGCTCTTTGGGACTTCCCTGGAGGCTGCTTGTAAGGATGGTAATCTACCCTCCCCTCTTCTGGTAGGTCCCAGTTTGGTATCTGCTGCCCTCCTGAGGAGAGGAACCTCCTGAGTGTGCAGGGGAGGGAGAGGAGTGTTCTCATGGAGCCCCAGGTCCAATTCAGCAAAGCATCAGACAATGGGTGGGGGTGCTTTGTTACTATTGCTACAAGATATAAACATGTCACAATGTACAATTCCCTAAGTCAAGCCCAACAGGTAAGTATTCTCTTCAGTGGGGGACTGGTACACCAGCAGCCTCATTCCCTGTTGGAGAATTGTAGTTCCAGGCACTGTGCATGTGAAGCTCTGAGTCTCCTTCCTTCAAGCACCCTTCCAGCTTTATTATTCCAACTTGCAAATGTCTCCAGTCACATACATAGACATTCCTCAGACATTCCTCAGTCTAGTTATTTACATATATTAGACAAGATCATATTTTAATGGTTCCTAGCATCAGAAAAGCACACTGGTGGTTGTTTGTTTTCAGAGAGGAGGATGGACAGGTAGTGTTTAATAGATCTGTCCTTTCTATGGACGAAAATGGACACGTTCTGAGGAAGCTGGTCACACAGTATTGTGTTTGTACTGAATACCAATGGACTGTGTGCTTCAACCTGGCTAAAGTGGTGACTCTTAGGTGATGTAGGCAAAAAAGAAAAGAAAGATATTACTTTGCTTTCATTTGTTTGAAAAAGAAGCTTCAAAATCTGATAGAAACCAACAAAATCTAACTGACAAGGTAGAGTATCATTGAAAAACCATTGATATTGTTTTCACTGTTCCTTCATGGTATATGAACCAGGCAACAATGGGTCACACCTGTAATCCTAGCTCCTCAGAAGTGTGAGATTGAGTGTGACATGTGAGACTTCTGCTCCATAGCTAGCCCAGACTGGAATGTTCATGAGACTCTTGTCTTTAATGAAGCAGTAAAAAACCAGAGGTGGAACTTCAGCTGAAGTTTTAGGCGAAAAGACTTGAGCATCAAAGTTCAGTGACAGCACTCAAGCCATGAGTTCAAAGCTTCAGGACATGCATACATGCACACCCAAAATCCTAATTTACTAGAGTGTGTGTGTGAGGATTGGATGAACGGATGTCTATCATGTGTACAATCACTAACACATGATGGGAATTTTCCCTTGGATGCAACAGACAAAGCCCTGGTCTCACATTGTACCAAGAAATTTTAGTAGCTAGATAGGATCACCCTAGTTCTAATCTCACATTTGGAAAAATAATAGAAAATCTAAAAATGGCCATACTACTGTACAAAACAACAACATTATTATAATCCCAGGTTATTGGGACACCGGAACCTGGAAGACTAAATTATCAGGCCAGCCCAGGAGGAAATGTCCACTGATTACTATTCCAAAATATCTAGCAAAAAGGAGGGATGGGAAAGGATGGGAAGGGGAAACAAAGGAGGAGGCTACAATGCTTGACAAGAAATGTACCCACGATCTTGCCCATGTCATTGTAACACCTCTGTACAGTATTTTCACACTAAACAAACTAAACTAAAATAAAGAAGTTTGGGTCAGGGGAAACAAAGGCAGCCTGGCTAGTGGGCGTTGGAACTTAACAGGAGACATATGTGTGAACGTAGGAAGGAAGGAAGGAGGGAAGGAAGAAAAGGAGAAGAGGAAAGAAAAGATAGAGGGAAGGACCAAAAGAGTGAATAAAGGATTGAGGGAGGGAAAGGGCTTAGGGCTTAGGAAGGGACTGTGTCCAAGGTCACACTACAAGTCCTCCACTCTGAAAACAGGGGACACCAAAATAGAACCAAAGAGAGCAAGGCCCCAGTGATGAATACAATCAGGGAAAACTTCCTAATGGACTAAGTATGAATGTGATGTGAAGAAACTACCAACTACAGAAGGTATAAATGGGAAATTAAAAAAGAAATGCGCAGGAAGCTACATTCTTGGGAAGGTGTGAGGGGACAGGTCTGTAAGAAGGAGGCTGGGCCAGCCAAAGCTGGAATCATTAAGTAGAAGGTGCAGGAGTCAGTTCATTACACAGACAAATCTATTCACTGTTCAATGTTTCTGAGTCAGACCCTAGGATAAAGGAAAACAACAACAGAATATATTTCCAACAACTAAATACAATTGCTAATGAAGTCGCCTAGCTTGAGCACTAGAGCTTTGCACACTCAGACATCTTACTTAGAGAAGTGTGATGTGCTGTTCTGGGCTGGTGGACATGGAGGACCCAGGTTTTCTTTCTTCTCCTCCACACAGGAGATGATTTCCTTCCTTAGTCAGGAGGGGCGGCTCACCGAGGGCATCTTCAGAAAGTCAGGCAGCATCAAAGCCGTCAGAGCCCTCAAAGAAAAACTCATGTCTGGAGCCCGAGTGGACCTGCACCAGGAATCCGTGTTTGTGGTCGCCTCAGTGTTAAAGGTAGGACACAGCCAGCATCACCCAGGGAGGCAGCTTCACTGTGAGCCCACAGCACTGCATCACCAGCACCACAATCACCCAAGAACCACGAGGGGCCTCACACATCAAGCATGTGGGAAATGAAAAGACACATGTCTGTGTGTTCTGTCTGTTTACTTTGTCTTCTCTCCTCAGCTCCTCTCATCTTCCCACCTGAACACCCATGCCCAATGTGACTAATGAGTGATCTGATTTACTGTATCACTGTAAATCGCCATGACAATACAACTATGAGCACCAACAAGTCCTGCTACATATTTGCCAAACAAGCACCCAGCACTGCCTTCTTTAATGAAGGTTGCACAAAGGCACAAAATCATATAGAATTTGTAAACATTCATAACCAAAGGTGAAGGCCCGAATGAGTCCCATCATGATTTGCCAGGCCAGCAGAGACAGCTCATGCCACCATTCCTGCCCATCTCCAATACCTTTATAGGAAAGTTGGTGTGGATATGCAGATGCTCCTCTTCTCTCAGTATCCTCCATCTGCACCTTTTCTTCTGTTTTTCTTTCTTCCCATACATCCCACTATTATACTTACCTAAAAAGTCATTTCTTACCGCATTACCCATAAATTTGATCATTAACTTGAATTAAGCAGCCCAATCATCTGTGCTCTCTGAAAATTCACCTGAGTCCCAACATCAGTACATAAAGTTTGAAATAACACAGGTAGATTACAAATATCTTTATGTTTGTAGAAGGAAGTATTCAACAGACATCCAATATAGTTATTCATTTTGCTCTTCGTGAACACCACTGCAGAAAATCATGTGACAATGACTAAGAATGGCTTTATGAAAATAATTTTGTTCTCACTTTTTCTAGGTCTTTTTTATGTCCTTTCATTGTTGGTGTAGACATTAGCCTTGCTAATAATTTTCAGCCAGGAAGATAGGCATGCATTACTGTGCATGGAATAACAATTTTGGTACTGCCCACTTGAAACTCACATCACTGACTAGCCAGAGGTAGACTAGTACATCTCAGCTTCTCTGGTCTTGCACTTGGTGATAACATGACAGACGCATACTGAGTTCTGCTAACCCAGCCTGGAGATGAATATAAGCTCAGAACCCTGATGAATGTACCATGGAGCCATTTCGAGAATGTTAACACAACACCCAACACTGTGGGCATTTTTCCCCTTTGTGTCATGTTGTGTATATACATTTTAATAGGCCAAGTTAGGGGATCAAGAATTAGTGATCAGTTGTTCAAAATGATGTTGAGGGAGAAACTTACATGTGCAGGTCACTAACCTTGAGATTCAAAGGCCAAAGTTGGCAACATCTAAGTTCTTTTTTATAATTGGGAAAGTACTGTATTCTTTTTTTTTTTGTTTTTTTTTTTTTTTTTGTAGGTCCGGTCGTTGGGCCTGAACTCTGGGCCTGGGCCCTGTCCCTCAGCTCTTCAGCTCAAGGCTAGCGCTCTACCACTTGAGCCACAGCGCCACTTCTGGCTTTTTTCTTTTTGCTTATGTTGTGCTGAGTAATTGAACCCAGGGCCTTGAGCATGCAAGGCAAGAGCTCTACCACTGAGCCACCTACCCAGCCCCAGTACTGTATTCTTATCAAGCATTGTTGCCTCCTCTTTGTTTCCCGTTCCCATCACTTCCCATCTCCCTCCCACAGCAATTCCAAACACACACACACACACACACACACACACACACACACACACACACACACGCACACATACAGACACGCATGCTCACGCACACACACACGCGCGTGCGCACACACACATACACACACACAAACACACACACACACACACACACCTTTGCCAAAATTGTACAGTTCCTTTCGACATAACATCTTGTATATATCTCTGTGGCAATGGGTCCACCTGTATCCCTGTTTAAAGAATTTGTTTTTTCCTTTGCCCGACACAAAATACACCAACATCAAATACAGTGAAAACAGGGCTTATGCCATTGAAGAGGGACATACAAAGCAACAAAAACATATAACTATATTAGAAACAATTGCAAGAAAGAAAAAAGCATTTGAGTCCTTATCTTGGGGTTCATATCGCCTAATTTCAACGTATCTGACCATTTCTGCTTGTCTCAGATATATGCTGGTTATTGCAAATAAGGGAAAGCATGGGACCTATGTTTCTTTGGGCCTGGCTTACTTCACTTAATGTATTTTTTTCCAAGTCTTTCAATTTCCTAACAAATGGGCAATGTCATTCTTTCTGATGGAGGCATAGAATTCCATTGTGTGTATATCAAACATTTCCTTGATCCTTTCATTTACTAAGGGGCATCTGGGTTGGTTCCATATCTTAGCTATGGTGAATAATGATGCAATAAGCATAGTTGTGCTGATAGCTTTAGTATGGTCTTGTTTGAGATCATTTGGGTAAATGCCTAAAAGTAGGATTGTTGGGACATTTTAAATTTTAGATATGAGACCCTTGTCCATTGTATGGATGGGGAAGATCTTCTCCCAATCTGTGGGCTTTCCATTGATCATGCTAACTACGTCCTTTGTGATGCAGAATCTCTGTAATTTCATGCAATCCCATTTGCATGAATTCCCAACCTCTCTTTGATTTGTTGTGTTTCTGTGTCTCTATTAAGAAAATTTCAGCCTATACCAAGGAGACCAAGGGTTTCTCTTATTCCATACTGTAATGTTTTCAGAATGTCTGGTTTGACTCTGAGGTCTTTGATCCATTTGGAGTCGATTCTGGTGCAGGGTGATATATAAGGATCTAGCTTTAGTTTTCTACAAGTGATTAACCAATTTTCCCAGCACCATTTACTGGAGAGGCTGTCTTTCTTCCATTCTATTTTTTAACTCCCTTATTGAAGATGAAGTGGCTATAGGTCTGTGGGTTCATTTCTGGCTTTTCCATTCTATTCCATTAGTCCTGAAGTCTCTTCTTGTGCCAGTAGCAAGCTGTTTGATTAGTATGGCTTTTTAGTAGAGTTCGAAATTTGATATTGATATTCCTCCAGCACTGGTCTTTCTGTTGAGGATTGTTTTGCTATTCTGGGTCTTTTATTGTTCCATATGAATTTTTGGATTGCCTCTTCTATTTCTTCTAGAATGAGGTTGGAATGTTGTTAGGTATTGGATTGAATTTGTTGATAGCTTTGAGAAGCATAGCCATTTTGACGTTGTTGATCTTTCCAATCCAGGAGCATGGGAGTTTTTGCCACTTTCTAAGTTCTGCTTTGTTTTTAAGTCTCCATCATAGAGTTCCTTCACTTCTTTGGTTAAGTTAATTCCTAGGTATTTTATTGGGAGAGGGGTATTAGGAATGGAGTTGCTTTCCTGATTTCAGCTGCGCTTTTCTCATTATTTGCATACAGAAAATCCATTGATTTTTTTCAATTTTTTTATTGTTAAAATACTGTACAGAGGGGTTACAATTACAAGGGCAGGATAATGCGTACATTTCTTATCAAGCATTGCAGCCTCCTCCTTTGTTTACCCTTAACCTCCCTTCCCAGCCTCCCTCTCCACCCCCACAACCAATCTTCCCCCCCCCAACCCCTGCACCAACGTTGTATAGCTCTTTTTCGACATGACAACATGTACTTCTCATTGTTGTAACAGGTCCACCTGTATCCTTAAATGACTTGTTTTTCCCCATCTCCTTCACAAGTTATACTGACATCAAATATAGTCAAAGCAGGGGTTATACTGTGCGGGAGGGACATACAAAGCAACAAAGAAATAATCTTATAAATGTGTTAGAAACAAATGCAAGAAAGAAAAAACATTAAAATACATATCTAAGGGTTCATTTTCCTAACATCACATTATCTGACCTATTCCGCTTGACTCATACTTATCTAGCTATTGCAAATAAGGGAAACCATGGGACCTATGTTTTTTTGGGCCTGGCTTACTTCACTTAATATAATTTTTTCCATGTTTTTCCACTTCCTAACAAATGGAGCAATGTCATTCTTTCTGATGGAGGCATGGAATTCCATTGTGTATATATACCACATTTTCTTGATCCATTCATCTACTGAGGGGCATCTGGGTTGGTTCCATATCTTAGCTTTGGTAATTAAGGCTGCAATAAACATAGTTGTCCTGGTAGCTTTAGTGTGGCCTTGTTTGTAAACATTTGGGTAAATGCCCCAAAGTGGGATTGCTGGGTCATAGGGGAGCTCTATGTGAAGTCTTTTGTGGGACCTCCATACTGCTTTCCAAAATGGTTGAACAAGTTTACACTGCCACCAAAAAATGAAGTAAGGTTCCCTTCTGTCCACATCCCCGCCAGGATCTGTTGTTGTTAGAGTTCTTGATTTTTGTCATTCTAACTGGGATGAGGTGGTATGTCAATGTTGTTTTGATTTGCATTTCTTTTATGGCTAGGGATGTTAAGCATTTCTTCATGTGTCTATTGGCCATCCTTCTTTCTTCTTCAGAGAAGTTTCTCTTTAAGTCTTTCGCCCACTTATTTATTGGGCAGTTGTTTCTTTGAGGATTTGTTGTTGGGGGATTCAATTTTTTGAGTTGCAAGTATATTTTAGATATGAGGCCCTTGTCTGTTGTCTGGCTAGTGAAGATCTTCTCCCAATCTGTGGGCTTTCTATTGATCTTGCTAGCTATGTCCTTTGCCATGCAGAAGCTCTGCAGCTTCATGCAGTCCCATTTGTCCAACCTTTCTTTGATTTGTTGTGTTTCCAGGTCTCTATTCATAAAATTTCGGCCTGAGCCAAGGAGACCTAGGGTTTCTCCTATTCCATCCTGTAATGTTTTCAGAGTGTCTGCTTTGAGTTCAAGGTCTTTGATCCATTTGGAGTTGATTCTGGTGCAGGGTGATATATAAGGATCTAGCTTTAGTTTTCTACAAGTAGCTAACCAATTTGCCAGCACCATTTACTGAAGAGGCTGGTTTTCTTCCATTCTATTGTTTTAGCTCCCTTATCAAAGATTAGATGGCTATAGGTCTGTAGGTTCATTGCTGGGTTTCCAATTCTATTCCATTGGTCCTGAGGTCTGTTCTCATGCCAAAACCAAGCTGTTTTGATTACTATGGCTTTATAGTAGAGTTTGAAATTTGGTATTGATATTCCTCCAGCAGTGTTCTTTCCATTGAGGAGCATTTTTGCTATTCGGGGTCTTTTATTGTTCCATATGTATTTTTGGATTGCCTCTTCTATTTCCTTAAAAAATGAGGTTGGAATTTTGATAGGTATTGTGTTGAATTTGTAGATAGCCTTGGGAAGTATTGCCATTTCCCCAATGTTAATCTTTCCAATCCAAGAGCATGGGAGGTTTAGCCATTTTCTAAGTTCTGTTTGGATTTCCTTTTTCAAGATTTTAAAGTTTTCATCATAGAGGTCCTTCACTTCTTTGGTTAAGTTAATTCCTAGGTATTTTATTTTTTTTGTGGGGCTATAACAAAAAGCCACACTTTTCTCATTGTTGGCACACAGAAAAGCCATTGATTTTGGAGGGTTAATTTAATACCCTGCTACTTTCCTGAAGTTTTGAATCAGCTTGAGTAATTTGGGAGTGGTGTCTATGGGATTCTTTAAATACAAGATCATGTCATCTGCAAAGAGGGAGAGTTTTATTTCTTCTTTGCCTATTTGGATCCCCTTTATGACTGCATCTTGTCTTATTGCTGTACCTAGGCATTCTAATACTAGATTGAAGAGAATTGGAGAGAGTGGACATCCTTGTCTCGTGCCTGAGTTAAGAGGAAATGTGTTTAGTTTTTCCACATTAAGTATAATGCTGGCTGTAGGTTTATCATTTACAGCCTTTATTGTATTGAGGAATGTTCCCTGGATTCATAATTTATCCCAAAACTTCATCATAAAGGGGGGTAATAGCGAAAGTCTTATCGATGCATGTTGATCAGGATGGACACGTGCTTTAACCCAACAGGCTGAAAGAAACCTAATATAGGTACTGTTCATGGATGTAAAAGGAAAGGTAACTAACTGGTACTCACAGGTGTAAGATGATGTATTTCCTTCATTGCAGAGTGTTGGGGAATTTTAAGCCAAAATTCAGAACTAACATACTGTATACCTAATCCTTCCCATACGATATGTACAGAAGCATTTAATTCACAAAAAACACTACTTGTTCAATTAAAACTGCAAAGAAACAGGTGAAATGTGTGGGCCTATTTCTGCTCAGCAATAGGATTTAGAACCACTGCATACCCAGCATTGTCCTTTAGAGTAGATTGTTCCAGTCAAGTAGCAGTTTTCAGAGAAAGCTGAGATGGGTCCTCACTCCCACAGTACCAAATGCAGGTGGGTGTTTGAGAATTTTCTTAAAGTAGGGACTGTTCACTTAGTTCTTTTGATGTTCCTGGCTCTTGTTTCCATTCTGGTTTGTGATGTGTGGGTGTACTTTTTAATTGAGAGGGCATTCCTGTCAGGAAGGGGTGTAGTCTGTTATGAAACAAAGTCTGTTCCTTGAGAAAAGAAGCGATCCTCTTCTTTTAGTTTGAAGCACATATAGCACATGCATGTTTCCAAATACCTGTTTCTAAGTTGTCTTCTCCAGATCCCTAATCCTTCCTGCCTCAGCAGCACTGCCATGCTCTGCTTTGGGCTTTCAGTTCAGGTGGGGAGGCTGCTGGCACCTGTCTATGTAGGAAGTGAAGAGAGGGCAGTGTAGGTCACAGATTCACTCATTGAGAAGGGATGGGGGTCAATCCATTTCTTCCACCTGCATGTTATAATTGTGTGACATAGTTTGTTGCATCAGAATATCCTGCTTTTGTCTCTGGAAGGATTTTCTTCGCAATGTGCAAGGCGGTGTGTTTTACACTGGCATGTATGAGACATGGCTTATGATCATGGATGAAGACCTTGAAGAGGAGAAAATCATTCTGGCCCAGAGGTAGGATTCAGGAAATGAGTCTGCTCTGGGTAGGATTCAAAAATCCAACGTTTCCACTTTTAGGGAAAAGTAGCCTCATGGAGTAGAGAGCTTGAGGTGTTGAAATAATTGTGAGTCTGGTAAAATTTTCATTTGGTCACATTCATGCAAGACTTCATAGAGACAGGCAATTATAATCTGTGTATGAATGAGTTTTTTCCTGTGGTATTGTTTGCATAGCTTCTTTCCCATGTACACATAAGGAAAGTCAACACTGATGGATAGCAGATTATACTGATGGACCCATGTAGGGAGGGCAAGATCTCAGCTTGGTCAAATACTAACATAAACATCAAAGTCTATATCGCTTCAATGAAATTTTTTATATTCATTTTTTCTTGGAATGAGTCTCTCATTATAGTATGTATTTTGGGATGTGATCACTAAACCTGACTTCATAATTGCCATTTCAGAGATAATTTAACTGTTTATTTTTCAGGAAGATTTTTGTTGAGTACAATGTGAACCAATACAATATTTATTTTAAAAGACACTATCTTTCTATTGATCTAAATACATCTGTTCCAAGATAATGTGTAGTGTTGTCATCTCAAGGATAGATTTTATGCAGTAGGTTAAAGTATATCCTTCTCTCTTTATACTTTCAATTAGTTCAGTCCAATATATAGAAAAGGCACTTTGTGTGTGTAGAATCTGCTACAAGTAATTGCTTACCTGAAAGTGTGTTTTTCTGAGTTCAGTCTTTTAGAAATGCTGCCCAGAGTCAACCAACTGCTGCTGAAACATCTGTTTGGAATGTTAAGCCAAATCCACCAGAATTCCTCCCTAAACTTGATGACCGCCTACAACCTAGCTGTGTGCACAGCCCCCAGCTTGATGTTCCCGCCCCCTGATGCCAGGGCAGGATTTGATATGCAACTCATGAGAAAGGTAATGGCCTCTCCTAGCTTCATCCTGACAAGCAGAGTGGCTGGTTGGATCTGGAAAGGCATGCCTGACAGCCCAGGATTTAAGGACACAATGGACTGCAGACCTCAGGAAAAGAGGTGTTCACCCTATCTGTGGTGAGGTTTACAAACATGTGCAGCAAGGAGAAAGCAGCAGTGTGGTCCGTTCTCTTTCCCTTCAGTATCGAAGAGTCTAGTCTGACCAAACCCTAGGGAAGAAAGGAGGATGACAGTGGTGACAATGAGTCCAACCACCAACGTTCTGCTCTCTTCTTGACATTGTGAATCTGTGATCTTGGGATGGTTTTCAAGCTAGGGTCTTCCTCTGTACAGTGGAGGTGGAGATCCTGCCCAGTGCTCTGTTCCTGTCCAGACACTTCCCCTTAAGAAAGGGATTAAACCATGAAGGCTAGGATCTCTGTCCTATGCATAGGCTTCCTCTGTCAGTTGTTTACATTCAGAGAAATATTGGTCCCTCTTGATAAGTCATCAGATTCCTGTTAGTAATTAGTATCATTTAATAACTTGTACTGATCTAGTCCATAGAGTGAGACAGAGAAATGAGAGGAACAGACTAGAATCCTTCAGTAGTCTCTGGGCTTAGCTCCTTATGATTACCTCCCACTAATGAAAGGTCTGCAAATTTTCTTCCTAAATGCACCCACCTGAATGGAATCATTCTTCAGGGTTTTTTGAGAGATGCCTAATTTATAAACTATACACAGTAATCCTCATTCCCTACACAAAGAAGAAACTAGTGAACTATTCTAAAATGTCTCCACATAAACAGAGGGTATATGAGACCAGTGGAGTTGCCAGGCTCACCCTGCCACAGGGTTGAGGCCCAGCAGTGTGGAGCAGGGATTGCAGCTGCATGACACAGAGCTCCTCTGCAGGGGCTCTTCCTTCCCCACAGCTCCACACACAAGCTGGCCTGAGTTTAAGGCAGGGCACTTTGGAAGGGAATTTCATCAGTTCATTCTATTCAATGATTTTCTTTTCAGTATCAGTATATACAACAGTAAGGAAAACATACTATTTAGAGGTATAACAATGATGGTATAAAGAAGATATAATTTTGGATATTACAAAGATGTTGGCAGTTAAGCAAAGTGACTCACTGTGCCTCTCGTCCATTCATTGTGTTTCAAGCTCTGGTCTATAAACACCATCCATAGTTTGTAAATTATGTCTCTGACAAAAGTGGCTTATACATCGCTTCTAATTTAAATTCTGAGTTTCTCCCCACATTCCTCAAGCCTCTGTGTGTTTGCTCCAAGAATCACAGATCAGAGGATTCATAACTACCAGATGACAAGAGTAGTCTATGTGTCTCTTTTTGTGTTACAGGTTGCCCTGGTGCAGTTTTTGATTGAAAATACTCCCAAAATATTTGCCAAAGACTTCACTACTGTCTCGCAGGAGAGCTCAGGTACTGTGTAAATGTCAGGTGGCCTCAGGAAGCAGGAACAATTTAAATCAACAGTTGAACTGCCCTTGGGAAGGAGCAGCAGGGAGGCTGCCCAGGCTTGGGAGATGCTTTAGGCCATGGCTAATGCAGAAGATTCTGTCCTAAAGGGAATGGTGCAGGCCAGGTCACCACCTCTTTCTCTTCCCAAAGGTGATCACAGCTTATTACCCTGTCAGGAGACCAAAGCCATGGCCGTGTCTGTTTTCAAAAGGCAATCAAATTGTGCAATCTCACAATTAGTTTCTTTCAGCTCTCAAATCAAGCAGGATCATGTCAGAATCTGAGGATTCCTGTCAGATAATTTGTGAAAAATTAATTTTCCCAATTGAATAAATTTAATAGAGGTTTCTTAGAAAATCCAGGTCTGATTTGTTAATGGTAGCTAAGTATAGCTTCTTCCCCAGGATTCATCACAGAAATTGAGCTTAGATTCAGAACCTCAGGATTTCTATCACATATTTCTATTTTGCCTTTTCATGTTTTTGTGGTGTTTATCTCATTGCTTTGAGAAAGTCTTTAGAGTAGTTGTATTTGTCAGGATTTGAGAGAAGAATTGGAGACCATTCATAGCAAGATTTCTTGTTTTCTCCTTGTTTCTTTTAGACTGACAATGAAGCTCTGATTGTGTGAGCACCACTGAAGACAAGCTCACCTTCTTTTGCCTCCCACTTCCTCTTCCCATCTTTCCAAATGTAAAGACATACCTATCCCCATAGTACGCTAAGTTTTTCACTTATATTGTTTTGTCTTATGCTAATTGTTGATATAATAAAATGAAAACAAGATTCTGTGTGTTGGCCAGTCATGTTCTTGGTTCATCCGCATATTGGTTTGAGGGTGTTGGCTCAGCTGGCAGCTGTTCTGGTTCAGCCAGTGACATGTGTGTTGCTATATCTGCTGTCCCTAGAACGGGGCTGACAAAAGCCTTTATATTTTGTGCCAGCTCTGGCTGATTCCACGTGTTCTACAAGCAGCTGAGTCTTCATAAGGAAGACATACACTTTCCTAGACTCAAAGTGGGCAAAGACTGTTCTGTTCTGTTCCTGTCACTATTACCACAGTCAAGTGTCCCACAGACAAGCCAGGAGTCAATGTAGGTAAAGACTGTGGAGGGGAATCCAAGACAAAATCTAAAGTAATAAGACAGGATGGTGTTGTTTATTATGCAGGCTTCTTCCTGTAGGTGAAATTCCTGAAAATTCATATGCAAGCAGCATCACTAATACATATGCTATATTTTTTCCATCAGTCTTCAGTTATCCATTCTTCAGGCCAGTGTTCCCAAAGTTGTATTTCCTAGAAGGGCTGAATGAGATAATAGCAAAGTATAAGCTATCTGTGGAATAAAGGCAGAAATTTATCCCTAAAGGAATCTTTGTCCCCACCATCTTATCCCTTGAAGAGGTGAGACAATGTCACCAAGAATAGATGCCTCAGCAGAAAAGGGTTGGAGAACGCCCTTGTCGCTGTTTATTCTTTAAAATATTCATTTTCCTCTTCGCCTTCTCCTCCACACATTATACCGACATCAAATATAGTGAAATCAGGGGTTATAGTGTGGGGGAGGGACATACAAAGCAACAAAGAGATAATCTTATAAATGCCTTAGAAACAAATGCATTAAAGAAAAAATACATTTAATTACATATCTAAGGGTTTATTTTCCTCACATCACGTTATCTGCCCTTTTCTTCTTGACTCATACATATACAAGTCGTTTAAGGATACAGGTGACCTGTTGCAACAATGAGAAGTACAAGTTGTCATGTCCAGAAAGAATTTTACAACTTTGGTGGGTGGGGGGAATATTGGGTAGGGGGGGAGGATTGGGTAGGGAGGTCCAGGGAAGGCTAGGAAGTTATGTGAAGGGAAAACAAAGGAGGAGGCTTCAATGCTTGCTAAGAAATGTACTCATTATCTTGCTCATGTAATTTTAATCCCTCTGTACAGTATGTTCACAATAAAAAAAACACATTGGAGATTTAAAAGGAAATAACTCTTTCACCAAATTTCAAAAAAAAATATTCATTTTCCTGAGTAAATGGGATCCAATCACAACATGAAGAGTTAGGTTAAATATTAGTGGTAAAGACCAAAGAGAAGCCTGGCAATGTGATTTATGCCCTTAATCACAGTTAATGGAGAGGCTGAGATCTGAGGATTGGCCTTCCAAGCCAGTCCTGGGAGTTAAGTCCATTGCCTATTAAGGTCACTCACCAGTGCTACACCATGAGCCAACGCGAAATATGCATGTGTTCGCATACAAACATACACACATCCAGAATGACATAAAGCAATGAAACATCCTGTGCGTGTGTTGCATTCTTCTTGATCAATATAAAAAGGAAGTAAGAAGCCATCACAGACTAAAAAAACCCAAAAGTCTGAAATTTAAACAAAGTTTACATCACAACAATGGTCAGAAAATTATCCCCATCCAAGGTGGTAATGCACATCACAAGGAGGAACACTGGATCTGAGTGACATATATCCTTGAAGAGCCTCACAACCGTTTAGGATGAGACAGGAAACAGATCATCTCACGGACACAAGTGTGCACAGACAAGGGCCAGAAGGTCATCTCTTCTCTCCCTGCTCCACATTCTCACCAGTGTCTGCGCTCAACACAGACATGCTCCCGTCAACAAGGAAAGTATGAATTCCACTAATTAAAAATACAGAATCAAATTAGAACTGTACTTTTGAAAATAAACAAGACAATATTCATTATCTCCTAGCATTCAGTTTTAGACTCCCATCATATAGGAAGTCTCCTGTTTTGGTAGACTTATTTCACATGATTTGATGAAACATGATTGAAGAAGCAAAAGACATTTCAGAAACAAAAGTTTTAAATTTCCACACCTGTAGCAGGCAGCTAATTTACTGCACTGCAGCTAAAGCTTTATTTACACATCACAGTGTGCCCTACTGTTTTCCTGGACTCAATTTTGTGAAAACCTGCCTCCATTAAATCAAATATTAGGGAAATGTAAACATACTTTCAAACATTACAAAGCACATACTTTTGTTAATTGTATTCCATTCATGCATCAATTTGGAACTTGTTACAACTTTCCCTAATCAAATAAGGAAATGCTTTCGGGTATTTTGGGGACATTCTAACAGGCATGAAAATGAAAAGTCATAGAGAAACATTTCAGGAAGAACCCCTCTGTGTTTTTAATTACAGGTCATTATACTCCTTTTGGTAGAAGTTCAGTAATGATGTTGAACATATCACAACTATGCCTCTATTTTACCGATTTGCTCACATTTTGCAAATTTTCTTTGAATTCCCATATTTGTGTGTGTGTTATTCTACAGGTTTTTTTTTAACACTTTGCTTATTCTTCAGAATTCTTTAGTAGATTTCTTCATTTTGTATGTTCATATGTGTCTGTGTGTATGTGTGTGTGTATGTGTGTGTGTGAGAGAAAGACACAGAGAGAGAGAGAGAGAGAGAGAGAGAGAGAGAGAGAGAGAGAGAGAGAGAGAGAGAGAGAGAGAGAGAGACTGAGTGTGCAAGTGCGTTCATGTCCTTGGCCTTGAACACAGGGACTATTGCTGTCTCTGAGCTTTATCACAAAGACAACAGTCTACCATGAAACCTCAGCTCCACTTTCAGGTTTTTTGGTAGATAACTTAGATAAGAGTCTCCACGTCTTCCACATCCAGACTGGCTTCTTACCCTGATGCTCAGATGTCAACATGCTGAGAAACTAGAAATATTGGCTTAAACCACCTTGGCTCAGTAGAGTTCTGCATTTTTTTTATATCCCTTTCAAGAGCATCTACAGTGCAGCCTATAAGTGTATCTGACTTCTGTTCTTTCTTTGCTAATGTAGATATTTGATTTAGGTGAGACAGTTTACCACTCTCTGGAAAACATGTATTTTCCTGTGACCTCCAATGTTAACATTTTGTCAATATAATGCAGTTACTACTGGTGGAAAGGAAGTTAGATACCCAAATGGTAGGTATTATTTGGTCAGGGCAGGCTGTCAGATTTATGGAAATATCCCCGTGAACTCCATTACTTTTTACAATAAACATGTTGTCATAACAATATGGAAGTGGATAGAGACTCTGCATGTGACATCCACATTCTCCCTCAAATTTAGTTTGGTTGTGAGAGGCTTTAAATGAAGGCTGGAGGGGCTGATGAATTTGAATTTCTGTCTTCTACTTACCACTCTGGGAAAGTTGCCCTTCTTATACCTTCTTTTAATTTCTCCAATCAAACAAGGTTTTTGTTTGTTTGTTTTGAGGCATGGTGACTGCATCCATGGCCTGGCTAGTCAGGTGTTCTACACGATGCACCTGACAAGAAGCATATGCTTGCAAGGATTCTGAGAGGCTTCAAGGTGGGGAATGTGGATGAGAGGTTCCCATCCCTGCTGTGTGCAGATCCAAAGAGCAGTTCATTTGTAATAAAAAAAAATAATGGAAGCAACACAGAATCCTCCCTGGGCACAATATCAAACAGCTTCTCCTGGGTCATTGAGGAAAATTATCTGAGAGGATGAAAATAGTGAAAGGCACTCGCTAAAAGTATGGATGAAAAGGGTTCTGTGGTATATATACACAATGGAATTCTATGCATCCATCAGAAAGAATGACATTGCCCCATTTGTTAGGTAATGGAAAGACTTGGAGAAAATTGTAGTAAGTGAAATAAGCCAGGCCCAAAGAATCAAAGGTCCCATAGTTTCCCTCATTTGCAATAGTTAGTATATGTATGAGTCAAGCAGAAAGGTCAGATAAGTTGACGTTAGGAAAATGAACCCTAAGATATGTATTTAAATGTTTTTTTCTTTCATGCATTTGTTTCTAACACATTTATATGATTATTTCTTTGTTGCTTTGTATGTCCCTCCCGTACAGTATAACCCCTTCTTTCACTGTATTTGATGTCGGTATAATTAGTGGAGCGGATGGGGAAAAACAAGTCGTTTTAATAAGGATACAGGTGGACCCATTGCAACAATGAGGAGTACACGTTTTCATGGCAAAAATGAACTTTACAACTTTGGTGTGGGGAAAGGGGAGGCATGGTGTGGGCGGGAGAGTCTTGGAAAGGAAGGGAAGGGGAAACAAAGGAGGAGGCTACAATGCTTGATAATAAATGTAATCATGATCTTGCCCATGTAACCCCTCTGTACAATTTTTCATGATAAAAATAAAAATAAAAAATACACTAGGATGGATTCATGGATGTAAACTGACAAATAGGAAAGGCTTCCTTCATTTTAATAGATCTTTTCCAGACATTACCTTGACTATAACTGAATGCTGAGTTTCCCTTAAGAATGTATTTACTGGGTGACATTTAAATGGCAGCATTAATCCTGCTGTTGCAAGTATGAGCAAAGTCTTGGTGCAGAGCTCACATGGTATAAAATAGAATATATAACATTGTACATTCTATTATATAAATTATATAGACCCACCCACAAATACAGTGCATATGCACATAGTTAGCATGGTCGTTCCTATGCACACCTTTACTAAAGCTTACTGTACATTCAGAGCCCTAGGACATTAAGAATAGATTAGAGCACTCATCATATTGTATCCTGATGAAAGTATGTGATGGAGAGCAGACTCATAATGTCTCACTTGCTCTCACCTTCCACATAAAGGAGTGCTTTCTGGCCCCTCTTTGCCCTTTCTGTAGAGCTGTAGTGCCATCGTCTCCTCACGTGAAGCAGGTCAGGAACACAGACCCTTTGAGAAACTGCCAAACAGTTTGTGACCTAGTGACAGGAGGGCTTCTAAGGGACTAAAGGCTGGGTGGCTGGATGAGGTGCCCTGGGTGAGGAACGATTCACATTCTGGTACACATGGCACTGCAGAGACAGTGAGGTTCAGCACACTGCTCAGATTCTGTGCAATTTACCAACTATGCATTGTTTGTTTGTGGAATTCTCCTTTAATGTGTTCAGACAATTGACTGAGGTTCACTGAAAGTGTGCTAAATAGAACTGCTGATTTGGGAGATAA
>NW_027202826.1:28858417-28908417 GCF_024711535.1 Dipodomys merriami | reverse complement strand
ATAAAATGTTAACAATGAAACTATTATGTTTTAATTTTCTTTATATATTTAAATTAACAAAAGTATTTCTTTATGATTATCACATGTAAAAATTGTCTATAAACAATGTGAGTGGAGAAAACTAGTTGTATATTTCAAATTTAAGATTTTTTTTCTTGGAAAGCATAGATAAATAAAAGTAGGAAGTTTATAAATGTTATCAGTACTTTGGAGAATTTCTCATTAAAACAATTATTTCTAGTTCAATACTGAATTGGAAAGAAAGCATAAAAATCAAATGGACTAACATGAGTCATGTAACTTTTCTTCAATGTAACTGTGAATAGATTAGCTCCAATGTATTTGGCATCATCGCTTGGTGAAACCCTTTTTAAGAAAATAAATGCCCCGATTTGGAAGAGATTAAAATCTGTGATAAAGTTCACTTTCAGAAAGTAGTGTGAATAGTTCTGGTGTTGGAAGGCTGTGAGTTAGAATGCAAGCGTGAAAGGGGCAGGGTCTCTGCTTTCCCATCTTCTTTACAGCCATAGCATCCCTCATCGTTAAAAGCATCTTTCTTATTGTGTATGGCATGATTCAAAAACAATGTTGTGCTTCCAAGATTTCCAACAAGAACAAGGAGAGGCTACCTTGTGATACTGGTGACTATGGCAAAACGCAGGTGCCATTGAAAGACTCTGGACAGAACGGGTGGGCCCTCACTGCTGCACAGGGGAAGCCGCAGAACGAGGCAGGCAGGCAGAATTCCCCTGGCAAAAGATCCACCCAGAAGTGCGTGAGAAAGCCTGCTCGTCGACTTTCCAGAATCCTGACTTGACTTGGCGATGCTTTTGCCTGATTATAAAATGGACCATGGGGATAACGTGGGCTGTGTTTTAGTAACAGACATTTCCAGTGTGCGGTGTGTAGGTGATGTTTAGAGACCTAGGATTCATGCTCAAAAAGCGAATTCAGAGGACTTAAAGAATTCCTTTGTGAGAAAGGCCGTCCAGTTGGAAAGCACTTTTCCTCTCTCGAACAAAAACTGGTGATCCATTTGTCTCAGGAGATTGACAGTGACAAAAACGGAAGGTTTCCCCAGGCTTCACTGTTGGCTAAGCTCTGCTTTGTGGTGGTGGCTGTGAGGGAAGTTCTTTTCTGTCTCACAGAGCTACAGGCAAGGCTGCCAGATGTCTCATTGTTCCATCACACTGCACATACGTTAACTGTCTTTCAGTGATAATGGGTGGACGGCATGAGCTAGCATTCTGTATGTGAAAATGCAGGGTTTTGATTAAAGCAAACTTCCACCGTTATATGAAGAACGATTTGAAAATACGTGGATATTGTCTTTCTAGGGTTCTATGGGCACTTTCCCCATCCAGGTATAATGGAGATGTTGGATATTGAAATTGTAATAAACTCCAAATTCAATGACACTGCCCCTTCGTGCTATATTGTGCAGATAACAAGCCACACCATTCACAAATCCAACTGTGCCAGCAATTCACATGTTAATAAGGTAGGTGTTTTGTCCTCCCCCTTGTCCATTGTTCTGAGCTTAAAGTTTGACTATAGTGAGAATTCAGAAAAGGAATAGATTTCTATAGATTTCAAAACAGTTGGAAAACAACTGGGTATTTTCTACTGGGGGCAGATGTTCAACAAGCCCTCAGTGGCTCTTCAGGCATGCTGACAGCTCAATGCTTCCTTGTCATAAAAAAATTAAAGCTCCAACGTTGAAGTCAGTGACTCCCGTAAACATTCTCAAATTTTGTCTGGCTTATGGAAATAGCTTGTTATATTTAATTACAATGCATATTTAAATGGCCTCCTCCTACAGATTTCGGCTTCAATAATATTCTACATTTTCCCCAAATCTTATCTTCTGAAGAATTTATTTTATTGTTATTTCTTACTATGTCCCCACTAGTTCGAGCTTATGATTATTATTTTCTACTCTCTCTCTCTCTCTCTCTCTCTCTCTCTCTCTCTCTCTTCCTCTTTCTGTCTATTTTGTCTCCAAGTATATTAAGAAATTTTACCAGGTACCTGGATAAAATAGCACCAGTAAAATTTCTGTTTTCAGTTCATGACACACAGACACAAATGACTTTTAGATGATGTATTTATTGGGTCATGAAGACTTGTGTGTATGCCTCTCCTCATGGCTAGCTAGTCCCCTTTTAATGAATCAATAGTCTGGGGAATGGAGTTGATAGGTAAAACTGGAATAGTATTTCAAACATTAAATTTAACACTAATCCATTGAGTTAACACTAAGAAATAATCTTTTCACTGCCAGCTTCCTGCTAATTGATACAAGAATAATAATTAAATGGATTAGAAAATAAAACACATACTATAGCACAAGAAAGCTATATGTCATCTAGAAACATATTTAAGAAAAGTTATGTAGAATTTCTTTAGGGAAGATTATAAAATACTGCTTACAGAAATGGTGATGCTTACAGAAATGGGGGATGTCTACTCATTGTCATCACTAACACTGTAAATGTGGATAGATAGGAAAGCCACAGATAGAACTCTATTGTATGCCTGTGTACAGAAATCATGGGAAAGAAGATGAAATATCTCTGATTCAGAGAAGATTAAGAAGGTTAAGAAGTAACAATCAAATAAGGCATTTCAAAGACAAGAAAGAGATTATTCTTACCAAATGTGACCAATAAGTGTTGCAAGATAAATCATGTACATTCACCATTGGATTCACTGTATAGTTTTATGTTGTTGAATGCCATATTGAATTGGTTGATAGGTTTGATGAGAAACTGAAAAACAAAAACAAAAACAAAAACATGGAATGTTGTTTCTGTTTTCTAAACCAAGGGAAGAAACATAGTGACAGCCTGAGGGGATGAAAGCCTCATGAGAATGATTTAAAAATATATATAAATATAAGACAGGCACTGGTGGCTCATACCTGTAATCCTATCTACTCAGGAGGCTGAGATCCGAGGATCGCACTTCAAAGCCAGCCTGGGCAGGAAAGTCCCTGAGACTCTGATCTCCAATTAACCACCAGAAAATCAGAAGTGGTACTGTGACTCAAATGGTAGATCACTTGCTTCATGCTGAACTGCTCAGCCTAGGCCCAGAGTTCAAGCCCCATGACAGACCAAAAAAAAAAAAATGCACTTAGGGAAGTGGCAATAATGCAGAAGAGAAAATAGAGGTTGATGCTTCTGTTGGTTGGTTTCCCAGTAGTGGAGTATGTAGCTGAATATTAGAGAAAATTGGTCTCAGGTATGTCTGTGGACGACATACCAGAGGAAGCTTAATATTGTGTAATTACATCAATGGGTGATCTGTCAACGTCACTCTGATTTACTGAGCAAACCAGAAAAGGAGTATGCCATTTAGGGGTGAGAAGATTGGAAGAGAAGAAAAGGCAGAGGACATTCATTCATCCAGAAAACTAGAAAAGTGGGAACTTTTAGTAGGATCATCAAGAAATGCAAATAACCTTCAAGCACATTCTTGGAAAAAAAATAACAGAAAAGTGAAATGTTCTCAATGTATGCAAGGGAAACACATTTAAAATGAACATTATGCTTGAAAGGCATGTTACAAAGAAAACAGATGAATGAGTAAAAAATTGAACCTGAAGATTTAGGACTCTGGCTTCTTATTTGCTCCACCAAGCAAAATAGAGAAATGTAAAACGTGCTACGTGCTAAAGGGCAGAGAAAGGTTTATTATGTGGCATTGGCAGCCAGGGGATAAAAGCAAAATAAACAGTTCAATCCATTTTTGTGTGTGTGTCAGTCTTGGGATTTGAACTCAGCTTGGTGCCTGAGCTCTTTTGATCTATTGCTCAAGGCTAGTACTCTACCACTTTGAGCCATAGCAACACTTCTGGTTTTCTGGTCGTTCATTGGAGATAAGAGTCTCATGGGGACTTTTCTGCCCAGGCTGGCTTTGAACTAAGATCCTCAGATCTCAGCCTCCTGAGTAGTAGCTAGGATTACAGGCGGGAGCCACCAATGCCTAGCTTCCCATCTTTGACGGGCAAACACGATATTCTGATTTAAATGGAAAAAGAATTAGGGCAGCGTGGGAAGGATGCATAGTTAGCAGATTCCTGGCAGAAACACAGAGTGGTTCCAGAAAGCTGCTGTCCTTGTCATTCCTTGCAGGGAGAAGTCTGGCCCAGTGCCTGGTGAGGGATTTGTCCTAACACTCTCATTGCCTTCTTTTGAGTCCATTTTTCTGTCCCTCCTTGTAGAGTAATTTTTTTTGTCCCTCCTTGTAGAGTAATCCACAAGTCCTAGCCTGTGTGGCGAATGGCTCCAAGTGCGAAGTCAGTGATTTCCAGCCCAAACTCTTATAGTGCCTATTGCAAAATTGTCTGAGACCATCTATACCCACCCCATAAAATATTATGAATATGCTTACTTTTGTTTGTTTGTCCATATTTCTGTACTTTCCAGTGTTTTCTTTTTTCTTTTCTTTCTTTTTTCTTTCTTTCTTTTTTTTTTTTTTTTTTTTTGATGTCGTAGGGCTTGAACTCTGGGCCCTAGCGCTGTCCCTCAGCTCTTCTGCTCAAGGCTAGCGCTCTACCACTTGAGCTACAGCGCCACTTCCAGTTTTCTGGTGGTTTGTTGGAGATAAATGTTTCACGGACGTTCCTGCCTGGGCTGGCTCTGAACTGCAATTCTCAGATCTCAGCCTCCTGAGTAGCTAGGATTACAGGCGTGGGCCACTGGCGCCAGGCTCCTTTCTAGTGTTTTCTAATGAATAAAATACCAGATTATTGACAGAGACATATTTCCATAACTGCTGGTTAGAATCATGGTAAGGATTACTAAAATTAACACCTACATGTAATTGTGATTGGCATTTTTCCTTATTGGAGTAGCTATAAATGTTAACAATTCAACCCCAAATACTAAACTCGAATCTTCCACAATAAAATCTCATCTCAACATGCTAAGCAAGGATTCCATTTTCTGGGCTAATAATTCCAGATTATATTCAGAAATTGTTTATACTTATGAAATTTGTATAGCTTTAATAAATTCAAGCCAGATTCCTAATCCTTCATCAAGTATCTCTTTGCTGTCTTTCATCTTTATTCTCGAGCATGATTTTATGTTTCATTCAAAATCACCACAAAGTGAATTGTACAGGCCAGTTATCTTGAAACATACTATAATTCTTTTTGTTTTTGTATGAATGATAAATATAGCAGTGTTTACTCTCTACCATTAAAAAGACATATCTTCTATGCCTCCATCAGAAAGAATGGCATTGCCCCATTTGTTTGGAAATGGAAAGACTTGGAAAAAATTCTATTACGTGAAGTAAGCCAGGCCCAAAGGAACACAGGTCCCTTGCTTTCCCTTATCTGCAATAACTAGTGTATGTCTAGGACAAGCAGAAAAGGTTAAAAGCTATGTACATATGACCATATAACCTGATGCTAAGTGAAATGAACCCCAAGATAGGGACACAAGAAGTTTAATCTTTGTTGTTGTTCTTTTAAATGTACTTATAATGTTCTATGTTATTTTTGTTTCTTTGTTCTTCCCCCATGGTACAATCCCTGTTGTCACTGTATTTGATGTCGGTGCCCTGCATCTTGTATATACATTTTTCTAATTTGGGGAAGGGAAGGGAAATAACAAAATGCTGAAATAAGGAAACAGGATGACCCATTGTAACAATGAGATGTACAATATAGTATGTTGAAAATGAACTTTACAACTTTGTGGGGAGTGGGGAGAGAGGAGTTTAGGAGTGGGGAGGAAAGGGATAGTAGTAGAAAAATAAAGCAGGTGCGAACAATGCTCGATAGGAAATGGACTCATTACCTTGCTCATATAATTGTAATCCCTCTGTACAGTATCTTTACAATAAAACATATTTGAAGAAAAAAAGACATTTCTCAAAATCCCAATTTTACATTAACTTTGTGATGATTAGACATATAACATTACAAATTTTAGTAAGTATAGAAATATAACTAATAATTATAAAATTTGTAATTTTTTTAAAATTGAGAATAATAGCCCACTAGTTGGCAGTCAATTCAATTTAACAGCTATAGCCAGCTTTCTTAAAAATAAAATACAGAATTTAGGCTCATTAATTGCATCACAAATCTCCATGGTAGTTGTCAAAGCCAAGCTGTTGGAAGTCTGCATCAGGAGAAATATAGCGTCTTACATGTTGCCTATGTTGCTTCGAATCTAAATTTATGTAAGAAATATATAAATTTGGCTTAGAGGAGTGGCTCAGTTGGTAGAGTACTATCTAATGAGTGAAAGCGTCAGGTACAAGTTCACGTCCTGGTCTTAGACCCAAAAGGAAAAAAAAAAGGAGATCTATATGTTCATTTAGAAATTAACAGCTATACATCTTTGTAATAATTATGAGAACTAGCAGTAAAAATATATCATAGGATTGTTACCCACTCACCCTTAATAAAAGAAAAGCAAATTCAAAAAATATCAAGGCATTTGCAGTATTCAAATTGGAAGATACTTTGACATTTACTCGGATACCTTTCTCTGGTGTGAATGGGATTTCATTTGGTTGAAGAGTCTTTAATAGTAAATTAAATTATTACATGAGGTGAATAAGTTGAAGCCACCTAAGTGTATTCTAAACTTACCAGTAAGATTTCTCTTTAATTCACCATTGCATCTTTTCAACTTTTTGACAGGCTGCCAGTTGAATGAGCTTCACGGTGCATACACAATTAAAAGAGCAGGTGATTCCTTTGCTACAGAGGTAATTAGGGAGCAAGTTTACAGGCTGTTCTGGCTCCCAAGCATGGACTAAGCATTCTAACTTTCCCTGTTCATGTTTCTTAGCTGTTTTTACACAGTGATTAACATGATGGGCAGGGACAACCGTTATGGACGGAATCAAGGTACAGTAGCTGCTGCTGATTGCATTGATTAAAAACAGCGGGAACGGATCTGGGAACATATGGGCTGCAAAACCATTAGGAAATAATTTCTACCTGAGGTTTTAATCAAGGAAATAATTGGTGGTTATTTTTACAGAGTGCTCCAGTGGACAGAGGGTGTGTCTGCTTGCTTTATTAATTCCTAGGCAGAACACTTCAGTCAAAAAGAAAAACTAAATGTCAGTTTGTGTTGCAGTCAGCATGAGAACAGAAATGATCTAAGAATTTACCTTGGAATTATCTCCAAATAGCTGGGGAAGTGAAGGGTGTGTGCCTATAATCCAGACACTCTGGTGGCTGAGGGAAGAAAATCATCACTTTCATAGTAAGTTAAAGGTCAGCCTAGGCTAAAATATCATTAGACCATATATATATAAAATCATATACATATGATTATATATATTATATATCATTATAAATATATTATATATGATTATATATCACAGAATTGAGAAATATAAAAACATGTATATGGGGCTGGGAAGGTGGCTCAGTGGTAGAGTGCTTGCCTTGCATGCATGAGGCCCTGGGTTCAATTCTTCAGCACCACATATACAGAAAAAGCCAGAAGTGGCACTGTTGCTCAAGTGGTAGAGTGCTAGCCATGAGCAAAAGAATCTCAGGGATAGTGCCCAGGCCCCGCATTCAAGCCCCATGACTGACAAAACAACAATGACAACAACAAAAAACATGTATATGTAATACATACCCCCCCACACACAAATATTCCTGCCCAGGTTGGCTTTGAATATATATATATATATATATATATATATATATGTATATGAATACATATTGCATCTTGATCAATGTCACCCCTTTCAACATTGTCACCCATCCCCCCCAACCCACCTCTTCCCTTTGTCATCTTAATTTTAGGTTATGTATTAAATTTTTTGCAATTTAGCAAAGCAGTTTATATATGCAATACACCTTGATCTGAGTCACCTCTTCACCATTTTGAGCCCCCTCCGATCTACCCCTGTTATATTTCTCAATTCTGTGGTATATGCAATGAATTCTTTCCTGCATTTTCACCCTTCCTCAGCAGAAGTGAAAATGGCCAATAGACCCATGAAGAAATGCACATCTCTGGTCATATTGGAAATGCAAATCAAAGCAATATTGTGATTCCACCTTTCCCCAGTTAGAATAGCCAATGTCAAGAAAATGAACAATAGCAAATGCTGTCATGGCTGTGGCCAAAAGGAACTCTGTTTCACTGTTGGTGCGAATGTAAACTTGTTCAGCCTCTCTGGAATGCAATATGGAGGTTCCTTCTTACCCTGAGTCCTCTTATAGACCCAGCAATTCTGCTCCTGGGCATATATCCAATGAACCACACACAAGGTCTCATTAAATCTACCAGCACAACCACGTTTACTGTAGCATTGTTTACCACAACCAAGATATGAAATCAGCCCAGTTGCCCTTCAATGGACAAACAGATCAAGAAAGTGTGGTATATAATGGAATTGATATTGTACCATTTGTAAGAATGATATTGTTCCATTTATAAGGAAATGGAAAGACTAGGAAAAAGATTATATTAAGAGAAGTAAGTCAGATCCAGAGAAATGTAGGTTGTATGGTTTCCCTCATTTGTAGTAATGAGAATGTGCCTATAAATCTACACATTTGGTGGTAAGTAAAGGGTTACAAGTGAATTAACTGAAGTGTGACAGACTCTTTGGAGAGGGCAAATAGTATAACTTTTTAAAAAAATTAAGGCAAAGCCCAGGAAATGGATACTTGCATGTGGGGGAGAATGGGAACAAAAAGTTTCAATTGAAATTATTCAGTAGTCGTTACTATCCACGGTGGGTAGCCTCTGACTTACTCCTTTTGTTTTTGACTTAAACCACCCTTATTTTTCCAATTTTAAAGACATGACAGTGAAGCAAACCAGCAAATAGGTTTCTAACAGTTATTTTAATTTAGGAAGAGCAGAAGCTCCAAAGCCAAAATAAAAAGACAATCTGTAGCAAACATATAGTCCTTAGGAAGGATAATCCTCTCCTGAAACCCTAAAGAAAATCATGTGATACATGAAGTAAAATGGATTTCAATCAACCATGTTTTCAGACTTAGAACAGGCACAAAAACAAAGACTGTAAAAGGTGGAGACATTTGAGATAATCTTACTGCACTCTTTTATTTATTTACTTATTTATTTTTGTTCCAGTATTGGCTCTTGAACTCAGGCCTAGGGGCTGTTCCTTAGTATTTTTGATCAAGGCTGGTCGGTGCTCTACCATTTGAGCTATGTTCCACTTCAGTTTTTTGGTTGGAGATAAGAGTCTCAAGGTCTTTCCTACTCTGCCTTTCTTTGAAAAGAGACCTCAGATCTCAGCATCCTCAATAGCTAGGATTACAGCGTTGAGTCACTAACTATACTTATTTTTGACTAGTTGAAATAAGAAGTTTCAGTACAACATGGTAGTTTATGAGAGCAATGCTCCTTGACCAATGGCTTTTGTTTTTAAGAAATGATCATGAAATGACTTATAACTTTCTAGAAAAGTAGAACTACTGAGGCAAGCCTGAGCCAGTGCAAATTCTTTGTTAGAAAATACTTGTCAAGGGGGGCTGGGAAGGTGGCTTAGTGGTAGAGCGCTTGCCTTGCATGCATGAGGCCCTGGGTTCGATTCCTCAGCACCACATAAGCAAAAAGAAAAAAGCCGGAAGTGGTGCTGTGGCTCAAGTGGTAGAGCGCTAGCCTTGAGGTGAAGAGCTGAGGGACAGCGCCCAGGCCCAGAGTTCAGGCCCCACTACTGGACCCCCCCCAAAAAAAATACTTGTCAAGGTAAAAAAGCTGTATGCAGTAGGTTCATAGCCTACTCACATATTTTTTGACACTCTGGTAATAAAAGAACATTGACATTTTTATTCTTCTAAATTGTTATATTAGTATACTGTGAAAACAAAAGTGAATTAACATTGAATAATGATAATTCTAACAGATGCAAATATACTCAAGTAGCTGGAAATTAGTCACTTAAAAATTCCTTTCAATATTAACTAATGTCCTGGGCTATGAATTTCTTTTGTAGCTCCTCAATGATTTCAGCTTATCTAGGAACCACAGTGTATCAGAATTTCCATAAAAATGTAACATTTGTCTTCCTGGTGGTGTAAAGTTCAAGAGGCTATGTGAGATCTGCTGGTCTTCCTACCCTGAGTCCTTGCATGGAGAACCGGAAGTGAGCCTTGAAGGGAAAGTGCAAATTCTCTGAGTACATCGAATGACACTCTATTCCCTCTCAAATATCCAAGTACGATTTCCCCATGTCACAGTATAGAAAAGGAGACGTTAAAGAAATAACTGAGATTAAAAGAAACCATAAGGGTTGAGGCTTGCTGTAATACAACTGGAAACCTTGACTTTTCTCCATGTGAGGAGAGAAAGATATTTTGTAAGCCAGGTAGAAAATTCTCATCAGAGCTTGACCAGGGTGATGCCCTGATCTCAGATTTCCAGCTTCCAAACCTTAGAGAAGTTGTTTTATTACTTAAGCCACTCTCACTCTGTAGAGTGAGAGGATGAAGACAGTGAAGTATACATTTTGTTTTATGCTGTGCTTGAAACATATCTCCCTGAGCCTGTTGTTTGCCGATGATTGTAGTCACACTCATAAGCACAAGGCACAGCTTTCCTATCCAGTATTATTTTCAAAATGGGGTGATTATTTTCACATTCACCTTCAATAAGGACAAAAAGAAATCACTTACCAACAGACATGGATAATACTGTTATTTATAACTTGTATGCAGGCAAATGTACGTTGATATAGCGTGGGATACACTTGGATAGTGAGAGAAATAGTACTTCAGTAGCAAAAACATACTTATGTGTCTCAGAATTAGTAACCATAACTTAACTAGTGGGCCCTGTTATAAGCATGTTGCTATGGCATGTCTATTGTATGGGTTTGTTACCTTTATAGGCTTAGGAGAATTTTACATTGCACTTGGAAATGGCCAAAGATCTTTTGCCTTGCTGTGGATACTTTCTAGACT
The DNA here is from genome assembly GCF_024711535.1 of Dipodomys merriami. Taxonomy (NCBI): domain Eukaryota; kingdom Metazoa; phylum Chordata; class Mammalia; order Rodentia; family Heteromyidae; genus Dipodomys; species Dipodomys merriami. The sequence continues at coordinate 28,897,478 of NW_027202826.1, read as the reverse complement.
AAGAAAGTATGGTTGCTTCATCTCCAATTGAGTGTTACCTCTCTCCCTCTCTCCCTCCCCCTCTCTGTGTGTGTGTGTGTGTGTGTGTGTGTGTGTGTGTGTGTGTGTGTCTGTATGTGTGTGTGGTGTTTACATATATATGTATATATACCTTTATATATTTCTTTGTATAGATCTATCAATCTCTATGTATCTATGTTTCTATCTATGTATCTATAGTTTATTGGTTATAAGGCCCTCATGGACTTTCTGCTTGGGCTGGCTTTGAATCTCAGTCCTCATATCTTGGTCTCCTGAATAGCTTGGATTACAGGCATGAGCCTCTGATGCCTGGCAATTGCTTTATATTTTATATTATTAAAGATATTGACCCAATGGAATGACATATTTGTAATAAAAGTACTACAAATTTCATGGTTTTTGTAAGTGTTCATGAAAATTTCTTACTAGAATATTGAGTTCTCAAAAAATTTATACCACAAGGGACTTCAAAGAACGATAGGATTTCACTTGAGTATTAATATGAATACATGGCTAAGTATTTTTCTTTTTTTTATTGTGAAAATTTTGCACAAAGGGGTTACAATTACATTATTACAATTACATTGTTACAATTACAAGATAATGAGTACATTTCTTATCAAGCATAGTAGCCTCCTCCTTTGTTTCTCCTTCCTATCCCTTCCCATCCTCCCTCCGGCATTCCCCATCCAATCCTCCACCAAAGTTGTTTGTTTTCGACATAATGACTTGTACATCTTGTTTCAATGGGTCCACCTGTATCCCTATTTAAACGATTTGTTTTTTCCCTTCCCATCCACAAATTATAATGACATCAAATAAAGTGAAAGCACGGGTTATACCATGGGGGAGGGACATACAAAGCAACAAAGGAATAATCTTATAAATGTGCTAGAAACACTTGCATGAAAGAAAAAAAACATTTGAATACATATCTTGGGGTGATTTCCCTAACATCACTTTATCTGACCTTTTCTGCTTGACTCAGACATATACTAGTTATTGCAAATAAGGGAAACCATGGGACCTATGTTTCTTTAGGCCTGGCTTACTTCACTTAATATAAATTTTTCCAAGTCTTTCCATTTCCTAACAAATGGGGCAATGTCATTTCTGATAATTTCTGATGGAGGCATAGAATTCCATTGTGTATATATACCATATTTTCTTGGTCCATTCATCTACTGAGGGGCATCTGGGTTAGTTCCATATCTTAGCTATGGTAAATAATGCTGCAATAAACATAGTCGTGCTGGTAGCTTTAGTGTGGTCTTGTTTGTGAACATTTGGGTAAATGCCCCAAAGTGGGATTGCTGGGTCATAGGGGAGTTCTATGTGGAGTCTTTTGAGGAACCTCCAATAAAAAAATAGAATGGAAGAAAGACAACCTCTTCAGTAAATGGTGCTGGCAAAATTGGTTAACTATTTGTGGAAAACTAAAGCTAGATCCTTCTATATCACCCTGCACCAGAATCAACTCCAAATGGATCAAAGACCTTGGAGTCAGAGCAGACACTCTGAAAACATTACAGGATGGAATAGGAGAAACCCTAGGTCTCCTTGGCACAGGCCGAAATTTTCTGAATAGAGACCCGGAAACACAACAAATCAAAGAAAGCTTGGACAAATGGGATTGCATGAAGTTGCAGAGCTTCTGCATGGCAAAGGACATAGCTAGCAAGATCAATATAAAAGCCCACGGATTGGGAGAAGATCTTCACTAGCCATACAACGGACAGGGGTCTCATATCTAAAATATACCTGGAACTCAAAAAATTAAATCTCCCAACAACAAATCCTCAAAGAAACAACTGCCCAATAAGTAAGTGGGCTAAAGACTTAAAGAGAAAAATTCTCTGAAGAGGACAGATGCTGGAGGGGAAGTGGACAGAAGGGAACCTTACTGCATTGTTGGTGGGAGTGTAAACTTGTTCAACTACTTTGGAAAGTGTTTTTCTTTTTATTGGAGATCTTACAAATGTCACTTAAGTATTGACTAAAAATGATTGCTTACTCACCAACACAGTTTTTAATGGTATTTTTGGTAATCAGGAGAAAATGGAGAAAGAAAGAGGAATGGTGTGTATAGTAGAGTGTGATTCTGTTTACTTTCCAGTGCTTGAAAATTAGGTGCTTGGTGTTGTGTTTATAACAAACCTTTTTTATTTGTAGTAATTGTCCCTTTATAAAATAGGACACCTGGGATAACACCACAGTGGTGGTACTGCAAACATAAATACACAGATTTGAGTCTGAGAAAAAGAAAAAATACCAGGAGGAAATGACAAATATTAGCAGCAGAAAGCAACCATTCATCTTAATGAATAAAGGAAGAAAATTAAATGAATATTCTTTTTTTAATTCCAACACAATCTAAGAGACCTACACTCCCTTCCTAGCAAACTCTTACTCTTTATCTCTGTGGGAAACAAAAATTAATTCATGAAATAAAAAAAATGTGAGGGTAAGCAATTTATTTACAAATCTCTAGGGTAGTTATTCTAATGGCTTTCATGGGTTGTACTGATCAACTGTTATAGTAAGATTCTGTCTAGTTCCAGAGGAAGATATATACTCTTTAAAATGAAAAATCACCCTTTAATTTTAATCATGCAATGTTCAAAACTAAGTGTTGCCACCATTTTCAAATGCTGCCTCTTTTTGGATCTAGTTTAAATTTTCATGTCAGTTTTGCATTCCAAAGAGAGAATAACAATGTATAAAAGTCAAATAGTAGTGTGTGTGTGTGTGTGTGTGTGTGTGTGTGTGTGTGTGTGTGTGTGTGTGTGTGTGTGTGTGTGTGTGTGTGTGTGTGTGTGTGTATTTTCAACTCAAGGCCTGTTTATGAGCTTCCTTTGCTCCAGGCTAGCACTCTACCACTTTAGGTTTTCTAAGTGGTTTATTAGAGATAAGAGTCTCATGGACTTTCCTGCCTGGGCTGGCTTCAAACCTTGATCTTCAGATCTGAGCCTCCTGAGTAGCGAGGATTATACATATGAGCTGCTGGCTTCCAGCTATAATTTTTATTAAAGTAGATTCTACACCACTACTAACAACTAGTAAGTATTAGGGGGTGTAACAAATAAAGCAGAAATTAGCCTATGTGAATTATGTTGGTTTGATGAATGGTAGTCATCTCCAGTTGTGTGCTTTAGTAACGAATGAATATAATATGCCTATGATTTGGAGATTAACATGAATAATACCGCCTTTTATGATACTGAGAGACAAGTATTTATCGAAACAGTACTGGTTCACAGATCTAGAACTGCTAGGAGAGTAAAGGGTTCATGAGCTAGCAAAGCATAACAGTGTGTCTTCTTCTGTGAGCCAATCAAAATCATTCCCTTTAGAGATCTTGTTCTAGATTAAACGATTCAGAAAGAAATAGATATCAGTTACAGCTCTCAATAGTGGACTTTAGAAATGACTCCATGCTATGGTTTAGAAGGCACTGGAAAGAAGAGAAATAGGTAGTCACAATATTTTATAAAGGTAATACTTTCACCTGGCACAGGTGGCTCAGTCCTGTAATCCTATTTTACACAGGAGGCTGAGATCTGAAGATCATGGTTCAAAACCAGCCCTAGTAGGAAAGTCCACTAGATTATACCCAATAACTTCAAAAAAGCTACAAGTGGAGCTGTGATTCAAGTGGTAGAGTGTTAGCCTTGAGCAAAAATGCTCATGTGGCAGTACCTAGGCCCTAAGTTCAAGCCCCAAGACAAAAAAAAAATCAATCAATCAATCAATCAAGCTTTCAGGATTACAGTTGAAGATGGTATTCAATGACAATGTGAAAAGTACTCCAGTCAGTAAAAGAATATTGATTTCTAAAACTACCTATGTAGGATATTAAAAAGTACTAAGTAGTTTATTAATAGTTGATCTTTTTTCTTTATGTACCAGAGTCCAACACTGGGCCTTTTAAAGATAATTCAATGAAATATGTGTGGGGCTGGCCTTATATTGTGATCTAGGAAATATTCTTTACAAAAAGATGGACTCGGGGCTGGGAAGGTGGCTCAGTGGTAGAGCACTTGTCTTGCATGCATGAGGCCCTGGGTTCGATTCCTCAGCACCACATAAGCAAAAAGCAAAAAGCCGGAAGTGGCACTGTGGCTCAAGTGGTAGAGCGCTAGCCTTTGAAGAACTGAGGGACAGCACTCAGGCCCAGAGTTCAGACCCCACGACCGGACCCCCGCCCCCCCAAAAAAAATACGGACTCTAAGCCTGCAAGGGTTTCCAAAAAAAAGATACTGAGCCTGTGAAGGAAAGAAGGCTCCAATAAATTATTATGGGTCAAAATCTATGCATAAATCCCTATTTAGATAAACTCTTTAAATTAATGATAAAACATATAAACAAATGTTATTACTTATTTAGAATTTACATAGACATAGATGCTATAGATACATACAAATTTACTGACTGTTGGAGAAAATAACAAGCAATTTAAATATATTTATTATTACTGGATGATAGGGGGAGAGGGGACAGTATAAAGAAGTCTGCTTCAAATTTATATCTCTTGTAGTTCTATATTGAATTGAAAATTTGAACATAAGTTTAGCTTGTGTAGACCAAAATCATTAATGCTATTTGTTTGTAAAAGCTGTTTTCAGAAATTCAATAGGAACCATTAGGATATACAAAAATGCAGTCCAAAAGATATTATCATAACTAACCTATGCTCCAATTATTAGGAGTTTTTAAATTATGTTACTCTCTAAAATAAATCCCTATTAATGCTGCTCTTATGATCAGTGATCATGGCTAAAAGTAAAGGTTTTAATTTTTTAACATTAAAATTGCAGTTTAATGTTTAGTCTTGAGTCAGGCTTTCAGTGTCTGCACAAAGATAACCAACTCCAAAAAAACAAACCCAGCAAAAGTAAATTACAGTTCAGTTCAACTGTGTTTTTAAATATTTCCAACGATGTATCGTTAAGATGCAAATTTAAATGGTGGATTGATTTACTTTTGGTGATGCTATTATGTAGCTGTTTTGATATAATTTAAATGCAATGAGACAGATTATCAGACAGGTTTGGCAAATTTTGGAAACCTATGTATGCTTCATCAGTTACTATGAAATTGACAATATTGTCACCATTTCACTTACCAGCAAGGTCTATCTTGAGTGTTCATTTATGTGTTTATATAATCAAGCATTGTTGCATATAAATCATTGTATTTCAAGATTGTTTTGGCTATTCTAAATTCTTGCTTCTCCCTCTGTCTTAATTAGCTTGGCAACATCTACAAAAGGCTTTTTATGACTTTAATTGGAGTCAAATCTACCTGTGATTCAGTCTGTTGCACAAAGATCATTAGGTAGTTTTCTGTATACAGTTCTTACATGTTATTTTCTAATAGCATTCTTAGGTACTATACAAATAATATGACAAAGACAATGTATTGACAATGTTTATAGTTAAAAATTTTATCAACTGGGCACTGGAGGCTCACAGCTATAATTGTAGCTATTCAGGAGGCTGAGATCTGAGGATCTTGGTTTGAAGTCAGTGGGGCAGAAAAATTTATCTCCAATTAAGTGGCACTGCAGCTCAAAGTGATAGAGTACTAGCCTTGAGCAAAAGTGCTCAGGGACAGCTCCCAGGCCCTGAGTTCAAGCACCAGGAGCACCACTACCATCAAGAGCAAAAATAAATAAAAATGATCATTTTTAATTTGCTGAAGGAATAAGAGAGTAGTCAAAATGTGTCGCACTCATGGGGTGTGGAAATGAGAATCTACAGAAACGATTCAGTCAAAACGCAGAATCTTCCCTGCTTACGTGGTTGAACAGATATACCAGTGACTTACATAATTTCGTGTCACAGGATATACATATAAGCCTGATGCAAGGGAAAATAATTTTGGAACTCTAAGAGATTTTTGTTCTCTCCCACACCAATCAGCCCTTGATGTGAGACTGCAGTACAAATTATAAGAGCAAATGAAATAGTCAAGGAGAGGCAGGGGTTCAGTGCTGGGGTGACACAATGAAGAGTTCCATAGCTCTAAGTGAATTAACTTGGCCTCAGATCAATAATGTAAGCCAAAGAATCAAAACAAGGAAGGGACAGAGGTACAACCCAATTCCTGGCTCAGAACAAATACAGTAATTAAAAGCTAGATCCAAAAGAAAGTAGAGAATATTTGTCACCAAGGAAGTATGGGTAAGCAGAGGTTATTAAACATAGTGGCAAGTTCAATGTGCACAGAAAAAACAGCAATCAAAATCTAAATTTATTGCTCTTTAGCCAGTCATATAGTAATAATAATATTACAATAGAGAAAAACGGAATCTGTTAAATTTTTTGTTTTTGTTTTTCCTGTGCATGCTATTTTTAAAGAAGAGAAAGCTAGAATTTGTGCATTGAATGAGTGAAGGTAATCACTTATCAGAAAAATATGCGTTGTGTCTATTACTAAAATGGCTCCATATTGTGAGTTTTGAATTGAATTCTATGTGGTAAGTTCATTTTCAAGATTTTAGTCTGTCTATATTCGAACTCCTTGATGTAATGAATATCTTCAAGTAAAATTTACATATAGATATTTGGCCTCTGTATCTTAGTGGTGAGTAGTTTAACTTTCGTATTAACAAATAAACATGGCATTAGTTCATCAAGCCCGGTGTATTTATTCATGATGTTACTAAAGCATGAGTTAAATAAAATAAGATAAATTAATATAAGAGCCACACAGAGAGGAAGCACCTCCCCTTCACTTTTGGAAAACTTTTAAGTTTGTTTTGTAACAGAGAAATTTTTTTTAAAAGGACTTTCTTTTGGCCCCAGGACTTTTATGGCAAAGCATTTCTGCTTGTGATGAGATGATTCATTTTTTTTTGACCACTTAATTATCACACGTAAAACATCTGGTCCTCATCCTGTTTATTTTTGTCCCGTTCTTAATAACATTAATGGCAAGGAGCAGAAAGACAATAATGGTTGTGAATGAAGGAAATGAATACAAGAAAAGGATTTTGGTTCACCTGCAGTTGAGAGCTATCACTGAACCTATTTGAGAGCCAGTGAAGTAGAGGACCTGCCAGCAGAGACACAGATCCTGTCGACTGCAGGAGTGACATGCACTGATGGATGTCCTCTATAGAAGGAAATTTGTGGGAACGCTGGTATGTGAGGGGCATTAAACTCATTTTTCTTGCCAAAAATAAATGGTGCATAGTCTTCTTTGCCCTTGCCAGCATGCAGCAGATTTCTAGTTGCTGAGGTTTTTGTCCTTTATGCTTCTAGAGACATGAGAAATGTTTCAAAAACTTGTAAAGAAATTACTATCTGGAGCCTGACTCTGCAGGGAGAAAAGAGGACAAGTAATTATTGTAGAGATTTGTAATTAATTGTTCCTAAAATCCCTCAATGCAAGCCAGTTTTCAACCAGAAGTGTTGATGTTCACAATAGTCCCAGGACTCAGAAAGATGAATCAGGAATATGAGCCCTCCATGAATGAATGAATGAATGAATGATGCCAGCCATTGGCCTGGCATCAGTGGATGGCTCAAGCCTGTAATCATAACTAACTACTCAAGAGGATGAGATCTGGCAATCAAAGTTTGAAGCCAGCCCAGACAGAATAGTTAATGAGATTCTTATCTCCAATTAACCATCAAAAATTCCTCAAGTGGTAAATTGCCAGCATTAATTTTAAAAAGCGAAGGGACAGAGCCCAGGCCCTGAGTTCAAGTTTTGATGTTACATTCTCTTAAAAAGTGAAAAAAGCCAGGCACCAGTGGCTCATTCCTATAATCTTAGCTACTCAGAAGGCTGAGATCTGAAGACTAAGGCTCAAAGCCAGCCTTGGCAGGAAAATCTGTGACATACTTTTCTTTAATTAACCACTAGAAAGACAAAAGTGGGACTGTGGCTCAAGGGGTACAGCACTAACCTTGAGTAACAAAGCTCAAGGACAGTGCCTAGGTCCTGAGTCTAAGCCCTAGGACTGGTTTGTGTGTGTGTGCGTGTGCACACACATGTGCACACGCACACACACACATGCTCACACACACAGAGTGAATGACACAAGAATTGTTAAACAAGGTAAGGATTTGAAGTCATAGGATGTTGTAATGCACTGCTACATTCCTAAATTGTTGATTCACTCCATTCTCTGTGTGGGTGTGGGAATGTGTTTGTGTGTGTTTGTGTGCACAATACATGCAGGAGATTGAACAGAGTGCTCTATTCTGATAAACTAAATATATTCTAATGGGAAGTGATAGGGAGATATCATTAACTGACCTTATATAATGGATAGAATTTTAAATCCTAGATCATTCCAATTACTATTGAGAATAGAAGCAAAGTGCTGGGTGCCGGTGGCTCATGCCTGTAATCCTAGCTACTCAGGAGGCTGAGATCTGAGGATCACAGTTCAAAGCCAGTCTGGGCAGGAAAGTCCGTGAGACTCTTATCTTCAATAAACCACTAGAAAACTGGAAGTGGCACTGTGGCTCAAGCAGTAGAGTGCTCACCTTGAGCTGCAGATCACAGGGACTGTGCCCACGCCCAGAGTTCAAGCCCCATGACCGACAAAAAAAAAAGAATAGAAGCAAAACAACTCTCCTTTCCTGCAATCATTGTGGTAAATGAAGTCATACATATATATATGTTTGCATATATATGTTCATATATATGTTTATGTATATAATGTATATAATATATATATATATAATCTCAAATCTTACATCTCCAATCTTACATATGTGTCCCAGTGCATAATCAATGTCACAAACATATATACTTAACCATGTATATAGTAGCTTTTTTTTATGTAGCCACTCTCCCCTTGGGTCTCATCATTCATTTGTATCCAATTGCCAGTCACCTGAGGACTACCCAGCAGACAGCTATCCCATCAAGATCTCTCCTTTAGAGAGCCAGCTGGGGCTCGACCACATGGGTCTCAGCATTACAAGTGAACATATAGGAGACAAAGAACTCTTCTTGGTGTCCAGTATCCAAAATTGCCGATCACCCTCTTCATTCTATTTAGCACATCACAGAAACCAAGCCAGTAAGAATTGGAGAAGTCAACACTATCTCTTTTGTTGTTGTTGTTTATTGTTACTATAAAGGTGAGGTACAGAGGGGTTACAGTTTCATAAGTCAGGTAAAGAGTACATTTCTTTTTGGAGAATGACACCTCTTCTCTTGCTCTTTCTCAGTTTCTCCATCCCATCCCCACCCCCACCCACAAGTTGTATAGTTCATTTCAACCTAATGCCCAGTGTATATCACTGCTGCATTTGTTCACCCTCTGTCCCTCCATTTCTGTGCCCCCCTTACTCTCCTGAAGACAGATTAAATGAACAAACAAAACAGAAAGAAAAGAAAACAAAACCAGCAACAAAGAGAAAAAATACTGTTTCCATTTTGGTGTATTCATTTTGACAAATATTACTTTGTATGATTGGATGCACACAGGTGTTGCATCTTAGTGTTTCTCCACCTGGTAATTATCACAATATTGTGCCAGATATACACTGCTATCTAGGATTACATTCTCAGAGCTATAGACAAATCCCTACTACAGTTAAACTATTTCCATTTACTCTTTAATCTATTGTCCAATCTATAACAGTTATATAGTCTATCCTTGCATGCCCTTTTGAATATACTGATATGGTAGAAATTAAACACTGAAAAGGGAATTTTATAGTATGTAAGTTATATCTCAGTTTAAAAGTAGATGCTGCATTTTTAATTATTGATGTGTTGTGCTCTGAAAAAAAACCATGTTGGAACTTCCTAAAAGTATATTTTTCTTGTTAGTAATTGAGTAAAGCTGGGTGTTGTATCAGTTTGGTAGTTTGACCAGCATTTGTGATTCCATATTCTTCTAAGGGTTACATGTATATTTTGCTTATTACTGTTATTAACATGGTCATGAAACTATTGAGTATGTGTTTTCTTTCTAATAACTCAAGTTTTCCAAAATCAAAAATAATTGTAGGGGCTGGGAAGGTGGCTCAGTGGTAGAGTGCTTGCCTTGCAGGCATGAGGCCCTGGGTTTGATTCCTCAGCACCACATAAGCAAAAAGAAAAAAGCTGGAAGTGGCGCTGTGGCTCAAGTGGTAGAGCTCTAGCCTTGAGCTGAAGAGTTGATCATTGGCTAGCCCTCTACCAATTGAGCTACCCCTCCATCTCTACATTGTAGTTTCACTAAAAATGCTATGTATTTCTTTAAGATTGATTAGATCAACTGTACGATGTTTTAAATACATTTACACTTATTTAGTAACTTGGAGGGCATGATATAGTGAAGGTATTCACAGGTGGTTTGGATTCATCCATGAATGGTATATCTCACAGTGTTTAAGAAAATAGAGCTATTTAAACTTCTTGAGAGAACAGGCTTTATAACAGAAATTAGAGTTTATGTAAATGTAGGAGCTGTAGTACTGAAGACTTGGAGAATGGGAAAAATTCACCCACAATGACAGACTCGATCATTTGCGTAAGATGATTGGTCAGAACTTGGATCTCAGTAAATATAACTCTGGCTTTGTGGAACAGAGTTTTCAAATATATTAAATTGTCCAATAATTTGAGTGACATCTTAATTTTTAAAATACCTTTTAATTCTTTGTTAAATAATTATGGCATTAGAACTACTGAAATTCAATACTGTGGATGAAAATATCTTTATAGATTCCAATTTGATTAGAAATTAGATGTTTTAATAGTTATCATATTTATGCATAATTTTAAACTAAAATAGAAATAATTCAATTATTTTGGATATAAGATTCAAATTAGCATTGATCTTACACACTTAATGAAAAAAGAGCATTTTACACACTTAATGAAAAAAGAGGAGTTTTTGTTTTTGTTTTTTGAGTTTGGTCATGGGGCCTGAACTCTGGGTCTGGGTGCTGTGGTCCCTCAGCTCTTCAGCTCAAGGCTAGCGCTCTACCACTTGAATCACAGCACCACTTCTGGCTTTTTTCTTTTTGCTTATGTGGTGCTGAGGAATCGAACCCAGGGCCTCATGCATGCAAAGCAAGCGCTCTATCACTGAGCCACCTTCCCAGCCTCCCCTCCCCCAAAAAAGAGGATTTTTTTTCTTGGTTTTCACAATCAGAGAGGGAAAAATGATTTAATGTATATTTTTGATAAGTCAGTGCATAAATCATTGTTTTTCTTCTTTGATTAATAAATAAAACAGAGTAGATTTTGATCTCACAGGATAACAGGGTATACCAAACTGAATAGCATACATGTTTATGTATTGATTTAAAATCTTATTCAATAGGGATACAGAATGACCCATTGCAACAATGAGATGTACAAGATGCTATGTGAAAAAATGAACTTTACAATTTAGGCAGGGTGGGGGATGAGGGGGGGTTGGCAGGGTGGGAGGATGGGAAGTGTAGCTGAGGAGGTGGGAGGGAAGGGATGGTAGGGGAAAAACAAAGGAGGAGGCAACAATGCTGGATAAGAAATGGACTCATTACCTTGCTCATGTAACTATAACCCCTCTGTACACTATTTTCACAATAAAAAACTTAATTTAAGAAATCTACTCTATTGTACAAGTAGGATTGGAAATCCTGACAAATAGGTAAAGTATCCTGGCAAATGTAGGTAAAGTATCAGTTCAGAAATTAGACAAGTAATTCTGTGATTAGTTCCATCATATTATCTATGTCTTTAAGAAGATTGACAAAGTTTTTATTTAAAGTGATCTTTAATAAGAAATGGGAACATATGCACTTTCTTAAAACAAAATCTTGTTGGTTCCTAGGAGACAGTGTTCTGTATCTGGGACTGTTTTATACAGACAGCTTTCAACAAACTTTATCTTTTTCTTGATTCTTGGTGTCTGTTTCTAATTCCTTGGTTTTCTAGTGAATCTTCAAATAACCTCATTTAAAAACAAAGATTCTGAAGGAATGTTGAGAGGGAGAATGATAGAAGGGGGACATTGATCAAGCTGTACTGTACTCATAAACAGGCATGTTGAATTGAAACCCTTTTTCCAACTACTTAAAGATAAGAAAATTAGGGGCTGGGAAGGTGGCTCAGTGGTAGAGCACTTGCCTTGCATGCCTGAAGCCCTGGGTTTGATTCCTCAACACCACATAAGCAAAAAGAAAAAAGCTGGAAGTGGCGCTGTGGCTCAAGTGGTAGAGCTCTAGCCTTGAGCTGAAGAGCTGAGGGACAGCACTCAGGCCCTGAGTTCAGGCCCCACGACTGGACTTCCCCCCCCCCAAAAAAAAAGAAAATTAATTTTAAAATGAGCCCTCAAACAAGTAAAACTATCCAATGAGGAACTGTTTAGAAATAGGGAATGCTTGCTAAGTTCAATTATGTAGGTACTTTCCTTAACTTAAGAACAGGTTCTATAACAGCTTGTATATGCTATTGCTTGGCTAGCCTACAAAATAGAAGTGCACTGTCTATTAATTAGAACATTTTGTTAAATATCATCAGAGTAGGACAGCATCCATTTGTAATGGTTTTCAGAAAGGATGATAAAAGACAGTTGGGGAATCTAAACACATCTTGGCTTTATTCCTTATATCTCTAAGCACTTTTTCTTCTGAACAGTATATCCCCAACATCAAACTTTAATTCTGTTATCAATAACTCTGATCTCACTTCAGTACACACTAAAGAAAACACTTACCCCTCACTAAGCAAAATTTGAATGGACAAGGTAATATCATTTAACCCATCCTCTCTACAACCCATTTTTGAAATGTAAATCTTAAAATTAAACATGCAAGAAACATACCAATGAAACATAATTTCTTTTTGCCAGAGCAAAGAAAATCAACTTGGGGGATCTGCTGCCAAAAGACTTTTCCATGAACTGATCAATACTTCTGCAATCTTTCAGTAGAGTTGCTAAGCAGACAATATCGTTGCCAAATTATTATTATTGCAGAGCAGAAATTTTCATATTTGCTTTGCTGTTGGTCCGGTTAAGTATATTTCCAGGTCTGAATGGTGAGAGAGACAGAGACAGAGACACACAGAGAGACAGATAGAAACACAGAGACAGAGACAGACACACAGACTGAGAGAAAGACAGAGACAGAGAAGCACACAGAAACAGACAGAGACACACAGAGAGGAACACAGAGAGCAGTATAGCAGAATAAAGGCAAGAAATACAAGCTCTGGAGACAGCCAGGATTCAAGTGTCGCCTATTCACATTTACTAGAGATGTGGACTTGGGCGCGTTAACCCTATGGAACCTTACTATTTTATTTTTCTTTTGAGGGAACAAAGGGAGGAGGGGAACGGGAAGAAGAATTTGGGGTTGTGCTTTAGTGATTTTTTTTCCCCTGTAGAGAGGCATAAGTTCCTGATAAAAGCCAGCACTGGGAAAGCTTGCTTGTGATGATGATGGTGATGATGATGAAGGGACCATGGTAAGCGCCGGCCCTGGCGGTGATCATTTACAATCTGCTGAAGCGGCGCCGGCTGAGAATCCATCGGTTGCCCTGGGTTACGGGCGCCGACGTCCTGGCGGTGCGTCTGGCGGCCTGGCTCCGAGCATCCCCGCGCGCACCGGGCCTGGCGCGGGCCTGGGGGTGCGGCGCTTCCATTTCCTTCCCTGCCTCCTCCTTGCCCTGGTGCGCATGCTCGGCCCTGCTCAGTCCTTGCTGTTGATTGATTTCTTTTTTTTTTTTTTTTTCTTTTGCAGGCGGCCGCGGCGACTCAGGCCAGCTTAGGGGATGGGGCGCGGGGTCCCCGGAGCTGCAGTGGCGGCGGCGGCGGCGGCGGCGATGGCGCGGTGAGGACCGAACCCGGGGATTAGGGGAAGCGGCTGCGGTGCGCGCGCGCGCGCGCGCGCGTGCAAGCGCCTGGCAGAGAGGGGGGGAAAGAAAAAGCAGCATCTCCCCCTTTCTCCTCCCTCCCTCCCCGGGGAGGCGCCAAGATGGGACTCCGTAAGAAGAGCGCCAAGAACCCCCCGATGCTGAGCCAGGAATTCATCCTGCAGAATCACGCGGACCTCGTCTCGTGCGTGGGCATGTTCTTCGTGCTGGGGCTGATGTTCGAGGGCACGGCCGACGTGTCCATCGTGTTTCTGACGCTGCAGCACGGCGTGGTGGTCCCCGCTGACGAGGAGCCGGAGGGCACCAAGACCCTCTATCATTATGGGGTGAAGGATCTGGCCACGGTGTTCTTCTACATGCTGGTGACCATCATCCTGCATGCCACCATCCAGGAGTACGTGCTGGATAAGATCAGCCGGAGGATGCAGTTCACCAAGGCCAAGCAGAACAAGTGCAACGAGTCCGGCCAGTTCAGCGCCTTCTACTTGGTGTCTTGCATCTGGGGAACCTTCATCCTCATCTCGGAAGACTGCTTGTCGGACCCGGCTCTCCTGTGGAGAGCTCAGGGCCACAACATGATGACGTTCCAGATGAAGTTCTTCTACATCTCGCAGCTGGCTTATTGGTTCCACGGGTTTCCAGAACTCTACTTCCAGAAAATCAAGAAGCAGGACATCCCCAGCCAGCTGATCTACATCGGGGTGCACCTGTTCCACATCGCCGGCGCTTACCTTCTGTACCTCAACCACTTGGGGCTCCTTCTCTTGGTGCTGCATTATCTGGTGGAGTTGCTCTCCCATCTGTGCGCCCTGGTGTATTTCAGCGATGAGAAGTATCAGAAAGGGGTGTCTCTGTGGACTTTTGTATTTATCCTGGGGAGACTGGTGACGTTGATCGTGTCTGTGGTCACCGTGGGCCTTCACCTGGCCGGATCCCCGGGTCGGAGCACCGACGCCATCAGCGGGAATGTCAATGTGTTGGCCGCTAAGATCGCTGTCCTGTCGTCCAGCTGTTCCATCCAGGCGTACATCACGTGGACCTTGATTACTGTGCGTCTGCAGAGGTGGGTGGAGGATGCGAACCTGCAGGCCTCCTGTGTGAAGAAGCGACGGTCCAGGTCTTCGAGAAAAGGCACCGAAAATGGAGTGGAAGCTACCCAGAGGGCTGACCCTCTCCCGAAGAGGAAAGAGAAATCTTCCTAGTGAATGACCGGTTCCTGGAGTCCGGGCTCCCAAGATCTTGTCTTCGCTTGTCGTGTTCTCTCTCTGTGATAGTCTGTGATTCAGACTAGTTTTGTGATCGGTGACTGTTGATCTTGTATGGTTTCCTGTATTCTCTATGACGTTTGAGCGGAGGTGATCTTGAGTGAAGGGGTGAAAAAAAGACCTAAGTGTGAAATAGTGTGAAAATAGTTGGGGAGTTACCATCATATTTCTTTTGGTTTTTACCTAGAACTTGTCTATCCTTAGTAATTCATGACCACGACAATGAATTTCTGCCTATCGGTGAGACAATTCACTGCCTCTCCCTCACCCACCTTTTGTGATATTTGAAAAAAAAAAAAAAGTGGTTAGAGCAGATGTAGTGTTGACGATCTTTTCCGGGAGGAAATGGAAATTTCCTATAAAGCTTGACGTCAGATGAATGAATATTCCCTATCAGAGATATTGTTTTGGAGTTTACAACTGAGAAGGCAATCCTGTGCTTTATTTTAAACATCGTGATGTTTAGTGATATGTCCCAATTTAAAAAAATGAATAAAATGCTAGTAGATAACATCTATGGAAATTGGTTGACCCCAAGAATCTTCAATAAGTATGAAAATATTACTTATGGGAAAGCTCTCCCAGCCCATTTTAAATTATGATAAGTGGGAATTCACATTAAATAATGTCAGAAAAATCAGAGGTAATCTTTTTGTCCCTATGTTTATTAATTTCTCTTAGAATATTCATAAATTTCGTAAAAAAAGAGGTCTGAGAATATCGTTTAACCTGTAAGCCATTTTGAAAAATAATGTTTAATTTACATGTTTAAAAACAAAGTAAATTACAAATTGGAAAACATTTGATGCATTGAACTTACGTTATTTGAAAATAAAGTGGATAATCTCATGACAGACTTGAAAAAAATATTGTTACAATGATAGTTTGCTTACATTTTTCTGGGGTTAAGGGGGCAGACCTAGAACTTGAACTCAGGTCCTTGGCGCTGTCCCTGAGATTTATTTTTTTTGCTCAAGGCTGATGTACTATGACTTGAGCCACAGCTCTACTTCTGGCTTTTTGCTGGTTAATTGTAGATAAGAGTCCCATGGACTTTCCTACCGGGCTGCCTTTGAACCAAGATGCTCAGATCTCAGTCTCCTCAGTAGTAGGATTACAAGTAGGAGCCATTGGTGACCAGCTGCTTCCTTCTATGTTCAATTGAGAACTATCTAAGTAAGACATATATTGGTTAATACATATCATATTATGTATTTAATATATTACATAATTACATATAATATATAAATTTATATAAATAAGCATATAGTTAAATATAAATAAACATTTAAGTATATGTTTGTTTAAGTATATGTTCATTTAAGTATATGTTTATTTATATAAATATATTTCATTTCTATATTATAAGTTTTTATATGCTTTTTTCAAGGATATAATTCTTGCAGATATGCTAGAGTAAGGCCATTTATTTTCCTCACTTATATTTTCTCCTGTTTTGTTTCATTGTGATCTTGATATTTCTCTCTTAGGTTTATTCTAATAATTAACTTTTCTAGTCAGTGCAGTTCCTGAAACTTAAACTCTGTATACTTATACCACATACCCCAGACAAAAAAGCTACTCTATGAAAAACTTCCTTAGCTATTTTGTCTGCTTTCAAAGGTAAATGACAAGATCAGATTTCTTCCTTCCTTCCTTTTCTTTTTCTTTTATTTTGTTAGCTTTAGGCCTTGAACTTAAGGCCTGGACCCTGTCCTTGAGCAATTTTGCTCAAGGTTAGCCCTCTAACACTTTGAGCCAAATATCCACTTCCAGTTTTCTGATGGTTAATTGGAGAAAAGAGTGTCATGGATTTTTCTGCTTGGGCTAGCTTTGAATCACAATCCTCAGATCTCAGCTTCCTGAGTAGCTAGGATTACAGGCATGAGCCACCAGTGGGTGGCTTCAGATTTTTTCTTATTCATCATTGTAACTTTATTTTTCTGTAATGCTAAATCCCATGGTACCACATGGTTTGAGTCCCCAAGTAAAATACCTCATATTTCAAAATTATCTTTAAAAGATATTTTCTACTCCTCCTAGGTAAAAGAGCTCTTTCTCATAGCCTTCATATTCAAAGAATTTATCAATTACTTTTTTTTTTTTTTTTTGGTCGTGGGGCTTTAACTCTAGGCTTGGGTGCTATCCCTCAGCAATTCAGCTCAAGGTGAGCCCTCTACTGCTTGAGCCACAGTGCCACTTCCGGTTTTCTAGTGGTTTATCGGAAATAAAAGTCTCATGGACTATTCTGCCCGGGCTGGCTTTGAACCATGGTCCTCAGATCTCAGCTTCCTGAGTAGCTAGGATTACAGGTGTGAGCCACTGGCACCAGCCCCTTTCCAGTGTTTTCTAATGAATAAAATACCAGATTACTGACAGAAACATATTTCCATAGCTGTTGGTTAGAATCATGGTAAGGATTACTAAAATTAACACCTAGATGTATTTGTGATTGGCCTTTTTCCTTATTGGAGTAGCTATAAACATAACAGTTCAACCCCAAATATCTTTTAACCTTACTCCTGGCAATGAATTTCTTATCTGCTACACATTTAGTGTGTGAAGTGTTACAGATCTGATTCAAACTGGTAAGAGGCTCTAGAAGAACTATTGTTTCACATTATTAATAATACCAAGAGCTAATATGGCCTTGGCAATAAAGATTATTAGGAACGAGATAGAATTCACAGTATATTCTTGGTTCTCTCTCCCCTTACATTCACTCATTTACTTCCTGCCTAGCAGTAGCTGACTATAGGTATTCTAAATTTTACTTATTCAACCCTCTGTGGTAGGGAGAAGGAGACAAAACTGATTTCTAAAATTCCCTCAGCATGAAGCTTACCTTTGGTGAATTCTTCTGAAGTGTTGTACACTATACAGATCCATTTAAGTTGCGTGGTTTAATTTATCAGTGGAAGGAGGCAAAGCTGTTTTTATGTAAAATATGGGTTTGCAGGAATTGGCAGTTATTGAGAAGGGAAAATAAAAAGGAAGAATCCTGGGCACCTATCAACTGTTCATGAGTTGTCAATATTGTCAGAAAATGAATGGAGGACAAATGCACTATGAAAACAACATTGCAAATGAAATTCATCCTGATACCAATTGTTCAGGGCCTCATTAAAAAGTTCTCAAAGAAAATTCACCCTCCTGTCATAATAAACCTCAGTGCAATAACTGATCACTGTGAAAGAGGAATTCATAAATACAAATATAAGAAATAAGTTTTGTTAAATACATGCAAGTTCAAAGAATTGCTTTACAACAAAGCCTGAAAACTCCAAAAGATACTTACGGAAATTGAATTTTCAGATTCTGTTCTGATTTATTAGCTTATATGTTTGTCAAATATTAATGTTGAAATATGAATGGAAGGCATATATTTCCTAGGATGATTCAAAGTACAATTTTCTTTTAAACCTACAATTCTTCTAGCATTTAATTAATAGTTTATTCCATTTTTCCCAACAAATAATTTGAACACATTTCTCAACCTGTAAGTTTTAGGTCTTACCCTAGAGATATATATAACTCCATTTCAATAAGGAAATAACAGTTTTATAGAACATTGCTTTGTTTACTTTCAGAACTATTTATCTGTAGAAGAATCATCCACAGGCATCACAATTTATTCTTGGAATAAATTCAAAAGGATTCCAGTTACCATGTTAATAACGTAAAACTTCCTCAAGGATGTAAAATATTCAGATAGCCTTTTAATTGAGCAAAATGGGAGTCAAGTTTGAATTTCTCATTCCATTAGACCGAGAATCAGTTACATAGTATAACCATTAAAAAGAGTTTTTACTAATTCTTTACACAGGAAATTTCATATTGTAACAGTTTCTAAGAGGAAACTTTGGAAAAATAGATTGAGAATGTGTCCTGGCAGAAAATGTGTTCCAGTTGGGCCGGTAGTCCTTTCTTTATTTTTTTTTTTGGGGGGGGGTCCGGTCGTGGGCCTGAACTTTGGGCCTGGGCGCTGTCCCTCAGCTCTTCAGCTCAAGATTAGCGCTCTACCACTTGAGCCACAGTGCCACTTCTGGCTTTTTTTTTTTCTGCTTATGTGGTGCTGAGGAATCGAACCCAGGGTCTCATGCATGCAAGGGAAGCGCTCTACCACTGAGCCACCTTCCCAGCCCCTGGTAGTCCTTTCTGTGTCAATGAAGGTTCCTAACTTTTTTGTGTCAGTCTTGAGGCATGAACTCAGGGCCTAGGAACTGTCCTTGAGCAATATTTGCTCAAGGCTAGTGCTCTAGCACATTATGTCACAAAACCACTTCCGGTTTTCTGGTAGATAATTGGAGATACGAGTCTCATGGCCTTTCCTGCCTAGGCTAGTTCTGAACTGTGATGCTCAGATTTCAGCTTCCTGAGTAGCTAGGGTTATAGGACTGAGCCACTGGTGCCCAGTTTGGAGGTTCCTAATTTTGATCAGAAATTTTATATTCTCAATTTTAAATTCTGAATTCCTCTAAATTTCTCTGAACCTAATGATTGTTTCTTCATTACATTATTTGAATTAATCTACCTCCAATAAAATTCTATCTACACTGACAACAGGAGAGTTATATCTACTAATGATTCTTAATTATGTGGGAAAATTGTCACATATTCTCCAAATGAAATTATATATTTCCAAAAAGCTTGAATATTCTGATAATTATTCTGTCCATAGAGTGTCTCAATTATGCCATTCAATTCCTGTTATGAAATCCTTTGTTGCTCCTGACACATTTCTGGCAGATTTTACATTAAAGGTGGGATAAGATATGAAGAAATCACTGGATGTTCCACTCTGGAGGCTGAGATCTAAGAACTGCTGTTTGAAGCCAGCCAAGGGAGTAAAGTTCATTAGAGTCTTATCTCTAATTAACTAACTAACTAACTAAATAAATAATAAATAAATAAAGCAAGCATGGCTCTGCCTTGGACACAAAAACCCAAGGACAGCACCTGGGTCATGAGTTCAGGCCTCCAAAATATTAATACATCTGCTTCTGAAGTTATTTACCTCTAGTTTTCTGTCATGATGGGTGACATATTGTATTGTAGTATAGAGTATATATCTCTCTATATATACATGCATACACACACACATATATGTATATATAGTCATGTTAAAAATACATGGATGTAGCCAGGCACCTGTGGCTCATGCCTGTAATGGTAGCTACTCAGGAGGCTGAGATTTAGGAATCATGGTTCAAAGCCAGCCCTGGCAGGAGAGTCCGTGAGACTCTTATCTCCAATAAACCGCTCAGAAAACCAGAAGTAGTGCTGTGGCTCAAGAGGTAGAGCACCACTAGCCTTGAGCTGAAGAGCTGAGAGACAGTTCCCAGGCCCAGAATTCAAGCTCTACAACTGACCAAAAGGTGGGGGGGGGGTGGAGAAGGAAAATACATTGATGTATATTCTCAGGAATATTTACATTTCTGTTGCAGCTATCACAATGGAAGAGTTGAATGGCCTTTCAGGATGTATACACTTTAGACAGCAGAGGAGTAGATACAATCATTGATACTGGAATGCTGTTGCTCAGAAATTCATGCAGCAATCTATTTTAAATGAATTATTCGCTAAATGGAAAGTACAAATGCAGTTGGATGCTGGTTGCTCACATCCTAGAGACTGAGAGGCTGAGGATCACAATTTTAAAGCCAGACCAGGCACGAAAGTTTGTGAGACTCTTATCTCTAATTATATCACAGAAAAAAACCAAAAATAAAACAAAAGTGGCACGGTAGCTAAAGTGGTAGAGCAGTAGCCTTGAGCAAAAGAAGCTCAGTGACAATGCCCAGGTCCAGACTTCAAGACTCAGGAGCAGAAAATAAAAAAGAAAGAAAAAGAAAAAAATACAAATGCTCATTTTCAATACCATAAGTATGATCAGTTTGCAGGTGATCACAGCTGAGGACATTAAGAACTTAGAATATACAAGCACCACTAGAGATTTCTCCTGAACTTTCACTGTCAAGCTATGTCAAACTATGGAACATATATCAACTTATATCAACACAAACACTGAAATATCATTTTTCACCCTAATTGTACTTTACAGGTATTTGCAGTTACACATAGGTAAACTTCACAATCAGAATGAATCATATGATTATAAATAATGATAACAAATGTAGCCAAGCATAATTTACTACTTTGGTCACAGCCTTGCCTGACCCCTAGAAGAGATTTAAATATTCTAAGTCCTGGATTGCAAGCCACGAAGGGGACGAAGATATTTATTTTTCTCAACAAATCTGCCTTCTGCATTAATCATATGGATACATGCAGTGTGGTAGTTTCTCTGTGTGTTTATTGTTTTTTTAATATATAAAATTGTTTTTACATATATACACACATACACATATATGTGTAAATATATTCTTTTTATATATGCATGCCATCTCATTTAACACTACATTTACCACATATTTTGTATGTGGGACCTTATGTTTTTATATACGTGTGTGTGTGTGTGTGTGTGTGTGTGTGTGTGTGTTCCATACATTTATATGGTTTTTTCCTTTGGTGATACTACAGCTTGAATTCTGGGCTTTACATTTGCCAAACTATCGCTCTATCACTTGACCTATAACCTCAACCCTTTTCACTTTAGGTAATTTTCAAAACTGTCTCACATTTTGCCCAGGGGTAATCTTAGTCTATAATTCTCCTGTCTGTGCTCCCTGCAAAGCTGGAATTACAGTTGCATATCACCATGCCCTGCTTATTTTTTGTGGTAGTGTTTCACTAACTATGTTAAGGCTAGCCTTGGACTGTGGTCTTTTTCATCTCCATCTCCTTATTATTTGGGATTAGCAGTGTGAATTACTCAGAACGAGCTTTATGTTCAGGGTAGTTTTAGGTTCACATTAAAATTGAGGGGACAGTACAGAGTTCTGATTTCTCCTATCACCTCACATACACACACAGCCTCATTCACTATCAATATTGGCACCAGAAAGCTGCATTTTTATTTTTACAATTGACGAAATGACACAAATGCATTGTTTTCCAAGTCTGGTACATTCCCTGAGATGCAAAAAATATATAATGGTTTATTTATGCATTAAAAATTCTCTATGTTACAAGGACCTCATATCTAAAATATACTTAGAACTTAAAAAGTTAAATCCCCCCAAAACAGAGCCTCAAAGAAACAACTGCCCCATTACTAAGTGGGCTAAAGTCTTAAAGAAAGACATTTTGAAGAGGAAATAAGAATGACCAATAGACCCATGAAGAAATGCTCAACTTCTCTGGCCATAAAAGAAATGCAAATCAAAACAGCATTGAGATCCCACCTCACCCCAGTTAGAATGGCTATAATCAAGAATTCTAATAACAACAGATGCTGGAGGGGATGTTGGTGGGAGTGTAAACTTGTTCAATCACCCTGGAAAGCAGTATGGAAGTTCCTCAAAAGACTATACATAGAGCTCTCCTATGACCCAACAATCCCACTTTTGGGCATTTATCCAAATGATCACAAACAAAGTCATTCTAAATCTACCATCAATGACTATGTTTACCACAGCATTATTCACCTTGGCTAAGATGTCCCTCAGCAGATGAAACAAGAAAATGTTATATATATATATATACATATATATATATATATATATATATATATATATGAATTCTATGCCTCCGTCAGAAAGAATGACACCACCCATTTTTGAGGAAATGGAAAGACTTGGAAAAAATCTTATTAAGTGAAGTAAACCAGATCCAAAGAAACATAGGTCCCATGGTATCCCTTATTTGCAATAACTAGTATACATTGAGGATAATCTTATCAGGTGAGTAGAAAGGCTCAAAATCTATGTACATATGACATATAAGATGATGCTAAGTGAAATGAACCCCAAGATATGGACACAAGAGGTTTTTCTTTGTTGTTGTTGTTTTTAATGTACTATACATTTTTTTGTCCCTTTTGTATGTTCTCCTCTACTATGGTATATCCCCTGTTGTCACTGTATTTGATTTTGGTACACTGTATCTTGTATATATATATTTATCTAGTTTGGGGAGGAGAAGGGGAATAACAAAATGCTGAAACAAGGACACAGGATGACCCATTGCAACAATGATACTCACAAGACACTAGGTTGGAAATGCTCTTTACAACTGTGGATGGGGGGTGGTGGTGAGAAAAAAAACAAAGGAGGTGGTAACAATGTTCAAAAGAAATGTACTCATTGCCTTACTCATGTAACTGTAATCCCTCTGTACAGGATCTTTACAATAAAATAAAATTACCAAAAAAATTCTCTGTGTTTCAAAATCTATTCATCTCCCCTTTCCATAGAGAATTTTAAGCACTGTAAAATGTGGGGTACTGATTCATTCCTTATGCTTAGGTAAGAGGCAACAGAAAAATCAGCTATGTTTCATCCCAAATGTATGAAATTTTGTAAACCAAATTCTGCCACTGTGATTTATATATATGGGAATTACTGGGTAGATCCAATAATTTATATGGGGTTAAGCCCATTTCTCTGGGGTTTACTCCATAGAAATTATGAGCTCTATTTGAGAGTGCTAGCCTTGAGAGCATAAAACCTCAGGGACAGTGCCCAGACCCTGAGTTGAAGCCCCAGAAATGGCACACACACACACACACACACACACACACACACACACACACACACACACACACACCACATTTCAAAAGAAAAATAGAGTTGATGAAATTCTAAACTCTGATCAATGCTATGGAGAGTTAAAGTTAGTTTGAGGTTCATCTTTGTAGGAAATGGCGATCACTAGAGAGATGGTGAGCTCTGCCTCTGTGGAGGGGTAAGGATGGGCATCTTGTGGAAATGAAAAAGGAGAGAATGTAGGATTAGAAGTGCATAGGCTATGACATCACAAACCAATCTCAGCTGGTGTCCCTGTAAAGGGGATCAGAAAAAGGGAAAAGAGCCAGAGCATAGGTTCACATTGGGTCATTTGCAGTAAGCGCAGAGGAACACATCACTCAGAGTCGTTTTGTTGTCATTATCAATGATTTTGCAGTCATATATTTGCATATTAAAGATGACCCTGTGAAGGTCACATGGCATGTGAGAAATTTACACCACACATGTGACACAAGGAGAACATATTCAGACTATCTGAAATGTCTTCAGTTTGTACATTGTTTTAGCTTTTAGAACATCTGTATATAATAGATTTGTACATACAGTTGCATAAATACATGCTTATTTACCTTTCTGTTATTTTATATTACTCCACTTATACACTATGCTTTATTTAGAGTTAATATAATTACTACTAAAATGTAAGCAGAATTATTAGTGTAAAAATTTGAAAGAGGGCATGAGTTGATTACTCAATATTTTATTCTTCCATGAAAGTAAAAGAAAAAAAAGATAATGTACATCTCCCCCAGGGAGTACATTAAATTAAAGATTTGCAGTTACCTTCTTTGGTTAACATATTAATCATTTGTATCTCTGTGCAGAATTTGAGAGGATGTCTATCTGTCATTTAACGAACATACCAGTGGTAATCAAAGGTGATTATCTAAAAAAAAGTCATTAAAAAAGAGCTGCAAAAATGTTCAAAAGTGGGGCTGTGAAGGTGGCTCGGTGGTAGAGTGCTTGTCTTGTATGCACAAGGCCCTGGATTCAATTCCTCAGCACCACATAAATAGAAAAAAAAAGCTGGGAGTGGTGTTGTGGCTCAAGTGGTAGAGCACCAGCCTTGAGCAGAAGAGCTGAGAGACAGTGGCCAGGCCCAGAGTTCAGGCCCCATGACTGACAAAAAAAAAAAGAAAAAAGAAAAAGGAAAAAAAAAACACAAAAAAGAAACATTCAAAAGTATTTTGAAGTTGAAATTTCTTCAACTAAGCTACATTTCCATTCCACTATTTTTATATGCTATGTCCTTTTCTGATGCATAGAATTCTTTTTGATTTTTACGATGTAACTGAAGACCACTAGCAAAGTGTCACCCTAAGATAACAATATGTTAAGTTTTGCAAGCACAGTTTTGGGATTATATAACTTGAGTCATCTTATATTGCTTGTGAAGGCAAGCCATTTATTCAGAGAAATTCTAGTCAATAACCAATCAGCAAATGTCCCTAAATATCCTTGGAAACTTGTTTGACCTAAGCAATCATGACCTGAGAACACATATGAAGTTAAATATAAAATTTTTACTATATTGTTAGGTTTTGTCTCCATGTTTTAGGTTAGAATTTATATTATATATTGTATTATATTATATTATATGCCCAGGTGCTGGAGTTCACACCTGTAATCATAGCTACTTAGCAGCTGATTTCTCAGGATCAGTGGCAGCAAGGGCAGGAAAGTCCCTGAGGCTCATCTCCAGTTAACCTCAGAAGTAGAGCTGTAAAGGGGTAAGAGCAAAAAAGCTCAGGGACATCACCCAGGCTCTGAGTTCAAGCCCCAGGATGAGCACACACACACACACACACACACACACACACACACACACACACACACACACTTATTTTAGAAACTCGCTGAAGGGCTGGGAAAGTGGCTGTGGTAGAGCACTTGCCTTGCATGCATGAGGCCCTGGGTTCGATTCCTCAGCACCACATAAGCAGAAAAAAAAAAAGCTGGAAGTGATGCTGTGGCTCAGGTGGTACAGTGCTAGCTTTGAGCTGAAGAGCTGAGGGACAGTGCCCAGGCCCAGAGTTCAGGCCCCACAACCGGACCCCCCGCCCAAAAAAAAAGAAACTCACTGAATTTGCGTAAGTAAAGTCTTTAATTCTATTGATCCAAATCTGTGTTATGGTACAAAAAGTGCATCCAGCATCTGAAGGCAGATGGCAGAGGAGAAGCTGGAGTCTAAACAAGCTCTTGCATAAAAACCAGTTTTAGTGTTTCAGTGAAAAATCCAAGTCTAGAGAGTCACAGCAAGTGGGCATCACCGTACAGAGTTTGGCCAGAGAAGAAAAATTCAGGCAGCTAAGTTAAGGACACACATTTGAGCACTAGCCATTGTCTGCGGTGGCTTCAGTGGCTGCTGCTGTCCTGGCCACCATATCAACAGACAGAGCCTAGAACAGAGGCACCAGCGACAGTTTGCAAGTGGATTCTACTCACTGCTAGCAAGATCTGGCAAGAAGCGGAAATCTTCATCCTGCTGTCCACAGATAGTCGCAGACCATGGATGGCCTGAAAACCAAGGGAAAGGTGTGAGTACCCCACAAGACATCCTCTCATGGAGCAGCAGTGGGAAGATAGCCCCTTCCCAAACATCGGAGAACTCCATCTTTGATACTGACAAAGACTAGGACAGAGCAACTAGCCTATAACTCAGGCCTTGGAAGAAGACAATAGGAGCCATTCAACAGGTCAAAGGAAACTGACTTGCAGGGCTCAGCTCCACCCCCAGGGAAAGTTGCCTTTCCCAGGCATAGCAAACTCTGCCCAGTGTGGGGTGACTTTCTTCATTGGGTAAACAGAGCAAGAGGCTGCTTTACCCCGCTTTATCACAGGCAGCAACTCCACCTGCATGAGGGTAAAAGAAAAAACAATTGGAAATTCAGTACACATAAATCCTGAGAATGGCTCCAGGCTGAACTGTGTGAGTGTCTCAGGAGCTAGCCCCTCAGGGAAAAGCTACTTATTGCTGATAGGCCTCAACCCTACCCACAACCTAGCAACTCCAAGCTGAGGAAACAGCCATCTCCCTCTTTTGTGATCCTCAAAGCAGATCACCCTCCCACCGAACTAGCCTGGGAGGAGGGTCATAAAGTCCCTGGTAAGGCAGAGCTTCATTCTGCCTGCTCAAACAAACTGACTTAAGAAACCAGGAAGCCACAGGAAAACCAAACACCAGAAGCAAACCAGAGACTCCACCAAGAGACTGGTTACGGACAGAGGGGAGACACAAGATTCCCCCCTCAAAAAAAAAATTGAAGAACTGAAGGCCTGAACTCTGGGCCTAGGCACTGTCTCTCAGCATTTCAGCTCAATGCTAGCACTCTACCACTGAGCCACTTCCCATCCCCGAAGAACTCTTTTCATCATTTTAATTTTAGGTTTGTAAAAAAATTTCTATTTTTACTCTTTTTCCTTTTGGTCCTTTTTTTTGCTTTACTTAAATGCTGTTCTGTATATCCCCAAATATATACACGTCTTTGATTATTAGACCGTATCCTTCATTGTGTGCATACTTAAGTCAGATATTGATTACTCACTTCACAAACTCTCAGCCTTAACTCCTTTAATTGTAGTAGTACTTCTTTATAGTTACATAATTTTTAAGTGTTTCCTTTTTAAATTTTTTATTTTTTACTTTTCCTTTTTCTTTATCTCTCTTTTCCTTTTCTTCTATCCTTTTCCTCTTTCTGAAAGTAGGACTTAGTTATCTTCCCTTCCTCCCTTCCCCTCCCCACATTGCTCTAATCATAATTTCTCCTCACAATTGTCCTAAACATATTAATTTCTAGTCTGCTGACTCCTTTTTTAGGTTTCTCTCTTTCAGGAGGATATTATAATTCTAAATATCTATAATGAGCACCCAAATTTATCCAAGAAACACTACTTTCCCTCAAATCTCATATAGATCCAAGGACATTAATTGCTGGGGACTTTAACACACCACTATCCACGCTGGATAGATCAACCCGGCAGAGAAAGACATAACAGAGAAACCTCAGATCTGAACAGCTGCGGAGATCAACTAGACAACAGACATCTACAGCAGCATCAAAATACACAATCTTCTCAGGAGCACAAGGAACATTCTCCAAAATAGAACACATTTTAGGTCACGAAGCAAATTTGTCCTAATTCAGAAACATTGGAATTATGTCCTGCACTCTCTCAGTGTACAAGGCAATAAAATTAGAATACAACACCAAAAGCCACCAAAGAAAATCTTGTAAAACATGGAGGCTGACCAACACACTGTTGAACCACCAGTGGGTCATGGAAGAGATTAGGAAGGAAATTCAAATGCTCATGATATTTAACAAAGAATGAACACACAAATTACCAGCAAAGGCAGTATTCAGAAGAAAATTGATAGCTCTGAAATCTTATATCAACAAATTGGAGAGATCTCAAACCAACAATTTAATGATGCACCTAAGCTCCTTGAAAAAGACAAACACCATTCCAGTAGATGGAAAGAAATAATTAAATTAAATGAGTATTAAATGAATTAGAGTCCAAAAAAGTAGAAAGAATCAACAAAAAAGATTTGGTTCTTCAAAATATTAATGAAATTGACAGACCCTTAGCAAATCTTTCCAGAAAAAGAAGAGAACACACCCAAATAAACTCAGAGGTGAGAATGGAAACATTACCACAGAAACATCCAAGATTCAGAACATTATAAGGGAATACTTCTCAGATCTTTATGCTAACAAATTTGAGAATCTGGAAGCAATAAACGAATTTCTAGCAAATATTGACATACCCAGACTAAACCAAGATGATTAAAGGCAACTCAACAAACCCATATTGAAATAGAAATTGCAGTAAGAGACCTCTCACCCAAGAAAAGCCCAGGACAGGATGGATTGACAGCTGAATTCCACAAGGCTTTCACAGCAGAGCTCACACCAATACTCCTTTAACTCTTCAATGAAATTGAAAGTGAAAGTTCACCACCAAAACTCTTTCTATGAAGCTATCATAATCCTCATTCCCAAGCCAGGCAGAGACTCATCAAAGAAAGATAACTATAGACCCATTTCTTTGATGAACATTAATAGAATTTTGGCCAATCAAATTCAACAACTCATCAAAAAAAATCATACACTATGATCAAACAAGATTCATTTCAGGGATTCAAAGTTGGTTCAATATATGTAAATTAATCAATGTAATTCATCACATCCACAAGATCAATGATAAGAACCACATGATTATCTCAATAGACACAGCAAAAGCATTTGAGAAGATCCAACACTCCTTTATAATGAAAGCTCTGGAGAAACTAGGAATCCATGGAACATTCCACAATATAATAAAGGCTGTGTATGACAAACCTACAGCCAGTATTATAGTTAATGGTGAAAAGCTAACGCCATTTCCTCTAACTTCAGGAATGAAACAAGGATGTCTGCTCTCTCCATTTCTCTTCAGTTTAGTATTGGAATGCCTAGCTAGAACAATAAGACAAGATACAAACATAAAGGGGATCCAAATAGGGAAAGATGAAGTAAAACTCTCCCTCTTTGCAAATGATATGATCCTATATTTAAAGAACCCCATGGACTCCACTCCCAAGATACTTGAGGGGATTTGAAACTTTGGCAGGGTATAAAATTAACCCTCAAAAAGCAATGGCTTTTCTGTATGCCAATAAATAGAAGAGCAAGGCTGAAATCAGGAAAGCAACTCCGTTTGTAATAACCCCACAAAAAATAAAATACCTAGGAGTTAACAAAAGAAGTCAAAAATTTCTATAATGAAAACTTTAAAAAAATGAAAAAGGAAGTTAAAGCAGAAATAAGGACGTGGACAAAACTCCCATGCCCCTGGAGTCAAAGCAGACACCCTGAAAACATTACAGGAAGGAATAGGAGAAACTCTAGGGCTCCTTGACACAGGCCAAAATTTCCTTAATAGAGACTCAGAAACACAACAAATGAAAGGTTGGACAAATGGGATTGCATGCAACTGCAGAGCTTCTGCATGGCAAAGGAAATATTAAGATCAATAGAAATCCAATGGATTGGGAGACAATCTTCACTAACCATACAATGGACAAGGGCCTCAAAATATTCTTAGAATTCAAAAAAGTAAACTGCCAACAACAAATCCTCAAAGGAAAAACTGCCCAATTAATAAGTGGCCTAAAGAATTAAAGAGAAACAATAAGAATGGCCAATAGACACATGAAGAAATGCTCAACTTCTCTGGCCATAGAACAAATGCAAATCAAAACAACAACAATGTTGTCAGACACCTTGAATTCATATACTGTTTTGTAGAATGGGAACTTCTTTGTACAACTACTTAAAGATAATAATAATAAAAGGAAAAACAAAGAAAAAGAAAAAAATAATATTGAGATTCTACCTCACCCCAGTTAGAATGGTTATAATAAAAATATCTAATAGCAACAGATGCTGGAGGGGATGTTGCCAAAAGGGAACCCACTGCACTGTTGGTAGAAATAAGAATGGTCAATACACACATAAAGAAATGCAAATCATAACAACATTGAGAGTCTACTTCACCCCAGTTAGAATGTCTATAAAGAAATCTAACAACAAATACTGGAGGGGATATGGCCAAAAGGAAACCCACTGCACTGTTGGTAGGAGTGTAAACTCGTTCAACCACTTTGGAAAGCAGTATGGAGGTTCCTCAAAAGATTACACATAGCACTCCCCTATGACCCAGCAATCCCACTTTTTGGCATTTACCCAAATGGTCACAAACAAGGCTAAAGCTACCAGCACAACTATGTTTATCACATCATTATCACAACTATGTTTATCCACATCATAAGATATGGAACTAACCCAGATGCCCCCCAGTAGAGAATGGATCAAGAATATGTGGTATGTATATATATATATACATATATATATATATATATGTATATATATATATACATATATGATATGTGAATTCTATGCTATCAGAAAGAATGACACTACCCCATTTGTTAGAAAATGAAAGGAATTGGGAAAAATCTTATTAAGTGAA
Organism: Dipodomys merriami; assembly: GCF_024711535.1. NCBI lineage: Eukaryota > Metazoa > Chordata > Mammalia > Rodentia > Heteromyidae > Dipodomys > Dipodomys merriami. The sequence continues at coordinate 28,866,697 of NW_027202826.1, read as the reverse complement.
GTAAGCCAGGCCCAAAGAAACATAAGTCCCATGGTTTCCTTTATTTGCAATAACTAGTATATATCTAGGACAAGCAGGATAGCTCAAAAGCCATGTACATATGATCATATAAGATGCCGCTAAGTGAAGTGAACCACAAGATAGGGACACAAGTGATTTTTATCTTTGTTGCTGTTGTTTTTAATGTACTTATAATGCACTATGTGATTTTTTTTGTTTCTTTTGTATACCCCCACGGTACATCCCCTATGTTCACTGTATTTGATTCCAGTGCCCTACATCTTATACCTACATTTTTGTAATTTGGGGAAGGGAAGTGAAATAACAAAATGCTGAAACAAGGATACAGGTTGACCCATTGTAACATGAAATGTATAAGATACCATGTTGAAAATGAACTTTATAACTTTGGAGGGGTTGAGAGGGATGAATTGGGGAAGGAAGGGATCTTAGGGGACAAACAAAGGAGGGGCTAATAATGTTTTATAGGATATGTACTCATTATCTTACTCATATAACTGTAACCCCTCTGAACAGTATCTTTAAAATTAAAATATATATTAGAAAAAGTACATCCATAGGAAAGAACTTTTTAAAAAAATTGGCTTCTTCTATCTTTAAAAATAGCTAGATGAAGCTGAGCGCTGGTGGCTCATGCCTGTAATCCTAGCTACTCAAGAGACTGAGATCTGAGGATCATGGACAGGAAAGGCCGTGAGACTCTTATCTCCAATAAAAAACTAGAAAACTGGAAATGGCACTGTGGCTCAAGCGGTAGAGCACTCGCCTTGAACTAAAGAGCACAGGGAGAGTGCCCAAGCCCAGAGTTCAAGCCCCATGACCGACAAAAAATAAATAAATAAAAAATAGTTAGATCACTTTGTGGAGTGTTGTGTCCAATCTCTAGGCTTCAAAGGTAAAAGCTGCACCAAGTCTACAATGGATGTGGGAATTTAGCTGATATATAATTATGAAAATACCAGCAGGTTTTGATCCAACATATACTTTGTATTTGGGACCTATATACCTAGCCTTTCCATAGCCAGAAGATGCTTGGAATGATATTAGAAAGTAATATTCCTTTTCATTATGATGAACAGATATCTTGCTTTATTTTGCCTCTTTTCTTCTCTTTAATCTTTACTCTGAAAAATGGTGCAGTTTACATAACACATTTCAAAGACACCAGGTGCTCATTGTCTTCTGAGGAGCGTTAGATTTTCTTTTTAATTGAAATTTCTAATTTTTCCACTCTAATTATCATTACTGTGGTGGCTAAACAAAAGTAATCACAATAAGAAAGGAAAAAAGACCAAAAAATACTGTTGATATTTTAATCAATTTAATTATTCACATCAATAATACTATTAGCAGTAAAACTTTCAAAGGGAATCAAAGAGATTCATTCACACTATACACAGTGTTTGCCTTCATTAATATGAATGATAAGTGAAATATTTTGCATAAGACTTTTCCTATATATTCATTAATAAAGGAACACTGAAATGAAACAATTTTAAATGTTTGATAAAATTGGCTCAGCAGAGGGAGAGAAAGAAGAGGTTCTAAAAGATAAGTAAAAACAAACAAAAATCTCTGAAAAATAATTTAGAATATATTTGTAATTTTAGCTGTCACTATCCCATAATACTGTGAAATTTGTGAAATTTATGTAATCACTTAATCACAATAAAAATTGGAAAAAATAGTACACAATAATATTTCAGGAAACCTTTATCAACATTCTTGGTTTTCAATATAAATTTAGTTCAATTCCTAACATATCATTTGGATATTTATGGTATTCTAGACCTGGTAGTCAGCAATGAATAAATAATAGTGTGTAATATGACAAGTGAAAAATTGTAATACTGGGTATCTATAATTTGAGAATGTTGTTGTGACTTCCAGAGCCTTCCTAGAAGAGCAGAGATTCAAGGGGCTTTGGAAAGACAAATGCCTTGGTGGAATGCACATTGGATTCTTTCTGTAAGGACCAAGTGATAGAGTTAGGTGGTAATTGGGGCTAGTAGCACTGGTGTAAATAGCATATCTTGCCAGCAGTGGAGCCTTAACTCAGAAGATAGATATCAGCTCAGCATTGGTAGCTCATGCCTGTAATCCTAGGTACTCCAGAGGAATAATGACCATGGTTGCACTGGTAGCTTTAATGTGGTCTTGTTTGTGTCTAACCTTTTTTCTCAAGGCTAACTCTACCATTTGAGCCACAGCTCCCCTTCTGGCTTTTTGGTGGTTCACTGGAGATAAGAGTCTCAAAGTCTGGCTTCAAACTTCAATCCTCAGATACCCAGTCTCATGAGTAACTAGGATTACAGGTGTAAGGAACTGATGGCCAGCATTGTGATTCTAATTTTAATTTACAAATACTCTTATGGCATTAACTATTTTGCATGAACAACTGAGCTCTTCATTAGTCCTGTCATCTGAGTCCCTATTTGCAATGTGAAGGTAGTAAAAATATATATTTGATATTAATTTTAGATTCTGGAGAGACAAGATACCACAGTGGGTCAAACAAAGATTTCAGGTAGGAACAGGTGCTGCCCAGAAAGTTTATACCAAGTGCCAACAAGTTTTCCATGAGGCAGAGTTGTCAGGAAGAATTGACATCTCCTTTATCAGCTTCTCAGTGTGAAGGGTGAATGCCTACCTCTATCCACCTTTCTGAAATATATAATTGACCACCTCTCATATGTATGAGAATAGCTTTAAATACTTGAACTGTTCATGGTTACTCAGTATTTAATTTCTGTCTCTTATTCCTCATGTCATCTAACAATCTTGAAAGTTATGACAAAAACCACAAATTTTGGTCTTATTTAAGGTTATGCCAAATTTAGTACACATAGAAAAATGCATGAAATAATCTTTTTACAAACATTAATATTTAATAAAGTTTTTACTTTAAACATCTCTATTGTTTATCACCCAAAACATACATAATAGACTAACCATTTTATATACTTAAAGGTATAACAAAGATAACACACAAAATTTAAGTGGCATTACTGGAATAATCAGAATTTTTGTTAAACATCACATATTACAAATTATTAAATTGTTTTGGTGAACACAGGTGACTCATGTCTTTATTTATTTAGTCATGGGGCCTGAACTCTGGGCCTAGGCGCTGTCCCTCAGCTCTTCAGCTCAAGGCTAACGCTCTATCACTTGAGCCACAGTGCCACTTCAGGCTTTTCTGCTTATGCTGTGCTGGGGAATCAAATCCAGGGTCTCATGCATGCAAGGCAAGCATTCTACCGCTGAGCCACCTTCCAGCCCTGGCTCAAGTCTTTAATCCTAGCTACTTAAGAGGCTGAGGTCTGAGGATTGAGGTTCAAAGCCAGCCCCAACAAGAAAGTCTGTGAGATTCTTATCTTCAATTAACCAGGAGTTAATCTTCAAAAACCCAGAAGTGCCACTGGGGTTCAAAGTGGTAGGTAACTAGCTTTGAGTACAAAAGCTCAGGGACAGTGCCTCGGCCATGACTTTAAGCTCCATGAGCCTCAAGAAGTCATAAACTTCCCCAAACATATACAAGTATCACAGCTATTTGAGCTAAGTCTGATGTCTACTATTACCTGTCTATTATTACCTAATATTACCATCTTTTTAATGGTTATAAATTGTTTAAAATCATATCTTCCAACACTGTCTGTTTCACTGAGAAATAAACATATAATGGATACAATCTGAGAACTGGAGGAGTTTACTTTTCAAATGCTGATTTATGTATTTATAAAGGGATTTTTTTCCTCACTCCTCATGGAAATGGCATTGTTTATAGGAAAGAAACGAGATGGCATTATGGTTACCTGGAGAGAGTTATGCTAGATTATCAAAGGAGTGTTTTGTGAATGTCTCTCTCAGTCTAGTAAGGGATCACAATAGAGAAAAGCTTATTAGGTTTGCTTCCTTTATGGAGAATCAGACTATAAAATACTTGAGAACTGAAGTCCCAGGGCTCATTAGACACCTTAAATTCAATGGCATATAGTGGGATAACCTACTAAAAACCATACTGAAGTCATATATTTTATTGATTACACATGAAATTATAAAGCATTTCAGCTCTGTAACTGTTAATTGACAGCTGTTGGGGTCGAATACTGTGATTAGAATTGCAGCAGGAAGGAAAGATGATAACAATTCTTAGAGAATTTGCAGCCTAGGGGAGAAAAGAGACTAGCCCTTAACAAAGGTAATATGGCTATGATAGGTGATGATGTTGTGTGCTTTTCTTGCTCTGTGAGGAAGTACTCTAGTCTTCCTGATTTCAACAATTCTTCCTCCAAGAGATAGACTGAAGGATAGCTCAGAGGTAGACAGCTTGCCTAACATGCACGAGACCCTGGGTTTGACCCCAGCACCACTCAAACAAAACTAAATCTTATAAGAATGAAGCCAGACAAATGTAAAAACAAAACCCTGATGATGTTGTTGAGGTCTATAAATTGGCATATGAAGGAAATAAGAATGAAGCAGCTGAAAGAGTGGGTGTCCTTTTCCACACAGAGACTTGTGTAACTACAAGCTTGAGAATCAGAGATGATAGAGTTGTGGGCACTAAACAGAGTGTGAATATAGACGACAAATATCTGGATGTGCGTAATTCTAGCTATTCAGGAGGCCGAGGTCTGAGGATTTTGGTTTGAAGGTGTCCATGAGACTCTTATCTCCAATTAACTGCCCCAAAGCCAGAAGTGTCGCTACGACTCAGGTGGTAGAGTGCTAGCCTTGGGCAAAAGAAGCTCAGAGACAGCACCAGTTCCAGGATTGGCACAATAAATAAATAACACAAATAGCTAAATAAATAAAGAAGATAGGTAATGAAAGAAATATCACTAAGTATCATACTAAAGGTTCAAGCTTCATCGAATATTGATAATGACTATGATGAAAACATTGGAAGGTTTTATATAAGGTAGCATGGAGAATGAACTGGGGAAGATGAAAGATTAGTTAACTCAAAAGTTGTTTTACATAGCCATTCAAAAGGGACTATATTGAAATAATCTATACTGAGAAATGGTATATACATAATATACAGATATTGGAACTAGCACACACAATATGTTATCCCCAAGTTGGGTTTAGTTCTGTGTTGGTTAGAATTAGTTTGGAGAGTGGGATTAAGGTGATGGCTTCAATTTCCTGAGTTAACAACTACACAGGTTATGAAGAAATAGATCACTGCACAGAATGAGTTTCTAATTTATTTTCAATTTTGAAATAACTAAAAATACAGCCAAAGCATATTAACTATGAATTCCTTTCTTTGTTCTGGACACACACATACACATGCACACAGAGTCATAACACAAACATACACAACCAGCTGGATAGTAAGACCTAAATCAACTTGTATTACATTAACTTCAATTAGAAACAAAATGTTACTAAGATAAAACATTACTTGGCATACAACAGAATAACAGCTTCCTTAAATGCTCTAGCCTGAGGTTAAAGATTTAATTTATCCCTGGCATGATGACTCAGGAGTTTAACTTCCCTTTTCACACCTAACTCAGAATAGAATTTTTGAATTATTGATTCTTCTACAAGAAAAGTTCCTAAAGTAACTTGAATAATTAAGAGGGTGAAATTCAATTTCCCAGAAACAAATAGCATGCCACTTTCTAAAAAATCCTACTTCTTACCCAACTGCTCATCCCTGCAAATTATATGGCATGATATCTTCATAGATGGTACTTTGTCTACTAGTAGGAATAAGGCTATGTAGTAATTTGCTTGTGAGTGGTACTAAGAATCAGTACTGAAACTGTCAGAAAGAGGCAGCTGGTAATTTGACAGGGAAAGAGAAACTTCTCATCAAATACCAAGTATGACTCTTCTTCATATGTCAATCTGGAGTTGACGTTTCATTTTAAATCTAGCTTCACACAGGTCTGCACACAGTGAAGCAGGTCAGAGATGTGAAACGATTTTGTCTTACTGAATGCTGTAAAGAGTCTGTCACCTAACAGGCAGAATTATTTAAGGAAAGCAGGTCTATCTACCTCAGAGTATATGGGCAGTACAAAAATAAAACGCATTTCCACTGTTTGACTCTAGCACACATGGCTAAGAATGAGAAAGTAATTGTCTTAATAACATAGGTGGTTGCTGTGCATAATCTCTTTCCATAGGACCAGTTGGCAACTAGGAATAAAGAATACTTTGTGAGACTGTGTGAATGCATGCATATCTGGCCACATATATATGTATACATACATACAAATATATACACATATAGGACTATACACATATACGTATAGATATATGTATATATACACACATATATACAAACACATGTACATATATATATGAACAATGTATATACATATGCATGGCCATGTATGTATGTATATACATATGCACAACACATTCATACCCATATGTACATGTATGCATGCACACATCTATGTGCATGGATACATATATACATATGCACATACTATATGTAATGTGTATATACATATGCACATGCATATATGTGTATATATGCAAAACATGCATGTATGCATGATGTAGACCTATGCATGCATGTGTATGTATACATGCACATATTTATATGCAATACATGTATTTACCTAGACCAAAAACTATAGCATATCACCATTGTTAAATTGTGTTGCAGGTTATTATTTCTTTTATTCAAAAGTAAGGACATTTATTTTCTTGGTGGTACTAAGATTTGAACACAGAGCCTTGCACTTGCTAGACAAGCCCTCGTCCCCTTGAGCCAAGTGCCCAGCCCTTGTAGCTTTGCATTCTTTTCAAACAGTCTCATATTGGCAGATGCAACCCTCAGGCGGTGTTTTCCCTACATCCGCCCCCCCCCCACCCCACTGCTCGTAAATGGGATTACAAATCAATGCCGCTATACTGGCAAAAGTAAGGCATTTGGTGCTAACGATAGTGTCACATGTGTTTGGTTCCAACTATTCTGGAGGCAGCAGTAGAAGGAAGCAAGGTTTCAGGCTAGCCTGGGAAAAAATGGACAAGTCTTTATTTCACATCCACAGACAGGTTGTGAAGGTGACAATTACATGAGAAGTAGGACAGGATGTTCTGAGAGACATGATGAGTGCTCAAGCCCTGAGTTCTAGCCCCAGTACACACACACACACACACACACACACACACACACACACACACACACACACACACACACACAAAGTAAAAGGATTGGAACATGGCTCAAATGGGGGAGTAAAAGTGCTGGAAAAAGATCTTTGGGCATAGAGAATACAATTGGCAATCTATTGTGATGTTGTAGAAAGAGCAAGTTTTCAATTACATTTTAATCATAAAATCATTGCCTTTCCATGCATTATCAGCCTGAATAAAGGTATTATAGCATTCTTTGAGAAGGTGACGTGAAAGGGCTTTTGGTTCGTTCCATTGATGTGTGTGTGTTGGGGAGCAGAGGATATATAATATCCTTCAATAGACTTTATATTTCACATTAGTTTGTGCACTCTGATAAATGAAACATGTGATGGAATTATGTATTGTTATCAGTGTAAAGTATATTCCCAAAGTAGTAACTTAAAGTGCTTAGTCCTGTCTGCACTGAAAGTAAAGTTTGCATTATGACCTTGTCAGTTCACACATTTATTAGAATCCTACTCCTTCAGTAGATGGAGATTTGTGACCTTCATTTGGCATGACAGCAGAAAGAAGGGCATTTACAAGTCCGTGAGATTTGGACCAAATCATACAGCTGTGCAGTTTCTCTGCTATTACCAACTTTTCCTGTTTCAGGTATGATATCCCAGCGAACTAATTCTCAAGGCCTTTTCTAAACATGTTTCTGAAAGCCAGTGTTGTTGGCTTGGGCTTATATCTTCCATCATTTCACCCAGACTTTTTATTTTTTAAAGAATAAATGTATGTATTTTAATCTTTGCTTCCCCATCTTTCCCCCATTTTCTTCTTCTTTTTTTGATATTTTTATTTTATTTTATTGTCAAGATAGTGTACAAAGGGGTCATAGTTACGTAAGGAAAGTAGTGATTACATTTCTTGTCTAACTTGTTACCTTCTCCCTCATTTTTCTCCTTCCTCTCCCCATTCCCTCCAAGCTGTACAGATCATTTCCAACATATTGTCTTGTGAGTATACTGTTGCATAAATTTCCCCCTTTCTCCTCTGTCTCACCATTTTATTCCCCTTCCCTAGTTCAGATAAATGTATATACAAATGGCAACTCTCAGTGTAGCCTTAACCTTATTGTTAATTGTCTTGTTTTCA
>NW_027202826.1:28720917-28853417 GCF_024711535.1 Dipodomys merriami | reverse complement strand
ATGTCATCAGGATAATCCACTACAAAGTATTAAACTTACCATAATGAAGTTTGGGTAAGTTCCACGTGGACTAAGGAAGAATTGACAGTGTAGAAGAAATACATGGAGTGTGAAACATCCATTTAAGAATTTTTCTTTGTGGCTGGTAAATTGGCTCAGTGGCAGAGTGCTTGCCTTGCATGCATGAGGCCTCAGTACCACATAAACAGAAAAAGCTGGAAGTGGCGCTTTGGCTCAAGTGGTAGAGCACTAGCCTTGAGCTGAAGAGCTGAGGGATAGCACCCAGGCCCAGAGTTCAAGCTCCACAACTGACCAAAAAAAAAAAAAAAGAATAAAAGAAAAGAAAAGAAAAGGAAAAGAAAGAAAGAATTTTTCTTGTGTTTCTAATGCTTGTTTAAGTTCAGTGTTGAATGTAACTCACTTTGAGTGACAAGTAGCAAACTGACTTCCTTCCCAGCCTCTACCACTCATTTGACTATTATGATATTATGATCATTTCAAAAATATGACTGAAGACATGATGAAAATCCTACTTTATTTATAACATCTCCCCTCTCATTTACTTTTATCAAAATCAACTTATCAATGCCATGATCAGCAGTAGAAATCAACAAACCCTTGTGTGATGTTTTTGTAACCTAGCTTATTTCTGGGTGAATTTTAAAGTTGATCCTTTTGATTGATCCACAGCGTGGATTCTGAGTGTAGTTATTGATCAAATGCCGTAGGAAAGTTGGTTGATATTTGTAGAAAAGTCTTTCCATGTGATTTTGTAAGAGGATCTCCATGGAAGACATACGGCAGGAAGGAACTCCGTTCTTGCCATTGGTAAAATTCCATTGTGCCAACCAGCATTATCCCTTCCTCCTGGCAAGTTTGCCAGACCTTAGTCTATTTTGTGACACAGCAGTTCATTAGATTAATATCTCCAGGTGAAGATTTGTGCATATATTGAGCCTGTAAATGAACCTTTTAAGATAGTTATAACTCCATGCTCTGGAAAAAAATCATTTAAAGACCGAAGTGAGTGTTTTCTGTTTGAGAGTTCCATTGCAGGTAAAGACACCAGTAAACCCCATGATATTCTTATTTTGTTATGGTTGGTACAATTTGATAAAAGACAATTCATTTATATAAATATAAAGATAATTTTTTTTGTCAGTTGTGGGGCTTGAACTCTAGGCCTGGGCACAGTCCCACAGCTCTTCAGCTCAAGACAAGTACTCTTTGAGCCACTGTGCCACTTCCAGTTTTCTGGTGATTAATTAGAGATAACAGTCTCATGTGACTTTCTTGCCCAGGCTGGCATCAAACTGTGATCTTCAGATCTCAGCCTCCTTAATAGCTAGAATTGCAGGTGTTAGCCACTGGTGCCCAGCCTAAAGGTAATATTATAAATTATCTTTGTACTACCCATTATGCAGCTCTTGGGTTTCTTTTTCCCCCATTAATTACCATGCTTTATTACTTCCAAGTACTATTTGGAGAAGGGCCAATTACAGCTGCCCTAAACTTTTTTTTTGGAGGGGGGAGGTGAGTCTTGGGGCTTGAACTTGGTGCTTGGGCTTCTACCTGAAGATTCTTCCTGATGTTGAGTGTCTATCTATTCTTCCTTTGGCATATTTACGTCTAGAAAACTTGTGGGTATAAATTATTTCTCGAGCTTTTGAAATGTATATAAATCTTCAATGTTTGTTTCAGTTTTACAACGAAAGACTGTCATTGTCAGGGACCTGGACTTTACCTTGAAACGCCTGTCTATACCCCAGGGTTTCTGGATGAAAAGGAATCTAATCTCAATTGAGGCCTTTTAGCGAACACATGTCTTCATCCATGAAAATATTATTTGCCAACTAAGGATAACTCAGTGTGCTCAAGTCTCACTGCTCAACCTCTTCCCTGGCTTGAATTCTTTTCTTTATAACTTGGGTCTTAGTGGAATAAAATTGAGTGACTCTTTACACATTTTAATATCTTTGAATAAGGCTTTTCTCATTCTCTAATTTCTGATGCAATTCTAATTTCTGATGCAATTTTGAGTGTGTGTGTGTGTGTGTGTGTGTGTGTGTGTGTGTGTGTGTCTATGCTGGTACTTGGGCTTGAACTCAGGGCCTTATGCTCTTGCTTAGCTTTTTAGCTCAAAGCTAGCACTCTACTACATGAACGAAACTGCTACTTCTGTGTTTTGTGTGTGTGTGTTTGTTGTTGGTGGTTAACTGGATATTAAATTTGTATGGATTTTCTTGCCTGGGCTGGATTGTGAGATCTCAGCATCCTGATTAGCTATGATTACAAGCATAAGGCACCAAAACCCAGAAATCTGGTGTCATTTTTACATTGACAATGCCACATAAAAAGCCTACAATAAGTTGGGCACCAGTGGCTCATGCCTGTAGTCCTAGCTACTTAGGAGGCTGAGATCTGAGGATCACGGTTCAAAGCCAGCCTGAGCAGAAAAGTCCCTGTGCCTACAATTAATCAGAGAAAAAGCCAGAAGTGGTAGTATGGTTCAAGGGCTACCCTGGAACAAAACGGAGCTCCAGGATAGTACTCAGGCCCAGACTTCAAGTCCCAGGACTGGCAAAAATAAACCCCTACAATATATTGAGTGAAGATCATGAATCCTTAATATAAATTGTAGTATATGAAAGTGGTGGTGAAAGGCTGAAAAATGTCCATTGTGAAAAAAATGAGTTTATCCTACTGACGCATTTGTTTCTGAATAAAAATACAATATTGTGCATCAATATACACAATGGAATTCTATGCCTCCATCAGAAAGAACGACATGGCCCCATGGAAAGGCTTAGAAAAAATTATGAGTGAAGTAAGCCAGGCCCAAAGAAACATAGGTCCCATGGTTTCCCTTATTTGCAACATCTACTATATGTCTGAGTCAAGCAGAAAAGGTCAGATAAGTTGATGTTAGAGAAATGAACCCTAAGATATGTACTCAAATGTTTTTTTTTCTTGCGATTATTTCTAACACATTTATAAGATTATTTCTTTGTTGCTTTGTATGTCCCTCCCCCACAGTATAACCCCTGCTTTCACTGTATTTGATGTCGGTATAATTTGTGGAGGGGAAGGGGAAAAACAAATGGTTTAAATTGGGATACAGGTGGACCCATTGCAACAATGAGATGTACAAGTCGTTATGTCGAAAACGAACTTTACAACTTTGGTGGGGGGGAGGGGATGGGGAGTGGGGGTGGTGGAGTGGGGAGGAGCCTGGAGGATTGGGTGGGGGGGGCGGGGGGAGGATGGGAAGGGATGGGAAGGGGAAACAAAGGAGGAGGCCACAATGCTTGATAAGAAATGTACTCATTATCTTGCCCATGTAATTGTAACCCCTCTGTACAGTATTTTCACAATAAAAAAATCAAAAAAATAATAGTTGTGAAACTGAAAAACTATCTTTCTTTTGAACAGAACTTTGCCCAATTATTCTTGAAACCTGAGGATAAACTCACCTGATAGATCTAAATACCCACCTTCCTCTTTTCAGTACAGGAAAAGTGTATTATTACCTCAGTCTTCCTAAAGATGGTTCATGCTTAATGAGATTGGGAAAAATTTTCTTGCAACTCTACTGGAAGTGATCTGGTGACTTTTCCATCAAGGGGAGTTTCCTGGTGGCATCATCACTAGGATTGCATGTTGCTTAAAACCAGGATGCAGTTTGGAATCTGATGACACATACATACATAGATAAAGATATAGATATGGATATAGATATCTCCTAAATGAATATTTTAAGATATTTTGCATGCTTTATTCTTTGCCTCCATTTGGCTAACTCTTGAGTATATTGAAGCAGTTTTACAAGGGGTTTCAGTCCAGCAGGTCACTTTGAGTACAACACATCTTGATGAATGACTCTCCTTCTACTCTCTCTCATCGCTCCACACACATCTCCTCAAGTTACCTGGTTCTATTTTCTATTTACACAATGTGTACATTGAATACCGTGACTGTATTTGTCTACTTGTTCCCCCACTGTTCATCTGCTTCTCTTGTCTTCATATCTCCTCTCCAAGCAACGCATGATCTAGCTTCCTAGTCTTCACTTTGCTATACTGTAAGTTAGCTTTTCAAAGAAGTTACACCATTGGAATGTGCCCTTCCAATAGCATACTTTAGTTAACATGTTGTGTATAATGTACATGACCTCGTATATGTTTTCATACATGTTTATAATTTAGATCTAATTTTCCCATATGAGAGAAAACATTGTCTCTTTCATGTCGACATATTTCACTGAGCATAATGTTTCCAGGACCAACCAATTCATTGCAAATGATGTGTTATTTGTCCTGACGGATAATTAGTATACCTTACACACATTTATGAATATATAATGCTATATGTACTATAATGTATATACTATATATTTACTGTGTATGCAGTATATATACAGTATATATAGTATATTAGAAAGTATGTACTATACATATTATATATAGTATAGTATACTATATACAATATATTATATATTATGTATATATAACTATATACAATATAGAGTATATACAATATATAAACAATATATAATATAATGTAATTATATTATATGTGTATATATACATATCTACACATACATATTATTCATGTATATGCATATAGAATATGTATATAATATACACATATGTAATATATACTACATACTATATAATATATATACTATATATAATATATATACTATATATATACTATAAAATAAATAATTTATAATAGATGTTATATATTGTATGCATATAACATATACATATTCTATATGTATATGCATACATAATATGTATTACACAATATATACTATATATAATATATTGCATCTATACTTATATTATTACATATATGTTCATACATAGTATATACTATATATAGTATATATACAGTATATATGCACATTATATACACACATATATTGCATATACTCTCTATATACAACATATGTACACCGTATATATATATATATATATATATATACTGCACAATTTATACCTAGTAAATATATACTATATACTATATATTATATATTATATAATTATTATATATTATATATTATATATATTATACTTTGTATAATATATACCATATTATCTATATTATATAATTATTATATATAATATATATATAATATATTATACTTTGTATAACATATACCATATATAATATATATAACATTCCTGTATATATATTCCCCTTGACTAATTCATCTATTGTTGGGCATATAGGCTGTTTCTGTAATACCATTACCTACTAAATAATTATTTAGATTCCATTCTATACTATAGATGAATATCATGACATTTTCAATCAGAGATGATTTTAGTCCACCTTCTGAAAGCATTTGTGAATTTCTGCAGGCATTTCCATCATGTCTGGAAGAGGTGGAGAAGTCTAGTTGTTAATACCTAGAGAATACTAGATAAGTGTGTTCTTGAATAAATCACCACGTACACAGCTACCTCTTATAACCAAATCTATGTTGATTTAAAAATGCCACAGTGTCATATCAGAAAAATCATGCCCAGAATGTACCTACATTTAGATTTTTGCCTGTACCAATACATCTGAATTAAACTTGAGGAGCTAAGTTAGTTCAATAGTCTCATTAGCTGTCTCAAACCACTGAAACTTTAACCTTCCTACCTTCTGTCCTCAAAGATTACTACATTATTGGGAAAGTTCAATTTGAACTAGGAGTAAATTACTACTTATACATTAAAGTACTGAAGGATGATACTTGTAAACTGGGTTGACAAATAATATTTAGAAACGCTACAAATTATAAGCTCTGTGGCAATTTTACCAAAATATTTATTTGCTTTTTACTGCAGCAAATTATTCCTCAAGCATGGGGACTTAGACGTGTCTAAAGCATAAAAATACACACACACACACACACACACACACACACACACACAGACACACACACATAATAAGTCTGAATCTAAAATGGTTTTCCCTCTTTGTTAGTTCAAAGTATTATTTTTCAGGTTGACAGGAATATAAAAATGTATATAAATCTCCCAAAAAAGAACTTCCATAGACCCCTAAGATTTAGGCTGTGAGAGCGTCATATTTTACATTGCTTTCATAATTTTCTTTTTTTTCATAAGAGAAATTTCCCTGGTTGTTGCAATCTGAAAGTCACAATGTTAAATTATCTTTTAAAATATATTTTTCACAACAGATTGAGGATTTATAAACCCCTGGGAGTTGAGTAATAATAGTCAGATGAATAGAGGAGCAAGCCAGAAATTAGGAGGTAAACAAACATGCTTTATTAATAACACAGGAACACCAGTCAAGATTCACTGGTGAAATACAGTCAATTCCCTCAGGCTTTCTATATGTTTGTTGTAGATTATTTCAAAATGACAGTTCAGCTTATTCGAGTAAAGGAGCTATTAGAAAGGGAGTTCTGAATACTGTTTGTTATCAACTTTGAACTGACAAGCTTGAATGAGTCAGATAATTGAGTCAAAAGTAAAGAAAATATACTGCTTATATTTTCTATCTGTAATATTCAATACAATAATGATTTTTCTTTCTTCTGTATGAGACAAGCACCTTACCACTGACCCTTAACATAATCATTTTGAGTGGAGGATATTTATTGCTGGTGAATTAGAGTATTTACATTTCAACTAATTAAACCACAATTAATTGGCAACTCAGGTAAATATATCCATAGTTAACATTAGGCCATTTTTTTTCTGCAATTGTCTCACAATTTGAACAAATGTCTCAATTTCCTTAAAGTTAATTCAGTAATAATATTTTAAGGAAACATTTTGCAAATCTGTGTCTTTTTGTAATAACACTGGTTATAGTAATTCCTGTCCTGTGTGCTGGCAGAAATTTTAACCAGTAAGACTATACGAGCCCAAAGATATAAATGGAAACTTCTTTGGTAGTAAACCCTGTTAATAATCATTAGAAATAGCTAATTATTGGAATATAAAATCACGATAAAAGTCATGATATAATTTCAAAGGTTTACATTTAATTCTATTTGATAAACAAGCTGTCTCTGTATGCATGTTATATGTCAATAAAAAGGGTAGATTTTTGGTTTGCTTCACTAGTGTGTGTATTGATACTGTGAACATTTGAACAGTGGTCCCAATGGATGTGGTAGATGGAAGAAGTTACCAGAGAACAAAAAATGATGTTGAGGTATTTGTATTCAGTTCCCGAGGGATGATTAAAAATTTGGTGGAAATTACTCACTGATTTTCTTGGCCTATCTACCCATATGCACAAATGTGTTCGCTGAAATATAGCCAATTCAGTAGAGAACTCAAAACAGAATAATTCCTTTAAAAAGCAAAATCACAGTACAACAAAATAAACAGGTACTTGAAAGGGAATGCGATGGGCTCAAGGCCAATGTAGAGGAGAAAGAGGAAGAATATATTTTTTTAAAAAAAGGTAGCTCGCCGCCAGTGGCTCATGGCTATAATCCTACCTATTCAAGAGGCTGAGATCTGAGGATCATGGTTCAAAGCCAGCCCGGGCAGGAAAGTCCGAGAGACTCTTATCTCCAATAAACCAGCAGAAAACTGGAAGTGGTGCTGTGGCTCAAGTGGTAGAGTGGTCACCTTGAGCTGAAGAGCTCAGGGACAGTGCCCAGGCCCAGAGGTCAAGCCCTATGACCGACAAAAAAAAAAGTACATCCTACAAAATTAAGAAAAATAAGAGAGGCATGCTTGGGAAGGATGTGTGAGAATGTTGTATTCATAAACTGCTTTGTTAAATGAAGACTCCTTCGCATAACTCCTTAAAGATTTTTGAAAAATATTTTTATAAAAGTTTGTTTCTGTTCCTCTTACTTTTTTTCTATTTACTTTTTACTCAATTATTATTTGCTCAGCTTCTTTTTACACATTTTGTACCTGGCCTGTCTCTCAACCAGAAAACCAAAAGCTTCTCATTGTCATGAAATTAGTCAAAGATATAATTCTGTAGGAATATGAGAACTGAATATTTAAAAATGGTCAAGAAAATGTTTACATTTTTTCAACAACTTTTCTCTTATAATTTATACCCCATAAGTAATGCCTATTTGGCATTTGAATTATATTTTCCCATTGCCTTTTGGTTTTCAGTAAATAAGATTTCTAGGAGAGTTTTAAGTGGGATTTTTGCAACCCCATGGAGTTATGTGGCTGGAATGTAAAACAAATTTATAAGTGAAACTTTAGAAAGAATCACATCCAGAGAATATTTGGAGGCCACAAAATAGAAAGAAACTACTGAGAATCATAAGCAGTCTTACAATGATCTGGGAAACAGCGAATTTCCCAAATGTGGAGAAAAAGATGTTAAATGCTTAAAGATGTATAAAAGTGAAAGATCCTCTCCACTGTGATACAAACTACAAATTATAGAAAATAAATGGCTGGAAAAAAATCATGCATGATTAGTATGTCATGTTGAACAAAAAGTACTTAAGAACAATTATGGAATTCTGTTTCATCTACTTTTCTCCAAGAGGACTCTAACCATTCTGTACTTGTTGGTCTTAGCCCAGGATAATCAAAGCTTTTCAAAGAGAAAATTCAATTTCTGCTGACCACTCCTAAACTGCTTTTCTAAGGGAATTTTCTTTTTTTTTTCTCTTTTTCACTGAGGCACTGTGAGAAAGTACATTAAAGTTCTTAACACAACTGGACTTCAAAATAAAATGCTGAGCCGGCTGCTGATGGATAGCATCTGTGATCTTAGCTATACAGGATTGCAAGCCAGACCAGGGATACAAATTTGAGAAATTCTTCAATTAATCAGCAAAACTTTGGAAGTAGAAGTGTGGTTCAAGTGGTAGAATATCATCCTTGAGTGAAAAATCTAAGGACTCTGTGTGCAGGGCCTCATATGAAGCCCAGATACAAGAGAGAGGGAGGGGCAGTGGGAGGGGAAGGGGATGGGGAGAGGAGAGAGATGAAGGGGAGGGAAAGGGGGAGGGAGACACAGAGACAGAGAGGAAGGAAAGCATTTAAAGTTTACTGAGCAAAAATTGCACTCATAGGATATAATTCATGTGTATCTTAAGCCATATTGGACTTCCATCACATAGTAACTTGAAACAGGAGATTTATTGTTTGTGAAAAGTAATTCTTCACACTTGTGTACACTGAGGAGTCAGAATCCCAGTGTTTGTTGATGGTATAAAGTGATAGATGGTCTGTACCTTAAACAATCCATCTCACTGAGGTGAGGAACATTGTGTTCTCATATAAGGGAAGGCAGGCAACAGGCAGCTGGGCACGGGTGGTTCACGCCTATAATCCTAGCTACTCAGGAGGCTGAGATCTGAAGATCATGGTTCAAAGCCAGCCCAAGCAGAAAAGTCTGTGAGACTCTTATTTCCAATAAACTACTCAGAAAAAGCTGGGAATGGTGCTATGGCTCAAGTGGTAGAGTGCTAGCCTTGAGCACAGATAGGCTCAGACAAAGCACCCAGAGTTCAAGCCCCCCTAGAACCAGCACAAACAAACAAACAAACTGGAAGGAAATGGGATCTCCCATAAGCACGAACTCATTGTGGCAGCCCCTTTATTGAGCTATATTATTCCATTGCTGAGGGAAGAGTTCTCCCAACCTAACAAACCCTCATTAGGCTCCACCTCCCCCCAAAAATGTTGCCTTGGAGATGAAGGTTCTAAGCATATAGATTTTGAGAGTTCAAAACATACAAATCAGGGGGGCTGGGGAGGATGGGAAGGGTGGGAAGGGGAAACAAAGGAGGCTACAATGTTTGATAAGAAATGTACTCATTATCTTGCCCATGTAATTGTAACCCCTCTATACAGTATTTTCACAATAAAAAAAATACAAATCAAACCACTGTGAAATTTCTTCTGAACACATAAAGAATGGCAAAAACCTATTTGCTGGTGACTTTTGAAATTAATGACGTTTATACTCTGCAACATTAGCTTGGTGACAGTGGCTCACACTTGTGAGCTCTCCAGGGGGCTGAGATTGGAGGATCACAGTTTGAAGCCAGCCTAGGCAGAGAAACCTGAAAGGCTCTTCTTTTCAAAAAGCCAGAAGTGGAACTGTGGCTCCAGTGGGTTTTTTTTTTTTTAGTATTTTCTCATGTACCTTTGGTCATTTCTATGTGTTACTCATTCAAATCATTCAAATGTCTATCTTGCTTATATTCAACAGGGAATAAAAAATGGAAATTTTCCACAAGTCATTTTCTCTGGGTTGTTGCTGATGTGTGTGTGTTTGTGGGTGTGTGTGTGTGTGTGTGTGTGTGTGTGTATGTGTGTGTGAAGTTTTTCTGTTTTTGATGAATGAATTTATCTTATTATTTCTGGGACACCTCTAAATTGAAAATGAAGATGGATAATATTGTTAGAAAAAGGGAAAGACTGGAGAAGGCCTTTCCATTTTATAAGATGTCAGAGACTGGATTGTTTTCTTGCTGAAGGACAACAGTTAATAGCAAGCAAACACAAGAGCAATCATGCAAGAAAATGCAAAATTAGAAAAAAAAGAACATTCAAAAGAGATTTAAAATAAAGACATTTGTGCTTAGGTCCCACATAAGACCAAAAGACAAAATAGCTGCATTTTTAAAATTTAATCTGAAGGAAGAAATAGCTACCAAAAATGTTAATCCACAGCAAGTCTGTGGGTATTTATTTATCTGAATCACATACGTAGAAACTGGCTAAGGAAGTCATTAAAATGTAGGGTATTTGCTCTTTCCTTGAATCGGTAAAGAATTCTAAGTGCAGCATAATATTTGTAGTAGTCTCCTCGGTTTATTACCTGTGGCCAAAAGCAGTATGAAATATGAAATGGCATATGCCACCAAAATATCATATTTTTATATATATTTTTATTGTGAAAATACCATAGAGGGATTACAATTACATGAGCAATATAATGAGTACGTTTCTTATCAAGCATTGTTGCCTCCTCCTTTGTTTCCCCTTCCTATCCCTTCCCATATCCCACCCTCCCCTTTCCCAACCCTCCCCAAAGTTCATTTTTGGACATAATGTCTTGTACATCTCATTGTTGCAATGGGTCCACCTGTATCCCCATTTAAACAATTTGTTTATTCCCTTCCCCTCACAAATTATACAGTGAAAACAGGGGTTATACCATGGTGGAGGTACATACAAAGCCACAAAGAAATTATCTTATAATATGTTAGAAACAATAGCAAGAAAGAAAATTCATTTGAATCCTTATCTTGGGGATCATTTCACTTAACATCAATCTGACCATTTCTGCTTGTCTCAGACATATACTAGTTATTAAAAATAAGGGAAACAATGGGACCTATGTTTCTTTGGGCCAGGCTTACTTCACTTCTTATAATTTTTTCCAGGTCTTTCCATTTCCTAACAAATGGGACAATGTTAAAATATCATATTTTAAATTACTGAAGATTCTGAGTAGCATGATAAATCTTTCTTTCTTTCTTTCTTTCTTTTTTTTTTTTTTTTTGGTCCAGTCCTGGGGCCTGAACTCTGGGTCTGGGAGCTGTCCCTCAGCTCTTCAGCTCAAGGCTGGCGCTCTACCACTTGAGCCACAGTGCCACTTCCAGCTTTTTTCTTTTGCTTATGTAGTGCTGAGGAATCGAACCCAGGGCCTCAGGCATGCAAGGCAAGCGCTCTACCACTGAGCCACCTTCTCAGCCCCAGCATGATAAATCTTGATTCACCTGTGGAATACTACTTGGAACATGACTTATTGTCTGTTGTCATTTGCGTCCTAGGTGCTGAAACTACACAATGTTCATCTTTTATTGACCATCTACCTTGCCAGATCAATGGTTGGGTTTTTGCTAGCAGTTCTTGTTTTCGCATAACCCTTATTTCACTTAATGATAGCCCCAAAGCAGAAAGAGAAATGATAGTGCCTATTTAGATATGTCAAATAAAGAAACCTATGCATTGCTTCCTTTAAGGAAGAAGATGAAAGTTTGGGGCTTCAGGTAAGAAAAAAATAATACACTACAATTACAAGACCACACTAAAGCTACCAGCACAACTATGTTTATTGCAGCATTATTTACCATAGCTAAGATATGGAACCAACCCAGACGCCCCTGAGTAGACAAATGGATCAAGAAAATGTGGTATATATACACAATGGAATTCTATTCCTCCATCAGAAAGAATGACATTGCCCCATTTGTTAGGAAATGGAAAAACTTGGAAAAAATTATATTAAGTGAAGTAAGCCAGGCCCAAAGAAACATAGGTCCCATGGTTTTTCCCTTATTTGCAATAACTAGTATATGTATGAGTCAAGCAGAAAAGGTCAGATAAGTTGATGTTAGGAAAATGAACCCTAAGATATGTATTTTAAATGTCTTTTTTTCTTTCATGCATTTGTTTCTAACGCAATTATAAAATTATTTCTTTGTTGCTTTGTATGTCCCTCCCCCACAGTATAACCCCTGCTTTCACTGTATTTGATGTCGGTATAATTTGTGGAGGGGAAGGGGAAAAACAAGTCGTTTAAATAAGGATACAGGTGGACCTGTTGCCACAATGAGAAGTACAAGTTGTCATGTTGAAAACGAACTTTACAACTTGGGGGGGGAGGATTGGGTGGGGGGGAAGGGAAGATGGGAAGGGATGGGAAGGGTAAACAAAGGAGGAGGCTACAATGTTTGATAAGAAATGTACTCACTATCTTGCCCATGTAATTGTAACCCCTCTGTACAGTATTTTCACAATAATAATAAAAAAAAGATCTTTAGCAGAAACAAGTCCTTTTTTTTCTTTGGAAATATTGTCTTTGTACAAAGGAGTTGCCATTCACCAAATCAGTTTATGAGCACAGTGCATCTTGACCAATGTCACCCCTTTCAATATTCTCACCTACCTCTCCCACCTCACCCCTTCCCTCACCTTTCTTAATTTTAGGTTATGTATTGAATTTTTTTGCCATTTAACAGAGCAGTTTATGTATACAATACATCTTCACTCTCTTCCACCCACCCCTTCCCTTATATTTCTCAATTCTGTGGTATACTTAATCGAAAACAGTTAAGTAAACAATTAAAAGCAATTAATTCTTGCCTGCACTCTTTCCCCTTCCTCCCTCATTCTTCTACCCTTTTTCTGCTTAGCTCCATCTTCCTCTCTTGCAAGTACTGATTTCCTGCTGCTTATTTTGTTGGATTTTGACTTAGTCTCTTTAAAAGAATAGTACATACTATTTACACTCTTCATATAGTCTATTACACTTCAGTTAATTCATTTGTAATCCATTTATTACCACCCAGTGTGTTTGCTTGTAGATCTATAGGCACATTCCAGCTACCACAAATGAGGGAAATGATGCAACCTATCCATGCTATCTATGGTTCTCGGAGGCTAGCTTAATTCGGTTGATAAAATTGTTCAAGTCTTTCTGTTTCCTTATGAATGGTACAGTATCATTATTTCTGATGTATGAAAGGTCTTACATACATAAAATCAACAAGAACACAACATGGGTAGAGAAAATGCTCCCTACCAGTAACCAGTTAAATTAATACAGTAAGAATAGATGGGGCACAGCGTCTCAGAAGGTGGACAACATGGCAGTAACAAGTCTTTTGTCCATGAAATTGTTAAGAAGGAAAAGGAATCTGGGCTAGTTTGGGCTATTGCATTTCCCATGGCGGAAGTGGAAGAGTAAGTGTGTGGTAAGTGCTTAGGTACGATGGATGGAAGAGGTTTTAGATTCAGCACTATTCGAACTTTGAAGCATCCATGGAAGTTAGGGAACACGTACCCCATAATAAGGTGGGACACAAAGAGAGAAAAGGGAAGGCTGAAGTCCCCATATCCTCTTCAAGGGCTACGCCCCTCAGTAACCTCACTTTCCTCACTGAAGCCTGATCTCTTAAAGATTCCATCATTTCAGGGCAGCGCCAGGAGCTGGGCATCACATGGCCCTTAAGGAATACTTAAGAGTCTAGCTACAACTGGTATTACAGCTGGTACCAGGCTTAAAAGGATTTTTCCAAAATAGCATATCAGTAATTGTATGGCGTGTGTGTGTGTGTGTGTGTGTGTGTGTGTGTGTGTGTGTGAGAGAGAGAGAGAGAGAGAGAGAGAGAGAGAGAGAGAGAGAGAGAGAGAGAGAGAGAGAGAGAGACAGACAGACAGACAGACAGACAGACACACACACACACACACACACACACACAGACACACAGACACACAGAGAGACACAGAGAGAGACAGAGAGAGTGAGTGACAGTATCCTGGGGCTTGAACTCAGGGTCTGGGCTCTGTCCTTGAACTTCTTGCTCAAGGTTAACACTCTACCACGTGAGCCACAGCTCCACCTTTGGCTTTTTGGTGCTTAATTGGAGTTAACAGTCTCATAGACTCTCCTGCCTGGCTGTTTTTGAAGCATGCTCCTCACATCTCAGCCTCCTGAGTATCTAGGATTACTGGAATGAGATATCAGCATCTGGCTATTGTACTACATTTTAAATTAGAGATATTTCTGTAGCACCATTATAAAAGTCTCAAATTACTCTTTTTATATTAATCTTTCCCAAGTGAGGGAATTATGGAACTGAAAATGTTTTCTAAAAATAAATCTACAAAGCCTCAGGTTCAACTACAATGTTTTAAAAGAAAAAAATAATTATAGTTATTAATTAAATTGGCCCTATAATCTGCATTCCCATTGCCAACAACCACAATAAACCTGTAACTTCTGCAAATTATTCTTGGTGTAGTATTTTTTGTAAATTTGTCTCTATTTTTTATTTTAGCACTGGGACTAAGGCTTACACTTACAGCCTGGAGGCTGCCCCTTAGTTTTTTTGCTCAGTGATTATATTCTACTACTTCATCCACAGGCCCACTCCCGCTTTTTGAATGTCTAGTTGGAGATGAGCCTCATGCATTTTTCTGCCTGGGCTCGGTTCAAACCTCAGTCCTCACATCTCAGCCTTTTAAAAGTTAGGATTAAAGATATGAGCCACTAGCACCTATTAATATTTCAATTTCACTAAAAAGTTGAGTAGAAATAATTCATCATGGAACTATTACAAGGACTAATTTGCTTGGATAGATTTTATATTTTCTACAAAATATGTATTTTATCTTTAGCAAAAGTTTAGTTGTTTAGGCATAATAAATAGATTAAAATACAAATATTATTTCATAGGCCAGTGAAAGAAATAATTAAAACTATGTTTACTAACTCTTTGTTCATAAAATATATTTTCTTTTGATCTTTAATATTATATTTTTAAATGGAATCCTAAAAGGTAGGTTTTAAACTTTTGCCATTAGTTATTTGTAGTCCGTCACATAGTGAATAATGTATGGTTACACCCGGAAAGTGTTGCATTAGGGAGTGATAAATTTAAAAGGACAGATTGCAAAAACTCTTTTCAAAATCATATTTTTTAAAAAAATCTTTTGCTAGTGCTGTATT
This sequence comes from Dipodomys merriami, assembly GCF_024711535.1. NCBI lineage: Eukaryota > Metazoa > Chordata > Mammalia > Rodentia > Heteromyidae > Dipodomys > Dipodomys merriami. Next base: position 28,837,979 of record NW_027202826.1, on the reverse strand, counting down.
TTTGGACAAGTTGAGGTAAACACAGGAGCTTGCACTTGCCAGGCAAATGGTCTTTCACTGTGCTAAATCCCCAACTTTTATTATCTTTAAGCAGTTGTACAGAAGTTACCATTTAACAAATCAGTTGATAAGACAATGTAACTTGTTCAATATTACCTTTCATTGTTCTTCCCATCGCCCCCAACCCAACACTTCTCCTCAATTTTCTTAGTTTCATAGGATATGTACTGAATATTGTGACTGCATTCTCCTTCTTCCTCTCTTCATTCTGCTAATAGCCTCTACTTGGCCTTCTGCAATTCTTGATTATATTTTCTTGCTGCTATTACATTGCTAATAAGAGTTTAAAAATAAGATTCAGATTTTTGATAATTTACCAAAGAATAAGCTTTCTTTCCTGTGTGGTGTCGTGACTTTCTTCCCAATTCTTGTTTTTCTTTGTGTGTACTCGCATTCGTGGTATATGCATGTGTGTGTGTGTGTGTGTGTGTGTGTGTGTGTGTGTGTGTGTGTGTGTGAGTGTGTGCGCATGTGTGCTCCAGTACTCAAGCCCAGAGGTTGTCATGCTTTTGCTTGGCTTTTTCTGTTTAAAGGTGATGCTCTACCACTTGAGCCACATTCCCACTTCCTGCTTTTTGCTGAGTAATTGGAAATAAAGGCCTTATGGACTTTCGGCCCAGGCTGGCTTTGAGTCATCAGCCTCAAATTTCAGCCTCTAGAATAGCTAGGATTATTACCATAAGCAACCAGTGATGGGCTAGTATCTTTGTTTTTAATTCTCTCTCAAAGCTACTTCACACTCACACACACACAAATATGATATATATATATATATATATATATATGTATATATATATATATATACCTAAAATATTTATTAAGTAAGACATAACTTTATATAGGAAAAATTGAGAGGAGAAACTGGTAGAATTTTTCCAATGACAAAGATTCTTTGACTAAGCTCTGGTCAGGCTCCCAATCATTGTCCTCATTTCATCTGTTCAGTTCCTAGTATCCAGATAGTCTTCTTCCAATTGCTATCTGATTACTCCTGTCTGTTTTCGGTAGGAATTCCTTTATCTCCTGATGACTCTTAGTAATTTTGTATACACACACCCCTAGACTGCTCTCTAGTTAACATCCTTACTTAGTGACACTCTATGAGGTGCTGAGCCCAGTCCCAATCCTCCCTTGCATAATCTCACTGCAGAGACCCTTCTCCCAACCATAATGTCCCTGAATAAAGATATTTCCTTACTGAATTTTGAGTTGAATTGAACGTTTTTCTTTAAAACAATACCGTTATTATAAAGGTGACATATAGAGAGGTGACAGTCACATAAGCCAGATAAAGAGTGCATGTCTTTTTGAACAATGTCACCCCTTCTCTTGCTCTGTCCAGTTTTTCCCTCCCATGCCCACTCACAAGTTGTATAGTTCATTTTCCACATGGTGTCTAGTGAGTACCACGACTGCATTTGTTCACCCCTTGTCCCTCCATTTGAATGTTTATTTTCTTTAACAAAAGTTTCTTTTTTAAAACCTCTAACTTGCTGCAGGCTGATGGCTCATGCCTGTAATCCTAGATACTCAGGAGGCTGAGCTCTGAGAATCACAGTTTCAAAGCCAGCACAGGTAGAAAAGACTCTTACCTCCAATAAACTAACAGCAAATCAGAAGTAGAGCGGTGGCTCAAGTGGTAGAGTACTAGTCTTGATCCCAAGAAGCTCAGAGACAATGGCCAGGCCCAGAAATCAAGCTGCAGGACTTGTGGACACAACAGACAAGCAAACAAACAGACAAAAATCCTTCTAAGTTTGATGGGTATATTCCCATTTCATAGGATGGGCTGTGTGGACCATCTTCATCCTGTCTCTTTTCCTTTCAGGTGGACATGGCATACCTGCTGGTAAAGTGGGTGATAATGGTATTTCTAAAACTGCTCCCTGGGATATACTAAAAATTGGAAAAGCTTTAAAGTAGGGTTAAAAACAAAAAAAAGGTTGATCTGTATAATGTCAAAAACATCCTTCCATCTTCACATTGTCTGGAAGAAAAATGTGTATTTCAGGTGCCTTTACTTACATTCATTGAATGTTATAATATCTGAAAAATCATATATGTAATCTATTACCTATTTACTTATTCCACAGGTATCTAGTATTATCTTTTATTAATAGGTAAAGTGGCAATTTACATATTGTAGTATAGACTAAGTTACTTCCAGTCTATATGTTAGATTGGTGTATCATATCCCACCAACAAAATATATATTCTGCTTTGATTCATTATCAAAAAGATGTTTATTTTTTCATGATCATTTGTTTGACACATCACAGTGGAATGGAAATAACTTTTCCTGGGATTGAAAATGTCTGTGGAGAACAAGAAGAGGGCTTGGGAGATTTTAGCATATAAACCTTTAATCTCCCATTGCTAACAACCACTTAGAACAGAAGAAATCTGAGTTGAGTAGATTATTTCACCTCATAGAGTTACAATGATCTCCTATTTTTTAGTAAGATTTTCATTTTTATTTCACTCAGAAAAGCCAAATTTTCCTTGTTTTCCACAAATTTATTGAAGAGCAATCGATTCTGCTGGTTCCTCACATATAATGCTAATGTGAATGATTTTATTAAAGTTGAGTAATTTAATGCTTAAAAACTAGCTTGGCATTGCAATATGGCTTTCATCATTTTTGTCTTTAGTCAAGGAAAAGATTTTCTATTGCAAATCTAAATGAATTTGAAACAATTTTCAAAACTGTAAAATAGATAGAAAATTACGGAAAGCGTACAATACCTTTTACTGTCTCTAAAAGAGGTCCCGAAATGGTTTTTCAACTGCATTGTAATATTCCATCATAAATATTTATTGATAATTTAAGGAAAGTTGCATTTTGCTAGTGCTAGATTTTTAAACTAAGATATTCATCTCAGCTGGGAGTCTCAAAATATATAATTCTTCTCACTGTCTTGTAAGAAGAGTTTTAAGAACATACAAAAAAATGATAGTCAACATTTGATCAGAAAATCCTTTGTAAAAATGCTCTTTTTATACCAGTTTGGAAATAAAGTTTCTCCAACAAACTATGAGTATCCTTATATTAGCAATCTAGAGACCCTGTATCTAAATACTGGCAATGCCAAGGCCTTTCCCTATTTAGTATATATTGGTCTCTGTGCCAGGCCCAGAGTAAATGTCTGAGGCCTGTAGACAGCAGAGTCAATGTCATTTGGCTTTGTCACTTTCCTAGAAATTAGCACAGATTTCTATTGCCTAGGACATTCTATTTGTAAGGATACTTTATTATGTAAAATATTGTATGCATGCTTGACAGAACTAATTAAATATATATTCACCTGTCAGTAACAATGTAGTCATCTTATGTTCTGTTTCATTCATCCTTGATCACATCTTATCAGTAATTCAACTCATCCATTAGTAGAGATTCAGCAGAAAGTATCTTTATAAGAAAATTTAGAAAAGCACCAGAGAACAAAATAAGTCACTTCTAATACATAATCCAACTAGTAGTTGCTATAAGGAGATCTTCAAAGATAAACAGAATACAGCCTATGTGTTCTCTCACTTGACACCCACAGGTATCTACAAACTCAGCTTGATCTTTGTTTCAGTGAATCCTTTGTTCATGTTGGTTTCTGTCAGCATCGAAGTCATTTCCCTGTATTAGAGTTATATGACAATTTGGCCTTCATCCTAACATTAGCCTAGTAAACTTCTATGTTGCACACAATAATAATTTCCTTTCTTCCTTCCTTCCTTCTTCCTTCCTTTCTTTCTTCCTCCCTCCCTCCCTCTCTTTCTCTCTTTCTCCCTTTCTTTCTTTCTCTCTTTTCTTTTCTTCCTTCCTTCCTTCCTTCCTTCCTTCCTTCCTTCCTTCCTTCCTTCCTTCCTTTCTCTCTCTCTCTTTCTCTCTCTCTCTCTTTCTCTCTCTCTCTCTTTCTCTCTCTCTCTTTCTTTCTCTCTCTCTCTTTCTCTTTTTCTTTCTTTCTTTCTTTCTTTCTTTCTTTCTTTCTTTCTTTCTTTCTTTCTTTCTTTCTTTCTTTTTTTCTTTCTTTCTTTCTTTCTAATGGTCTTGAACTTAGAGCCTTGGAAATGGTCCCTTAATGGCTGCCACTCTACTTAGTTAAATGGAGATAGATTTTTCTTAACTACTGTCACTTTATTATTTGGGTAAGTGGAGATAGATTTTTTCGGGCCAGACTTGTTTAAAAAACCATGATCCTCAGATATCATCCTCCTGAGTATCTAGGATTACAGTCATGAGTCACCAATGGCAGTAATTCATTTCTTTACAGCCAAGAAAAAAATGAGGAAATATTCACGGTGAGTAAAAAGGAAAGTCTTTTGGGGTTTTCAGAAAAACATCTTTGTTTTCAGAGCACATCTTCTTCAAGAAACACAGGCAATGTCCATTTCCAAAGCTTCTGCTGTATGTCACTTGTCTCTCTTTACCATGTCAGTATGAACTATTTACTTTATAGAAGAATTGTAGTGTGTGCTAATTTTATAGCTTTGAACGTTATGTTCCATATGACAAATATTACAAAAAGTTGATCAAACACGCAAATACACACAGACACACACATTGAAAACTGAGAGGAAAGTAGACTTTGTGTGAATTACTGGCACAGTGACACATTCTGAGACTTGGCATCTGAGTAAGATATTTAGTTTCTCACTTTTCACTCAGAAGTGTGTACCAAATATTGATAAAGGAATTTGGCATTATAAATCCTGCAGTTGGTGGCTATTATGTTTTCCTCATCATTACAGAAAATTTGAATCATACTCAAATTTCAGTCGTAAGTATTGTGGGGATATGAGTTATTCAGTTGGACTTGCTCTTTTTAAGCAACTTATAGAGTTGTGTTTCCTGTTTCAGGGGAAGTGTTTACATAGAAAATTAGCAGAAATAAGCTTGTAGGTTCAGGTTTAGAATGTTTTTGTGTGCAGTCTCTGTATAAAGTGTCTACATGAGAATTAATTTCTATTTAGAGCCAATGCTAAAGCTTAAGTTTTATCTTTAAAAAATCCCTAATTAAATGGAAAGACTTGGAAAAAATTATATTAAGTGAAGTAAACCAGGCCCAAAGAAATATAGGTCCCATGGTTTCCCTTATTTGCAATATCTAGTATTTGTCTGAGTCAAGCAGAAAAGGTCAGATAAGGTGATGTTAGGGAAATGAACCCTAAGATATGTATTCAAGTGTTTTTTTTCTTTCATGTGATTGTTTCTAATGCATTTATAAGATTATTTCTTTGTTGTTTTGTATGTCCCTCCCCCACAGTATAAAGCCTGCTTTCACTGTATTTGATGTCGCTATAATTTGTGGAGGGGAAGGGGAAAAACAAATGGTTTAAATAGGGATACAGGTGGACCCATTGCAACACTGAGATGTACAAGTCGTTATGTCAAAAACGAACTTTACAACTTTGGTGGAGAGGTGGGGGATCGGGAAGGATTGGATGGGGGGTGGGGGGTGGATGGGAAGGGATGGGAAGAGGAAACAAAGGAGGAGGCTACAATGCTTGATAAGAAATGTACTCATTATCTTGCCCATGTAATTGTAACCCCTCTGTACAGTGTTTTCATAATAAAAAAAAAAAGATTAAAAAAATCCCTAATTAACCAGGTACCAGTGGCTCATGCCTACAACCTTAGCTACTCAGGAGGCTGAAATCTAATGATGTCAGTTCGAAGCCAGCCCAGGCAGGAAAGTGTGTGAGACTCTTATCACCAATTATCCACCAGAAAGAGCCAGAAGTGCAGAAAACCAGAGAAAACGGGAAGTGATGTCGTGGTTCAAGTGGTACTGTTAGCCTTGAGCTAAAAATGGAGCTCAAGGACAGTGCCCAGACAGAGTTCAAGACCCAGGAGTTGCAAAAGAACTCCAGAAAACACTTGTTTAAAAGGAATTTCAATTCAATAAAACAGTTTAACGTACAATGCATGTTGCTCAATGTCACCCCTTCCATCATTCCCCCTCATCTCAGCCCTACTCTCTCCCTCCAGATACCTGGGTCCACTGAGTATAATGAATGACTATCACCTGTTCTTCCTCTCTTCCTTCATCTGTCTTTCCATTCATGGCTCACTTTCCAGCCCGCAGATAAGCTGTGCTCTTACCATTATGTTAAAAAAAAGCTTGAGGGTTTTCTACAATTTCTATAATATTTCTATATTTCTATTCTATCATATTCTATAATATTCCACCTTCTGCTGTGCTTCTGAAATTTTACCATCCAGATTTTTGTATATGCGATGAGTTAAAAGACATGCTTGTGAATGTAATTTATACTTGTAAGATTCATTTGAAAGATGAGCTCACTGAAATTTACAGTATAAATTTACAGTATAATTGGAAGTAACAACCATAAAAAAAGTGTCATCTAGTTTCCCAGCAGGCATGGCTTTCTCTTATATTTACATCCATCATCCTGGGAGACAATATTATAGTACAGTGGATATAAATATTTACCTGAGAAACAACAGGTTCATCAAATAACCAAGCATTAATTGTGTGTGTATGTCTCTGAATTTTCCCTAGACAATTAAAGGCTCTTCACTTAATTGTTATCTTCCCAATGTCTCCTGCCTTCCTTGTTGGAGCATTTACTCAGGTTCAGTGATGACCTTATTGGAAGACCCAGCAGTGATCATCAGATGAGAAAAGAAATGTTTGGTTGTGACCCAGTTTGGGGGCATTGTCACAGGATGTACCTGAACTAGCCACAGAGGTCAAGCTGAAGGCCATATCCTCCCAGGTCCATCTACTGTATTTGGCTCAAGACCCAAACTGTCATGGCTGAAGTTTCTTAAGTTAGTTTATTTTATTGTTATTATAGAGATGATGTACAGAGGGATCACAATGACATGAGTCAGGTAATGAGTACATTTCCTTTCCAAAGTGTCTTCTGTCCCCTTGCTCTCTCTCAGTCCTGCCCTCCCTTTCCACCCACAAGTTGTATAGTTGACTTTCATCATTGTCCAGTGAGCTCCACTGTTGCATTTTTTACCCTTTTTCCCTTGAGCTCTGTACCCTACACAAGCCCTCCTGAAGACATACACATGAATAGACCATACATAAAGAAAAGAGTCCAACCTTTCTTTGATTTGTTGCGTTTCTGGTTCTCATTTACCCGAATGATCACAAACAAGACCATATTAAAGCTACCAGCACAACTATGTTTATTGCAGCATTATTTACCATAGCTAAGATATGGAACCAGCCCAGATGCCCCTCAGTAGATGAATGGATCAAGAAAAGGTGGTATATATACACAATGGAATTCCCTGCCTCCATCAGAAAGAATGACATTGCCCCATTTGTTAGAAAATGGAAAGACTTGGAAAAAATTATATTAAGTAAGCCAGGCCCAAAGAAACATAGGTCCCATGGTTTCCCTTACTTACAATAACTAGTATATGTCTGAAACAAGTGGAAAAATTCTGTTAAGATGATGCTAGGTGAAATGAAACCCAAGTAAGGACACAAGTGGTTTTTTCTTTCTTGCTATTGTTTCTAGCATATTTATCATGTGATTGTTTTGTTGCTTTGTATGTCCCCCCCCATGGTATAACCCGTTTTCACTGTATTTGATGTTGGTATAATTTGAGGAGGGGAAGAGGGAAAAACAAATTGTTTAAATAGGGATACAGGTGGACCCATTGCAACAATGAGATGTACGAAATGCTACATTTGAAAAACGAACTTTACAACTTTGGTGGAGTGTGTAGTTGTGGAGATGGAAGGGGAGGGATGGTAAGGGATAAACAAAGGAGGAGGCAACAATGCTTGATAAGAAATGTACTTATTGGGGCTGGGAAGGTGGCTCAGTGGTAGAGTGCTTGCCTTGCATGCATGAGGCCCTGGGTTCGATTCCTCAGCACCACATAAGCAGAAAAAGCCAGAAGTGGCGCTGTGGCCACAGTGGTAGAATGCTAGCCTTGAGCTGAAGAGCTGAGGGCAGCGCCCAGGCCCAGAGTTCAGGACCCATGACCGGCAAAAAAAAAAAAAAAAAAAAAAAGAAATGTACTTATTACCTTGCTCATGTAATTGTAACCCTTCTGTACGGTATTTTTACAATTAAAAAAAAAAACTTTAAAAAAAGAAAAAAAGAGAATAGAATCATCAAAAAATAAAAAAATTAAGAAAAGAAAAAAGAGATCTCATTTCCACATCTTCGAGTTTGTTTTGATATATATTTATATAAAAATGAAGAGGCACATAGACCTTATACCTTCATTTATCTCTTACAAATATCTTCTCATATAGTGAGACCAAAGCTGAAATTCCTACTGCAACATTGAAAAAAACCATCTTCAACTCCTGCTCCATCCTTATGAGAAGGGATGGTGTAGAACCCATGGAGTTATTTCTGTTCTTCAGAGCTTTGGTGACAAATACTATGGGATTTTGTTAATGTATGCTTCCTTGGAAAGCTAAGAAAAGAAACAAAAGGTAGGATTAGATATCTGTCTAAATAATCTTCTGCCATAGCAGAAGATAAGGACATAAAAATTTTAGTCTTCACCCATTTGCCAGAGGCTCACGCATGTAATCCTAGCTACTCAGGAGCTGAGATTTGAAGATTACTGTTCAAAGCCAGCCCAGCAAAGGAAAGTCCCAGGAGACTCTTGTCTTCAGTTAACTACCAAAAAGGTAGAAGTGGATCTATGGCTCAAGGGGCAGAGTGCTAGCCTTGAACTAGAAAGCTCAGGAATCCAGGGCCTGAGTTCAAGCTCCAAGATCAGCACATGCTCACACACACAGACACACATACAAGCACACACATACACACACACACACACACAATTGTCTTGCTGATTACTGTCAATAAAAATGTCAGGAGACCAATGTAAAATCATAAAGCTTGTACCTGAAGACATAACAGTCAGTAACAACTTAATTAATAATTCAGTCTCCTGGAAGAGCTACACAGCTCCAAACAGCAAAGTGGTATGAACTCTAGTTGAAGAACCAATGAGAAATTTAAAAATGTGGTGTTTGATCTCGTCATTAAAAATGGTTTACAACTATAGCTAAAAGCTAATAAGGTATTAGACTGCTTCTCTATAATTAGACAATATTTTGTCAATACAACTATAAAAGTATAATTTAAATTTCATCTTCTGGCATCAACTTTTCTGGAATTATAGGAAACACTGCAGGCACCTGTCAACATTCACTCACTTGCTCAGTGTAGCAGAAATGTGGATGATTTGAAACAAAGATTGGTGGATCGACACTAATAATGTCCCTGATTACGTAGTTTCTAGATGCTTAATTTCTCTTTTCTAGTGAAAATAAGACTGAACATCCTACATAGGAAAAACCCTGGCTACTGTCTCCAATGTCCCAGAATGCTTTCCTTACCTCTGCTGAAATGGGGCAGGGTTATTGGCTCCTCCTTGAACTGATCTTGCCTGAATCAGATCCTACTTAACTGAAGATTAGTGTGAAAATTACAAATGATGTGTAATCAATGAGTTGTCGATTCAATACATAGCTATGTAGTCTGCATTATTTTCCAAACAATGTGCTTGAATTGAGCAAAGGTAATCTATCACAGTAATTAATGAAACAAGATGTATGCGTATGTGGACGCATTATTATAAATGGGCTTTTCTCCCTGTGGTCTGATCAGTTAGATGAGGACATATGACCTCGATTAAGAAAAGAAAAGTCAGCTGACTGGGCACAGGCCAAGGAAAAGAAATTCAATCCAACATTTGGTATCTAGTATCTAACTATTGTCTCTTGCATTTGTAGCCTTTACTGTAAAGAAAATGCAGTGACACTGTGATCAATATTTAATCTTTGAAATTAAAAACTTACTATTGCCTTTAAACAAATTATTCTGAAAGCATTTCAATGCTTTCCTCTTTGTTAAATGGCATGCTGTGTATAAAATACACAAGTAAGAGATGAAACCAAGGGACCAGGCAGAAGCTTTCAAAATCAGCATGATGGCAAGGTTTTTGTTTTTGCTTTTGTTGTTTTGCTTTTGTTTTTGTTGGGTGTGGGCCTGAACTCTGGGCCTGGGTGTTGTCCCTCAGCTCTTCAGCTCAAGGCTAGTGCTCTACTACTTGAGCCACAGCACCACTTCCTGCTTTTTCTGCTTATGTGGTGCTAAGGAACCACACCCAGAGCCTCATTCATGCAAGGCAAACACTCTACCACTGAGCCACCTTCCAGCCCCAGATGGCAGTTCTTAAAAACAAGACAGAAATTGAATTGCTGGCCATGGGCTAGGGCCAGCATAGCGAGAAGACATTTCTATGCTGGGCTATGTATGTGTGATCAGGACCTCCAGCACTGCTCAGCCTAGATGGAAAGGTTTAAAGGGTCAAGCTGTATAAACTGGAAACCCAGAAATAAGGATTAAAGGACATTGTTACAGCACAGAAATCAATTCAACCTGTAGAACTTGGTTTGCACTTGCACTTTGTGGTGAAATGGATTTTTACTTTATGAAAATGCCTATAATATTTAGTGGTATTTAATTTTTCTCCGTGTTGAATTAGGATTTGGTTCTGATAGGATCTAAAATTTGTTCATAAGTAAGTTTAGCCAGACAGAACAGAACAGTCTCAGAAGAACATTAACTGAACCCAGACCACTTATTTGCTTATCAACTTGTATTTATTCAGAATTTATTGTCATATATTAAAAACAGATTAAATTATAGACAGATTAATTTACAAAAATCATAGTTAGGATAGTGATTGATTGTTTAATACATTGTACTGGACAATTTGTTTTATACAGAAGTAAAATAGAGCACTATAGAGTCTTATTACCAGGAAATTCCTACACAATACAAATTTGTAAGCAAATATCTAATCACAAAATAAATGGAAAACAAGTTAAACCAAGTTAAACCCAGGAAAAATACTAAAGTAACAAGTATACTCTAAAATCATCTTCAACATTAATTTTAAAACTGTGAGTTAAAATAGCATGATATTCCATTTATTTTGTTGGTGTAATAGTCTTGGGACTTGAAGTCAGGGCCTGGGCACTGTCCTGATTTTTTGTGCGACAACTCCACTTTGGCTTTTTGCTCATTGATTGGAGATAATACTCTCACAAACTTTCCTGCCTTGGCTGGCTTTGAACCCTGATTTTTAGATCTGAGCCTCCTGAGTAGTTAGGATTACAGGCATGAGCTACCCATGCTTGGCCTGAAATTCCATTTTAATTTCTATCTTTGGAAAGTCCTTAAGAGTACTATTCACATATTGTGTGGATACAAGCAAATTTAAACTTTTCTAAACTTCTACAGAGGAATAATTGGTAAATTCTTCAAAATGAAGCTTAAGCAAGCATCAGACCTCTTAAGATATTTAATGCAATTTTCCATTTATACTAATTCAATGTATATATTCAAATAAATTGATTAAAATATGTGTATATACAAATAATGGTGATAGACTATACTGGTAGTTATTGACATTACCAAAAATTCTAATAATGGTCAACAAATTCTACTTCATATACCTTATAATATAATGTTTATTTTTCTAGGCCATCTATATACTTAATCATTTATGTATATAATATGTATCTATCTAAGCCATATACATTCATGTAATATTTTATAAGTATATGTTTGTATTTATTTCTAAGTAAATTTATGACTGTTTACTTTTGTTTCCAAAAAGATTATTAGTTGCCCATAAATAAAAATTAGATTTAATTTAGTTAACATTAGTTTCTAAAGTTAAATACAACTAAATAAATGACAATGGTAGTCAGGCACTTGTGGCTCATGCCTGTAATCCTAGCTACTCAGGAGGTTGAGATCTGAGGATCGAGGTTCAAAACCCTACCTAGCAAGAAAGTCCATGAGACTCTTATTTCCAATTAACCACCAGAAAACCAGAAGTTGCACTGTGGCTCAAGTGGAAGAGTGCTAGCCTTGAGCTGAAGAACTGAGGCCCAAGCCCAGACCCAGGCCCAGAGTTCAAGTCCCACGACCAACCAAAAAAATAAAAAGACAATTGCTACTTACAAATAAGACTGAGAATTCCTAACTTAGCAGAATGGTATCAGTGGATTTTCTTTTAAAAAAATAGAAAAAAGTATTGAAAACATACATTTGTTTGGGGTTTTAAAATTAATTTTCCAGAGCAAACAAGGCCTGTAAACTGCTCCTGAGGGTGATAAATGCAGTAAGTTAAGGCAACGGTTGCATTACATGAGTATAACATTGCAGTGAAAACATGCCATTGCAATTGAAAAGACCCCACCACTAGGTCATCCTAGAATTATGAATGAAGAATTACTGCAGGTTAATTAGTCCTGAGCTCTTTAAGTGCATTGCACAATTTCACATACTAGTCTTCAGTGCTGGTACACTACATAGTTTATCTGCAAGCTCAATAGCTACTAATACTGTATTCCTCAAAACATTGTATGAAAATGATTGATCAAACAGCATTCTAAACATTCACACAATAAGAACAAAGTAGGATATTCTTAGGAGAGGATCACAAGGGTTCAATCGCTAGATACCTATGATCATATAAAAGGATGCTTCTCGAAATGGAAACAAGATATTTTTTTCTTTTCAAAACCTTTATTTTGAGACATAATAGTTTAAAATCTTACACACATGGAAAAAGACAGACATGAGCACAGTTGAGCAGAGTTTAGTCAGAAAACTTTTTAATGCTTGCCAGCCAATAGTGAGGCTGAACTTCTGGAAGCATGCTTCAGGACCAAAGGAAATGAGGATTTTTTTTTTTTTATTACAATGTTTGCCGTTCATTTTTTTCTTTCCTTTCCCCCTGATTTTATTGCCTTTGTTGGTTGTTTTGATTTCTGTACCTTTTGTCTTGTATGTTAAGTTTATCTGATTTGGGGAGGGGAAGGGGAAACACAGAAATGTTGGGACAAAGGGTGAACCAATCCGGCGGTGATACCCACTAGATACAATGTTAGAAATGAACTAAACAACTTTGTGGGGAGAGAATAAAGGCGGGGATGAAATGTACTCATTACTTAACTTATGTAAGTGTAACCTTTCTGTATATCACCTTTACAATAATTTTTTTAAAAAAGAAGTTAAAAGTAGTAAACCCTGGGTGAAGAAACACCTTTTATAAAACTGCTGTAATAAAATAACTCTAATAGCTTTTCATTAAAAAATGACTTCATCATTAGGTGATGGCAATAATTTTAAAAGGAGTTTAATAAAGTTTAAGCATTATATTTATCAACAAATCTGTACTTCTCCTCTGCCATCGATTTTCTTTCTTATTATTAAAGCTTGGAACTGAAACATTTTTAAATTGAAATAATTGTTCAGCATATTTAAGGAGAAATCCCCCCCCAAAAAAGAACAGTATAAATAAAAATATTTTTGTATCTTATTTATTCTGGTCAATATTTTCCCACATAGTCAAATTATTTTTTATGAATTATATACCAGTGTCTGAAGCTATTTATAAAAAAATTTTTTTAGATCAAATAAAGAAAAACTATCAGAGTGAACAGACTGAATCTTTAGCTATTGAACATATTGTATGTGGTTAAAGTGAAATATTAAGAGAATATACCATATGTTGTTTTCCAAAAAAGTTGAAATTTACAATGGAGAAAATTCTTCGTTAGTTATTCATTCGTTTAATCAACTGCTGAAGTAACAGCCTTGAACATTTCAGAGACTTAGCAGATGTTTGTGAAGAACATCTATGATAATATTTTGCATCTGGACAGTGGCTGCAATATGGACTGTATGCTAATGGGCAGAGGAGAATAAAGTCATTAAGTAATTTTGTGTCGAGAGAATACAGCATAATGTAACAAATGTTAATTATTCATCAATAGGAAGAAGTTCAAAGAAATGTTTCTGCTTGTCTTTAAAAAGGTTTGACATTTCAAACAGGAAATAAAATCTACAATATTATGAAAAATTCAGCAATGTCTACATGTTAATGAATAATATTTTACCTTTGAATTTGTTAAAGTTTATTTTCAACTATAAAAAAACCACTAAATTGGGAAAAACAGTGGAAGGTATACCATTGTACTCATAACCTAACTTGTGGGATTGTAACCTTTCTACAAATAATAATAAAAGTTAAAAAATATGTGTTTAGAGATACATGTTTACATTGAGAAAAGTTACAGTTAACCCATTACCACAAGGAAATGAATTCTTCTGAAGAGTTTATTGCTACCCACTGGATGATTAATCATTATTTTGTTACCTTCATTTAATGATATATTCAGTTAGGGAACTAACATTTTAGGTAGTATTTGATAATCTAAGTATCACATGTATGCTAACAAAAACACAGCCCCCAAACACCTCTCAGCTGTAATGCTCCAAAGATCTTTTCCCCTAAGCCAATTTTGTTCACAACTACTTTTCTCAAGCCAAAGGGTCTTTTTTGTTGTTGTTGGTGGTGGTGGTGGTCATGGGGCTTGAACTTAGGGCCTAGGCACTGTCTCTCAGCTCTTTTGCTCAAGGATAGCACTCTACCACTTGAGCCACAGCTCCACTTCTGGTTTTCTGGTGGTTCACTGGAGATAAGTGTATAATGAACTTTCATGGCCGGGCTGGCTTTGAACCATGATCCTCAGATCTCGGCCTCCTGCGTAGCTAGGATTACAGACATGAGCCAGCAGTGCCCATCTTGGCTTAAGACTCTTACCAGTAGCTGTATCACTGAGCAACATTAGTTTCAAGCCTTGTATATATTCAGCATAATTGTCTATCTTTCTGATCCATTTAGCATGCTGAATACCAGATCCATTACCTAATTCACTCTGCCAGACATCTCTACTTCCATTCACCTTACACGGGGTCATCATTGCTAGCCATCCACAAGCCACCATTACCAACTTCTGCTAATTTTTGTTTGTTGTTATGTTTGTTTTAATAAGCCACTCTAATGGGTTTACAATGAAGTGTCATGTCTCCTCCCTCCCTCCCCCTCTCCTTCCCTCCCTCCCTCCTTTCTTTCTTTCCTTCCTTGCTTGCTTGCTTGCTTGCTTCCTTCCTTCCTTCCTTCCTTCCTTCCTTCCTTCCTTCCTTCCTTCTTTCCTTCCTTCCCTCCTTCCCCCTTCCTTCCTTCACTTCTTTCCTTCCTTTCTTCCCTCCTTCCCTGCTTCCTTCCTTCCTTCTTACCTTCCTTCTTTCCCTCCCTTTATCTTTCTTTCCTGTTGTTTTCACATTGGTACTGCTGTTTGAACACAGAGCCATGTGTTCTTTCTTGACTTATTTTGCTAAAGGCTGGAGCTCAACCATTTGTGTCACAAGCGTCTCACCTTATTGAGTATCTAGTTTTATTTTCCTCTAATACTGTTGCACGTATCATGTAGTGGCTATCCATTTGGTTCTCTTTTGACAGAACATGACCAATAATTATGCCAAATTTAAATTCACTCATTTACCTATTATTTACTTTTAATGCCAACTTAAAATTGTTGTTGTTGTCATTGTCGTCATCATCATCATCATCATCATCATCATCATCATCATCATCATCATCATCATCATCATCATCATCATCATCATTTTGTGCTTGTCCTGGCAGTAACTGAGGTCCTGGGCACTGTCCCAGAGCTATTTTGCTCAAAGCTAACACCCTACCTCTTGAGCCAAAGCTCCACTTGTTGCTTTTTGCTGGTTAATTGGAGATAAGAGTCTCATTGACTTTGATACTGGCTTCAAACCATGATACTCAGATCTCATCCTCCTGAGTAGCTAAGATGTTGGCACTGACAAATTTAAAATTATTTATTTTTAATTTTTCTGAGATTTTATTTTTATACACCAGTGTGGAATTTCACCAGACATTCCTTTCTGCATCTATTGATGCTAGCATATTTTTCATTAATTTTTAAGATATGGTGAACGATTTTGACTAAATTCTGCCTATAATTCAGTCTTGAAATCACGAACAAATCTCATTAGATTAATTTCATTCTTCAAAATTAACTTTAAAGGAAAAAATAGACTTAATAACAGTATTTGTTTGAATGTGTACAAAATAAAAACTGTCTATAAGAAATTTTATCTAGTTTATTGGAAAAGCAATATAATGGGCAATGAATGATTCAAATCTTATTAATATAGTCATTAATGATTTACAATGGAATTTAAAGGTTTTTTTTGTTAGAAAGATATGTCTATAAGCAAAGACAAGTTTCTTTTTAAACCTAACTTTCTCCATCGCTGATACAAACAAATTATACTTAGCATATCTGTGAAGATGTCTCATGGAAGTTGAAACAGTGTGGTAACAACAAAGAGGGCCTTGAAGTGAGTTCACCTTCGATGAGGTCTGAAATTGAAGAAACCTGTTAAAATTCTGTGGTTTATTGTTTGTTTGTACAAAGCCATCATGTCATATCACACACACACACACACACACACACACACACACACACACACACCAAGATTATGTACATATGGATATAGACGTAGATAGACATACATACACATATATGTATCTTGGCTTGTGTCTATAGTTTTTCCTTGTTTACTTCATTTGCTGTGCATATTCATATGTTATTACTATTCTGCCCCACTAATACTACTGTTAATATCTTTCATTGTAGAAGATTCCAAAAGAAGATTCTCATGCTATCTGTTATGCATATAGTACAATAGATTTTTAAGATTCACAAAGTTATGGATGTAGAAGTAGAAAATTCCAAGATCAAAGATCTCTGGTAAGATATTGGGACCTCTTATTGACACTTCACTTGTTATTTATAATTAAAAGTAATCTAAAAATAATGCAGATAAACAGTAAAGGAAATATACGTAAGATGGGTCTCATGGATAGCCAAAAAATATGTGTCAGCATAGAAATGTAAACATCTTAAGCTGGATGAAGAGGAAATGATCACAACGATCTCAAGAGTGTTGCAGGTGGTCTTCATGTACAACTGGATTGTTTGGCCGGCACAGCTGCCCACAGCACAGGACAGCAAGAGTCCTGAGCTGTCTGCTGATGTTTGTGAGCAATGTTGTTCTCAGTTTCAAAACCAGAGCATCTTCAATTTTTCTGTTGTCTCAGACCTTGTTACTTGTCATGATTGACAAGTAACATGACAGTGGAATCTCATGTGGAAATCAGAAAAGCAGTCTCTCTTTGTTATGGGTTTTCTACAATGAGGATTATATTACTATTAATATTGGTCTACAAATCAATTTGACCAAATGTTACTGGGATTTTTGATGTCAAACATACACAAAAGGCCACAATAGATTGAAAGTGGTACCATATTGCAGTGTGTTTACTTTAGATCAGGAAAGTTTAAACTGGAAGCTAGCAGCTTCTGCCTCTTGTATGCTACTCAGGAGGCAGATATTTGAAGATGACAGAGGAGAAAAGTCAATGAGACTCATATCTCCATTTAACCAAGGAAAAAGCCAGAAGCACAGAAAAACATGCAACTCAAATGTTAAAGCTCCTGTCTTGAGTGAAAAGGTCAAGCAAGAATTGGAGACCCTGAGTTCAAGCCCAAATATGTGCCTCAGAACCCTCCCCCACATCTAAACATTTGAACTTGATATGATTAATCAAGAAAAATTGAAGAATAGTAACATGACAGATTGAATATTTCAATAAAATGACAATAGGATGAATAATGACACAAAACAATCCTACTCTTTGTTTTATCTTTGGAAGATCTTATTGGAATCTTTGCATTAAGATATGTTACTCAGGGGCTGGGAAGGTGGCTCAGTGGTAGAGCACTTGCCTTGCATGCCTGAGGCCCTGGGTTCAATTCCTCAGCACCACATAAGAAAAAAGCCAGAAGTGGCGCTGTGGCTCAAGTGGTAGAGCGCTAGCCTTGAGCTGAAGAGCTGAGGGACAGCACCCAGGCCCAGAGTTCAGGCCCCCCCCCAAAAAAAAAGATATGTTACTCATGGGGTTCTACAAAGATTTAATTTGCATATGATATCCAATATTTCCTGAGGCTGCCTGTGTTCAAGAGAGAAATGTGGGAATTCTGATTTTTTTCTCATTGAGTCACATCAGTATATCATTATATTCCAGCCAGAGATTAGATACATGTTGATCACATTCAGAAATCACAAAAACCATGTTGATAGGTTTCCCTTCTTTTCAGAGAGAAATTTTAATCCACCAGAGTTTCACATATTTTTTTTCTAATTTTCCAGATGGAAATAAAACTTAGGTATTTTTAAGTTATGACCAGTTGTACTCTGTCCTATAACTGTGTCATGAACAGAGTTACAACAGAGTTAAGAATCCCATAGTTTGAATAAGGGCTTGGATACATCTTCCCATGAGGAAAAATCACCAGGGCCTGTGGGCAAAGAGCCTAACTGTGGGCAAAGGAGTTTGGGTTTGATGTTGGACTGAAGGGGCACCATTGTGCTTTTCTTAGCAACCATAAATCCTCCTGCAGCCACAGCAAAATTGTTATTTTTGCCAGCCAGGGAGCCCATCTCTCATTTCAAAGTGGAATTCAACAATACAGGGAGAAGCAGCCTTCTCATTGTGCAAGTCTTCCTAATTGTTTGTCAGGGACCAGTCTGATAATCTCAACACATGAAGTTTATTTTTCATTTCAAGCGATTTAGGCAAAATGTAAAGAACTGCTTTCTTTTCTCCTTCCACCTGAGGATCTGGATTGTCCACAAAACATTTTACAAACATACAGAGAATACAGGCAACAGGAGACAGAAGACGATGTAAGACATAGTAAGCATATTGGTGTAATTAAATCTGGAAATTATGCGCCGAAGAATAATGATGTTGAATAAAAGAAAAAAACACAACTAAAGGGGAAGCTATATCATAAATTACTATTAATTATTTTCTCACCTAGATTAGACTCTAAGTATAAGGTGAAACCCACTCAGTCTCAAGTTTTAAGTCAACTAAAATCATTTTTACTAAAATTTTTGGTCCTCTGACTCTTCATGCATTGCTTCATTTGTTTCAAAATATTTCAATTAAAACATAATCCCATCAATATTTTGAGATCTTCTTCAGTCTGGTTAAGCTTTTCAGTTCCTTAATATAGCTTATTACTGACCAAGGGAATTAGATTATACTTTCATGTTACAGTGATTTTCATCTGCATTGAAAAAGTCTAACTGATTCTGACTATGACATTGAAGTTAATTAGGGAGTGTTTAGTAGTTACAGGATGTTAGGCAGTAAGCTAAAGTGGAGAAGACAAGGGTACTTATAGCTGAGCAGAAATACAACTTGTTCTGACCGAACCTGTTACTGATTAAGGATGTGAAATCCAAACTAGCATTCCAAAATGATCAAACACAAGGTTATACACTAATGAAATACACAATTAGATTCAAGAGCAGAGAATAAAAATAGATGTTCAAAAATGTGCCTGACTCACACACCACCTGTTAGGGAGGAACACAAATGCGCAACGTCTATGTGCCTCGGACCACACAGAATAGTGGTTATCGAAATGAACTCCAGGGAATGGAAACGAGGATTGTTCTTTATTGTTTTTGTTATCTCTTCTCTCTGTATTGTTTGTTCATTTATCTGTGTTTAGGAAGGTGAGAGAGGCAGAGAAATGGAGGGACAAAAGGTGAACAAATGCAGCAGTGGTACTCACTACACAGTATGTGAAAATGAACTCTACAACTTGTGCATGGAAATGGGAGGGAAAAACTGAGAGAGAGAAAAAAAAGGGCTGACATTGTCCAAAAAGAAATGTAGTCTTCACCTGAACTATCTAACTGGAAACCCTCTGTACATCACCTTTACAATAACAAGTAAACAATAAAATTAGAAAAAAGAAAAAAATGTACATGAAAACAAATTTATAAAGATATATGACTGTCCAGGACATGTGTGAGTGTGTGTGTGTGTGCACGCGCGTGTGCGCGTATGACAATGAATGAGGGAGGGGTGGAACTTTGTGACTATTCAGTTTTGGTACTATAAATCAAACCCAGTGTGTGTCCACTTGCTAGACTGGCTCATTGTCACTGTGATCCATCTCTGCTCAGGTGTGAAGATTTAGACCACTACCTGGCTCCAGTCCTAGTGGGAATGGCCAATACTGTTCTTACCTGGTACCCAATGTGAATCAGCAGGTACTGTATGACCTGGTCATCTAAATCTATTAATTGTTCCATAAGGAAACAAATTCCTCATTCCATAACCATACAAAATAATTGCATCATCAAACCAGTAGCAAACAGGATCAACAGCAGAGGTGGCAGTCTTAAAAATGTTGAAGTTCTATTTGTTTGTTTGTTTTCTTGGATAGTGGCTTGGATAGTTCTTTCTTGGCCTTTTCATTTATGGCAAATGCTCTGCTGCTTGATCCACACTGGCATGTCCAGCTCTTTGCTAGTTAGCTGGAGATAAAAGTTTGAGTCTCTTGGATCTATATGTCCATTTTGTCAAGTTACACTCAGAGACATGGTTTATTATAGAAAGTGTATCTATCTATCTATCTATCTATCTATCTATCTATCTATCTATCTATCTATCTATCTATCTATCTATCTATAATGTATATAGGAAAAGGTGCTTACAGTGAAATCCAGAACAGAAACTTCCAGATGAACTCTTCTGTGGGAGTTGAGTTGTATGAAAACACGCTTTAATACTCCCAGCATCAATGAATTAAAGCACATAATTAAGTGTTCAAAAGTACAGGCTCATGCTTGTGTCCTGGTTACTGACCTCAGTCAAAGCAGTAGAATCACGATCTTAGCCTTATCTGTACAACTAGTATGGTATGCAAGATCTCAAACACAGAAACACTTCTACCAAGCATAACAATGCAATATTTAAGTACTTACAGTGCTTAGGGGCTATTTAAGACATGTACAATGATATATGTCCAATTTGAACAACCATGAAACTCCCTTTCTCCTAGATACTACCAGTTCCATAAGCACAGTAGCAGAAATGATAGAGGCAGTAGTAATAGCGGTGGTAGTAGTAGTAGTAGTAGTAGTGAAATCTAGTAGTAGTGAAAAGTAGGTTCATGTAGTAAACCAAATATTCTTGACTGATAAGTGTTTACAATTAGAAAAACTAAAATCTCCAGCAAATGAGCCCCTGTCATTTATTACACAGTGATAAAATTGGACTTGATAGATATCACCAAATTTAGACAAGGATACCCATTTCCTAATCATTGTTGCAATTAATAAGTAGATCCTTTTGATTGTCTGAAACAAAACATCATCAGACAAGTAGGAAACAAGAAACAGCAGAGGTGGCAGTATTAAGAATGCTAGATTTCTATTTGATAGTTTTGCTTTGATAGTGAAGAAGTGAAAAGCCAGGCATCTCAATATGCCAGGTATATTCTTCTGGAAGAAAAATAAAGGTAGTTAATTTGGTTCTATCAGGTGCTCCCATAGAAATGCTCTGGTAGAAGCTCCAAAATTGCTAACATCTAACTTCTAGAAGCAAAAGTGGGTTTCTTGGTGGCTCAAAGTATATATTATCTCTAGAAAATCATGTCTAAACTGCTCCTAAGAGATTGCTCTAAGTACTTAAAGAAATAGAATATGATCACTCCAAATTATTTTACTTTCCTGAATAACAAATGAAACAAGGTGTTAAATTTGTTCCAAATAGCACCTGATAGTTAGATATGAGGTCCCTCTCCAAATTCTCCTGTGTTAAAGGTTTGGTCCCAGGCCATGATGCTACTGGCAGGTGACAGTCTTTAAATGTGGGGGGCAGTGTGGGAAGAGTGATCTTGGAAAGGTTTGGCAACTTGGCATCTGCCTCTGTGCTTCCAGGTGGTGAACGTGCCAATGCTCACTCTGGACTCCTGCCCAGAAGTCCTTCCTGCCTTACTATGTTCTGAACATAGTGGGTCCAGCCAATCAGAGGCTGAGCCCTCAGTTACAGTGAGCCAAACAAAATAAAGCTTTTCTTCAGAACAATTGATCCCCTCAGATATCTTGACATAGTACTAGAAAGCTTACTAAAACATAGCACTGCAAAGAAAGGAATATGAAGTCATTAAATAATTAGTGTTTCTGGATTATATACACAAATACTTAGTGGTCAAATGACTTTTCTATATTTACTGTATTCAATATTGTGGATCTCAAAGTAGGGAGAACAGAGAACTGGTGATAAACTGGCTAAAATGCCATCAGAGGCATGATTTGTTCTTTATAGTGGATAAGGTTAGACTCGACAGAAGTAAAGATTAGTTTCATAGTTAACATAATTAACAGTGTGATATGATGGATTATTAAGTTTTAGAGGTACAGAATGTTGAGTTTAAAGTAGGGATTTATTTTTGCTGAAGTAAATTTAAAATGCAGACTTAAGAAATCATGGCATGTTCTGTATGGTATAAAATGGTTCAAATCTTTGACATACACCAAATGGATTACTCTGAATTCTTTCAGTACAAGGCTTACATTTGTATATTGTCTGGGCAATGATAGGAATAGAGGCTTAACTTATAGATGGTTGATAGCTTTTGATAAAAAATAAATTCTATCCAAAGTAACAGACCACCTTGAAGATTAAGCAGTAGCCCTGGATTTAAAGAGAAACAGTATAAAGGTTGTTTGGTGTCTTAGAAAATTATGTGGGTGAGAAGCTTAAGCCCTGTGCAGGAAGGGGAGATACATTAAAATAGAAGGTATGGAAATAAATGACCTTATTAAGGTTATCAGCAAGAATGTGGTAAACCAATAGGAATAAAAGATATTTCAAATGATTGCTTACTGAATCATACTATTTTTAGGCATGTTAAACCCGTGCTAGATGTTCTAGGGAAAGTATGATTGGGATCTGATTTTTATCAAAGTAAAATTTCTCTCAGAAAAATATGGTATTGGCATCATTTCAAACACTATCAGGTGTACTGCTCTTTCACAGAAACTGTGCAATTAGGTGGCACCACTATTAATCACTGCAGCAATGTGAGATTTCAAGGGCACATTCAGGACTAGCATGATCAGGTGTGGGAGTAAACAAGGTAGAAGAAAATGACACAAAATTCTCAAAATTCAGTAAGTTGTAAGAGTATTCAAGTTATTATCTTAAAAGATGTGAACACTTGTCTCCTTCTCCTCTTCCCCCTCCCCCTCCCCTCTCCCCCTCTCCCTCCTCCCCCTCCACCTCCTCCTCCTCCTCCTTTTCCAGGATTAGAACTTAAACTCAGGGCCTCATGCTCTTGCTTAGTTTTCTCACTCAAAGCTGTTCTCTGACACAAGTGTCATACCTTCATTTCCACCATTTTGGTGGGCAATTGGAGATAAAAATGTGTTGGACCTACCTGCTTTCGTTAGTGTCCTTACTTCACAGCCTCCTGAATAGCTAGCCTTAAAGTCATCAGCCAGTGGAGCTCTTGTTCTATTTAATGAACAGTTTTTAAGTGAAAATAAAAACAGAATGCTTACTCGAATTTGGAGTTTATCAGAGTGCTTTTAAATGATATAAGTGTTTCCAATAAACAAAAACTGCCTTCAACAATTTTCAAATTGAAGCATTGAAAAATCAAGCCTTCCAGAAACTTATTGCATTAAACCTTTAAATATAAACTTGATAAATTTAGGAGTTAATTTGCATACTTTCAGGATGGTAATTAAGAATTTATAATAGTATTATAAATGGATGAAGTACTTCTTCAATGCACATTGTGAAATTATCAATTTAAATTGCAATGGGATTACTACTTATTAAATTTATTTTCACATGAATAGATTTTATTTTATCTACTATGGGGTTAGATCTGATTGTACTTGTTGCATTGAATTTATATGTAGAAAAGAGATATGATTTATTATGCTGATAGTGCTACCAATTTGTGACATTTGTAAAATTCTATGAGAAATGCAAAACATTGGCAAAGTAAGGAGAAACTATAACCAGTAACACTGATATAACTATACAATACTAACACCAATTACATCTTTTCAATTGTATTGGTGATACTAACACTTCTTTGTAATATATATCAACAGGTGTAATATTGAAGTATCATTCCATTTTCAATCCTTTTCACTGAGTGAGTAGATTAAATGTAGCCTAACAAAAGAGACACAGATTGTCTGACCTATAAAGGGTTAGGGTTTTTCAGTTATCTCATCTTTGAAAATAAGCCATGTGTCCAGGCTCAGGATTTTTAATAAGACAGAAGCTGGGTCCTCTACATCTCCTTTGGGTAAAGTTACACATGGACTTCTTAAAGATACTAAGTTTGGTGCTCATAGTCTCACATAGGAGAAGAAAAATGGAAAACAAACAAACTTCTAAGTAAAGATTCCCTTCACCTTAAAGTTTGTTCTGTTTATTTTTAGCAGAAATCTGTGTACACATGAAATAAAAACTAAAGAGAGTGTGAGATGGCTTTAAAAGCCATTCTAAATATACATAATTAACTAAGCAAGAATTTTCAAACTATTAGTACTCACTAACTAAAACACTAGACTAATTGTCATGACAGTAATAGGAGAATTTTCACATTCTGGCATGATTCATTTAAGTACATTTACCTTATAGAATTTACTTTTAGAAAATACTAGCAGAACTGAAAAAAGAATTTCATCTCTAAGTTAATAATTTTTGTTAAATTGTGGTTCAAGGCATCCTTCCACTCAATTGAAACCCTGCTCAATTTCTGAAGGCTTCAAGATGGCTATTTTAGTATTGCAGTGGAAGCAGAAGAATCTTGTTTTAGCTATAGCAGATGTTTTTTAACTGGAGGAATTGTATATAGGCAGAATTAATGTATTGGATAAATACAAAAATCTCAAAAATTGTTGTTTTGCTTTAGTTACACATTGATTATTGACATGAAAATTTTGCTCCCCAGTTTGAGAAGAGATCTCACATGGAAGATAATGCTCTGTTTTGAGGTTGTGGTCCAGTTTGCTCTTAAATATTTGAAATTCAGAGAAGGCAAACTGCTGAGGACTGCTACTTTTTATAGAATAGCAAAATAAATACCTTTAAACTGAAAAAAATAATTTTAGGGGAACTACTAATTATCTATAGGCTTACCTGGTACTGTAGCTCAGTCTAGTGTATGTGTATGTATGTGATAATGTGTATGTATATACTTACATGTATGTATATATGTGCATATATAAAAAAAGATAATATGTTATAGCTTTCTATCAGTAGAATGGGCAATACACATATGATTAAAATAATTATTTAAAATTAGGGTTGAGTAAGGGTTAATTCTATGTGTTGACTTGATTAGGCCATTAGTACTTATAATCTATCTATCTATCTATCTATCTATCTATCTATCTATCTATCTATCTATCTATCTATCTATCTATCTATCTATCTATCTATCTATCTATCTATCTATCTGTATGTCTGTGTGGGTATCCCTTCTTATCCACAGATATTGAAGTTTCAAATTGGCAGATGTTTTTAAGAATAGTCTGTGAAATAAAAGTTTATGGTGTATTTTCTCTATTTCTTACTTTAGGAAAGAAGTCTTGAGTACTAAGGAGATGCAAATATAAAACACAATACTAGATGAAAAAAAGTAAAAATAAATCCAAAGAAATCATGAAGAGAAATATCTGAGGTGAAATAACATTTTAAGAACACTGTTACAATGAGATGTACAAATCATTATGTCAAAAAACGAACTTTACAACTTTGGTGGGGGGATGGCGGGGAGATGAGAAGGGATGGGAAGGGGAAACAAAGGAGGAGGCAACAGTATAACCCCTGCTTTCACTATATTTGATGTCAGTATAACTTGTGGAGGAGATGGGGAAAAACCAGTTGTTTAAGGATACAGGCGGACCTGTTGCAACAATGAGAAGTACAAGTTGTCATGTCCAAAACGAGCTTTACAACGTCGGTGCGGGGGGGGGGGGGGGGGGGAGGGGAAGGGGGGGAAGGAGAAGGATAGGGATTGGGGGGGAGGGGGAGGCTGGGAAGGGATGTGAAGGGTAAACAAAGGAGGAGGCTGCAATGCTTGGTAAGAAATGTATGCATTATCCTGCCCATGTAATTGTAACTCCTCTGTACAGTATGTTCACAAATAAAATAAAATTAAATTTAAAAAAAAAAAGAAAAAAAAGAAATGTACTCATTATCTTCCCATGTAATTGTAACTCCTCTGTATGGTATTTTCACAATTAAAAAAAAAGAACACTGTTAAAACTTAAGTAAATAGAGTCTAAAAACCTTTCCATGTGAAGGATTACACCATTTTTTTCATTTTCTTTTCTTTTTTTTTTTTTTTTTTTTTTTGGGTCCGGTAGTGGGGCCTGAACTCTGGGCCTGGGCGCTGTCCCTCAGCTCTTCAGCTCAAGGCTAGCGCTCTACCACTTGAGCCACAGCGCCACCTCTGGCTTTTTTCTTTTTTCTTTTTTTGCTTATGTGGTGCTGAGGAATCGAACCCAGGGCCTCAGGCATGCAAGGCAAGCACTCTACCACTGAGCCATCTTCCCAGCCTCATTTTCTTTTCTCTATTAGACAAAACAAGTTTAAAAAACAATTCACACTATTTGTGATTTAATTATTCAAAAAGAAAAAGGATTATGAATTTCTATCAAGAATTCTGTAATTTCTATCATGACTATGGAACTTGTGTTCTACTTTGTTGTCAATTCATTTATGAAAATATTTGAAATGTGAAGAAACTATTACATGCAAGTTTATGTAACTTACCATGGGGGGAAACTTCCAAATTTAAACTTACCCCCAAATACTGTAACTTACTTTATATATTTGGGCAATATAAAAGAAAGAGAAGTGATTAACTCAGCGTTGCAAAGAAACTTATATTATGTAATTGAACTCTCAGATTTTATGTCAGAAGAACCTCATGAAGAAAACTAATATTTAGTCTCATTCTGCTATGCTGGTGTAATTTATAATAGAGCTAGACTTAGAACCTGAATAATTTGCCATTATCTCGAGAACATTTATGCTACATTTCATTCTTTCAACATAAAAGATTTTAAACTTCAGTGAAATTAAAACAGTAGAAGTGCACATTTAACCTGTAATCCTCACTATCCAATCAACTATACTGTCCAGTCACTTGATTGACTTATTGTTATTCTCACTGTATTTATTAATATTGCACTTACTTCATCTTCCAAATTCCAAAAAGAAAAATGTGACTTTCAAATGCATCCAGATCAATTTAATTTTATACCTGGGGCTAAATAATGTTTGAAATTAAATATTAGAAATTTGAGTTTATTTTCCCTTCTTCATTTATATTACATCTATTCTTTTATACACAGAAAATCCCACAGGTCATTAAAATGGTTATTTAAGTTGTCAAAAGAGTTTAAAACAGTTGATTTATGCAGATATATAGTTTTCATTTCATTCATTTTTATGTACTTGATTGCATATGCCTTACCATGTAGTAGGTTAATATATTTGTGTAATACATTAATTCAGTTATGTATTCATTTGTTCTATAAATATTTAAGAAAGTACAGAATTCTTCTGCGCACTTAAGAGTCTACTGTTAAAATATTTATGCTGGGCACCTGTGGCTCATGCCTGTAATCCTACCTACCCAGAAGGCTGAGATCTGAGGATCATGATTCAAAGCCATCTGGTTAAGGAAAGTCTGTGAGACTCTCTTTCTCCAATTAACCACCAGAAAACTGGAAATGATGTTATTGCTCCAAGTAGTAGAGTGTTAGCCTTGAGGGCAAAAGCCCAGACCCTGAGTTTAAGCCCCATGAAGGACAAAAATGTGTCTTGGTATGGGACATATATAAATTTCTTTTCTCATTTTTACAATTTTCTCCTAAACCAGCTAAATTACTCAAGGGAAGTAAAAGTCCACTCAAAACTCATAAGCATAAAATTAAGTTACAGTTTGTACATCTGATGAATCTTTTATTTCTTTAAAAGTCTTCTAGGAGCCAAGCACCAGTGGCTTATCCCTGTAATCCTAGTTATTCAAGAGGCTGAAATCTGAAGATTGTAGTTCAAAGACAGCCTGAGCAAATATGTCTGTGAGGCTCTCCAATTAGCCAGCAATAGATCAGAAGTTGCTTAAGTGGAAGGTCAAAAGCCTTAAGTGAATAAGCCAAGCAAGAGCACAAGATCCTGAGTTTGAGCTCCAATGTTTGCAAAGCCATTTGCATAGGCATTGTGGCAATTTCAAATCTACGTGTAGCATTGCTTTATTTTATATAGAGTGTCCATTACAGAATGTGTCATCTTGGGTTTTCTTTAAGTGGTGGGAATAGAACCCAGAGCATGAGCATGCTAGGCAAGTCATCTACCACTGAGCCATACATAGTTCTAGTGTGGCTCATTTTTTAACATAATAGATATTTCCTTTCTTTAGAGGGGAAAAGGTCTGAATCCAAATTAATGACATCCTGTCAATGAAATTTAAGACATAATCGTAGACTAACACAAGGTGTAGTGATTGACATATATGCGCAAACATTTAACTGCAAATGAAAAGCAATTAAATGAAAAGCAATCTTTTCCAGATTGCTTAGATCTCTTAAAATGTATATGATGGGATAGCATCCTTAATGCATGCAACATTCTTCATTAGCAGTGTGACTTACTTCACTTCCTGTATTCATGACATTAGCTATTGCATATTGACTCCATATTTAATCAGGTTATTTTTCAAGGATTCAAACATATCAACACATTTTATTCTGTACAGAAGGTCATTGTTCTATAATTCATCAGCCACATTTTACAGTTGAAAAATATTAACATTCCAAAGAATCAACACTTCCCTAAAGTTGTTTAACAGGTTGATAGCACTTATGAAGCAAACTCAAACGGTGTGCTTCAGATCTTGAGATATTTTTCTGCCTTTGCTTTAATATTTTACTTCTGCAACGCTCCTCTATGTTTTATGTGAGCACTTACTTATAGTCTTTAATTTTATTTTTTTTTGGTCGGTTGCAGGGCTTGAACTCTGGACTTGGGTGCTGTCCCTGTGCTCTTCAGCTCAAGGAGAGCACTCTACCGCTTGAGCCACAGCACCACTTCTGGTTTTCTATTGGTTTCTTGGAGATAAGAGTTTCATGGAGTTTCCTGCCAGGGCTGGCTTTGAATCATAATCCTCAGATCTCAACCTCTGGAGTAGCTAGGATGACAGGCCTGAGCCACTGGCTCCTGGCGGCTTTAACTCTTAAGTGACATATAATTCTTAACAGAAGTGTGTATTCCTTCAGGAGATGCAATCTGTGTTTTGCTACATGCAAGGGAGTATGAAGTGACAGAGAAAGTGATGGAAGGAAATATCCTAACACTAATTAAAATGCGTTAGAAAAACTTCATTCAAAATAATCACAATCTGTATATTGCATAAGAGGAGAGGGAGGTTGGGTCTGACCTTGAATAAAACGGAAATGTAGCTGGGGATTTACAAGCAATCAAAGAGGAGGCATGGAGAATGGGATATATATGTATTAAATGGACTTCACAGTTTTCTTGCTTAAGGGAGGGCAGACTGATCCGAAATCAAGGATACAAAAGAAGAATTTGTTGTAGATTGTGAGTGAGATTCTCTAGAAACAAGTTCAACAGGATTCTTGCTACAACTTGCTGCAGGTTGAGGGCAGGGCCTACATATGAAGACTCACAGAAAAGACAGCACATAGGCTTCTGCCTTTGTTGTATCAGGATTCAAACCATGCTTTGAATCTTAAGGTCTAGGAGGGAAGACAATGAACAAATTACAATGGTATACGTTTTAGGACTAAATAAAGCAAAGTCTTAGAGAGTCACTGAGGAGAGCTTCGAGTGTTATGCTATTTTAAATAAGCTTGTGGCTTGGGGCTATTTGGAATGAAGTGTTATTTAACTTTAAGTAAATAATAATCTCTTCAGTCTCCTCATCAAGCTCTGTTAATGTATTTCTTCAGTACCATTTTGCTGTATTGGAGATTTCTCACTTAGAACATTCTGATCCATTCTTATAATAGACCGTGGACTCTATAAGGAAATAATAACTTCATTTATTATGATAATTCAAACCCAACATTGTATGTAATAAAACAACAATGATATCATACTATTTTCTTGCAATATGGGAAAAAATAACTTTCCACCTCTAATTTATGTTTATCTTTGAATTTTCCTTAGTAAAGCAATACAAATTATATTTTAAAATCCAAAATGATAAACACATTTCTCCCTTCTGTATATCCAGAATGGTGTAACTTATGGCAGGAAAATAGAAAGACCTCAAAACTTTTTGTCCCATGAAAATCTCAAGGAATTCATCAGAGTTTCTATTTCATCAGATCACTTCTTTTTTTATTTTATATTACCTGGGAAAGGAAAATAATTTAAGGAGAACACTTTGTCCTTATACTTTATAATGCACTGACATAGAACAGTTTTCTTGGTAAATTTTCTGGATTGGCACTCCCATTTTCCATCCTTATACCTTGCAAATTAACCAGCTTTCCTCCAATTCTAAAGCCTGTCCTCTAATAGTCTGGATATAACAGAAAATCCAGTTGTGATGGAGAATTGTGCTTCTAAATTAGGTTAATAAAAGACTCTTGAAGGAGATAAGAACTCAAACAAAGCAACTTTGTTATAGAAAACCTTATTTAAGCACTATTTCCCTTCACCTAAGAAATAACTTAGGCAAGGTGATTTAAAATAAATAGCATAATCAAGTACTCACAAATGACAGAAGTGAATATGTCATTTAGGCAAGCAGGAACAAAGGATAGATGTTTTTAGAAAAGAGATCAGAAGGACTGACTGAAAGTTTTCCAGGATGTTTTGTGATTGATTTACCTTCGTATAGCAAAGATCTGGTAATATATAGGAGCTGCATCTTTCCTCGGAAGATAGATAATTTTTTGAGTTTCATTCAAGAGTGTTTTTTTCCCTCCTCAAATAAAAGTAGTTCAGCAAAGCCTATCAATTTTGAGACTCTTTCAAGTTTTTTTTTCTTTTTTCTTTTGGAAGTTCAACTCAGAAGCAATGTTACAGTCATTTAGAAAGACATGGAGTACCTAGGGGCTGTCACTCACCATTGCAATTATAGCTAGTTGGAAGGCTCAGATGGTTGGAATCATGGTTTGAGAAAAGCCCAGGCACAAAAATGTCAGCAAGGCCGGGCACCAGTGGCTCATGCCATGAGATCTGCGGATCACGGTTCAAAGCCAGCTTGCACAGGAATGTCTGATCTCCAATAAACCACCAGAAAACCAGAAGTAGCACTGTGGCTCAAGTGGTAGAGTGCTAGCCTTGAGCTGAAGAGCTGAGGGATAGTGCACAGGCCCAGAGTTCAAGCCCCATGACTGACCAAAAAAAAAATGTCAGCAATACCCATTCTCCATGAAAAAGTGGACAAACATGGTACAGGACAGCTATAAGACAGCTTTATTCAGTTGTTGGGTCACAGACTCAATGTCCCTTGGCAAAAGTCAAGAGAAATATCTGAAATATAGTGTAATGTAAGAAGTACTAGTCTTAAGTGGTAAATGACCTAGGTGCAAGAACCTAAATTTCAGCCCCCAATTGTTGACAGAAAGAGAGAGAGAGAGAGAGAGAGAGAGAGAGAGAGAGAGAGAGAGAGAGAGAGAGAGAGAGAGAGAGAGAGAGAGAGAGAGAGAGAGGAGGGAGGAGAAATAGAGAAGTGAGGGAGGAGGGAGAAAGGGAGGGAGAGAGAGAGACAGAAGAGAGAAAGAGACAGAGACAGAGAGGAAATAGAAGGAGCACCAGTTCAAACCAAAGATGAATACCTGGTATTGTTACAATCAAGTGTTGATGGCTTTTAACTCTTAGGGAGGTATTCCAAAGAAATACGTTGAAATCAAAACAAGAGGTGAGTAAAGCATATACAAGATGTGGGCTAGAAAGACATTATAAAATGCCTCAATAAATAATTAGGCACTATATATAAATACAACTATTTCTTACCTTGTAAAATTTCTTGCACTAGATGAATGTCATATGATGTATTCTGTGTGATATACACATGTATTTGTATATGAAGTGACATAGTAATAATATACATTTCTAGTTGTGCAACTTAGAAAATGAATTTGAATTTTATTTTCTTAAGAAAGAGAGAAGAAGAGTATCAGTATGTCCTCAGATTTGGTTGTGAGGGGACAGAAGGTCTTTGATCTCAGTAGAGAAAGAATTCAAGGATGACTAAGAGCCAGTGTTTCACATTTGTAATGCCAGCTTAGAGTAGAAAGATCAAGGTTCAAAACCAATCTCTGCAGAAAAGTCTGTAATTGAATAGCAACAGCAATATACTGGATGGAGTCATGGATCGAAGAGTAGAGCACTAGCAGTGAGCATACAAGATGAGCAAGGGTGCAAGGCCCTGTGTTCAAGCCATGATACTGGTACAAAAAATTAAAAATAAAATAATTTAAAAGCATGGATACAGAGGAGACTTAAGCAAGACTGGGTTTATTAATATACATTTAAAGGTGTAAGTACCTCCCTCAGATTGGAGGGTGGGTAAACTCAAGAAGAAGCAACTTCAACAAAGGTTTTTGTTTTTGTTTTTGTTTTTATTTTTAAATTGTGAAAATATGGTACAGAGGGATTACAATTACATGGGCAAGATAATGAGTACATTTCTTATCAAGCATTATTGCCCCTGCCTTTGTTTTCCCTTCCCATCCCTTCCCATCTCCCACTTCTCCAACCCTCCCCAAATACCCCCAACCCCCAGACAAAGTTCGTTTTTTGACAAAACGACTTGTACATCTCATTGTTGCAATGGGTCCACCTGTATCCCTATTTAAACAATCTGTTTTTTTTCGTCTCAACATTTGTGATTTTGTCTTGTCTGGGGAAGTGGAATTCTCCTGGGACACTTGGTTTTGTGTCAGTCATTCTAACTTTATTTTTCTCACATGTTGATCAGGAAATAGTTTGTCTTTGAATGGTTAGACAGTGACTCTTATTTTCCATGTGCCAGGGGTCAGCGAGACCCTGTTCTATGACACCTGTCATGACATTCAGTCTGGAGTAGTTTTGTTTATATCATCGTCCAAGCCAGCTTCAAGTTTTGAACTCCTTGCTTAAATCACATGTTCAAAAAATTTTAGATGTGAGACCCTTGTCCGTTGTATGGCTAGTGAAGATCTTCTCCCAATCCTTGGGCTTTCTATTGATCTTGCTAGCTATGTCCTTTGCCATGCAGAAGTTCTGCAGCTTCAGGCAATTCCATTTGTCCAACCTTTCTTTGATTTGTTGTGTTTCTGGGTCTTTATTAAGAAAATTTCGGCCTGGGCCAAGGAGACCTAGGGTTTCTCCTATTACTTCCTGTACAATGTTTTCAGGGCATCTGTTTGACTCCGAGGTCTTTGATCCATTTGGAGTTGATTCTGGTGCAGGGTGATATAGAAGGATCTAGCTTTAGTTTTCTACAGGTGATTAACCAATTTTGCCAGCACCATTTACTGAAGAGGCTGTCTTTCTTCCATTTTTTTAGCTAACATATTTATAAAGTACCATGTGATTTTTTTTGTTGATTTACCCCTGTTTTCACTGTATTTGATGTTGGTCTAATTTGGGGAGTGGAAGGGAAAAAACAAAATCTTTAAATGGGGATACAGGTGGAACCATTGTGACAATGAGATGCACAAGTCTCTATGTTGAAAATGAACTTTACAATTTAGTTGGGGGGGAGTGTAATTGTGGAGATGGGAGGGAAGGGATGGGAGGGGAAAAACAAAGGAAGAGGCAACAATGCTTGATAGGAAATATACTCATTACCTTGCTCATGTACCTGTAACTTCTCTGTACAGTATTTTCACAAAGAACTTATTTAAAAATTATCAGTACTATCAAAGAGACAAATGGAATTGTTTATTTAATATGAAATTTACAAATGTAGCTTTCATTTTCTATGTCATCTTTGAAGAGAATCTACATAATCTCCCATATTACCATAGGATAGAAGCAGAACTTCAAGGGTATATGATGATATTACATGTTCTGGTGGTAGACAACACATGAATCCCTGAAGAAAGGGCTATATTTTACCCTGTGTTATAATGTAATTGGAATAGTCAAATATAAAATACATAAACACAAACTAATACAAAAAGTGTGTACATTAAAATAAACACAATTCCTTACTAAAAAGATGACCTCTTAGACATTCTTTATCGTTGGGTTTTTAAGTGGAGGATTTCTGAAATGTTCATGCATCACAGCACAGAGAATCATTTTTTAAAATTAGGAAATAGTGCTTGTATTTAAGTTATAAATGAGATGTCAAAGGATTTCAAAGTTGTACCTCATTATAAGATAAAACTACAATCCCAATGCTTTTTTTTATATAGGTGATGAAAATTTCCTTGAAATATATCATATTCTCATGAATTCTAACAATACAATTATATTTTGGTTTATGAACAAAATAGGGGCAATCAGTAACAAGAAATAATATTAATATTTTAATTATATTTTATATTAAGTAATTTAAATTGTTTATATAAGTAATTTATATTGTTCTTACATCAGGTGATATTATATTGTATATATTGTAAATTATATCATAATTTATAATTACATCACAATACCAGTGACAATATTCTGTACTTTAAAATAGTCTTTAGATCATATAAGATGAGGTTAAGTGAAATGAACCCCAAGATAGGGACACAAGTGTTTTTTACTTTCTTGCTATTGTTTTTAATGTATTTAAAATGTACTATGTGATTTTTTTTTGTTTCTCTTGTATGTTCTTCCCCCATGGTATAATCCCTGTTTTCACTGTATTTGATGTCAGTGTCCTGCATCTTGTATATACATTTTTCTAATTTGGGGAAGGGAATGGAAATAACAAAATGCTGAAATAAGGATACAGGTTGACCCATTATAACAATGAGATATACAAGACACTATGTTGAAAACGAACTTTACAACTTGGGGGTGGGGAAGGAGATGTTTGGGAGGTGGGTGGGAAGGGATGGTAGGGGAAAACAAAGGAGGAGGTAACAATGCTTGATAGGAAATGTACTCATTACCTTACTCATGTAACTGTAACCCTCTGCACAGTATTTTTACAATAAGAAATATATTAAAAACAAAAAATCAATGGTCATTAGATGAATAGTTGTTAAATATACATTCATTGATGATTTAGTACTTTAACATACTTTGAAAACTTTTCCTACCTTAAAATATGGGTGATGTAGTTATATTGGTTTTTATTATACCTGATCATAGAAATACAGCCCTACTCCATGACCACAAAGAGAAAGATCAACTAGGATAAGTAATTAGCATGTAAAACATTTTGTTTGAACTCTGTCATTAATTTTGTATTTATGTAAGATCAAAGAAGGAAGAAAATCAATAGTGGTCTTTGTTTAAGACTCACTTCTATTTCATATTTAAAAGTTTCTTATCTTTGTCAACTTTTTTCATTTCTACAACTGAAATATTCAAATTTCTGAAGAAATACAAATCAAGGTGGGGTACTTTTAAAACTAGCTTGTGTAGCCTTTAGGGGAAAAATGGTATCATAAAACTAACCTCACAAGGCAGTTACTTGTTTGACTGCTGACCCATGACAGCCCTGTCCTTTATTGTCTCCTATTCATGGTTGTGTTTCTAAGTCCTTCCATGGGGCATCTTCCATGTCTTAGGTAGGTTTGTAATCACAGGACAGATGGAAAGAAAAGAGAGAGAGAAAGCAAGAGACAGAGAGAAACAGAGAGAGGAGAGACAGATAGAGAAATAGGGACAGACACAGAGACATATAAGGAAACTGAATGATAAGAATATAAATATTCATTTGATAATACTGGTCTTGAGGACTTGAAAATCTTAAAATATAATCTTGAGAATT
Source organism: Dipodomys merriami (assembly GCF_024711535.1). NCBI lineage: Eukaryota > Metazoa > Chordata > Mammalia > Rodentia > Heteromyidae > Dipodomys > Dipodomys merriami. The sequence continues at coordinate 28,802,196 of NW_027202826.1, read as the reverse complement.
TCTCTCTGTTTAAAAACATTTCAATATGTTTACATATGGGAGAAAAAGGGTATAGCTACATTATGTGAAATGCTTCTCTTTTAGTCTTGTGAAGAGCAAGAAATCTAAGACGACTGGATTCCCAGTGATGTATGCATAAATATGTGTATATGTAAAAACAAATATACATAAATTTACATATAAACATAAGTTATACATAATTAATATATAATATATACGAATACTAGTGACAATATTCTCTGAAATGATAGTTGCATGAATAGTTGTTAAATATATAGTCATAAATATTAAATATATTGTTATATTTAATACATATATAGTTTAAATATATACTAATTTTTCTACACTATGATGTCTTGGATTTTATCCACCATGAATACTATGTCTTAGTATTGATTTCATAATAATGTAAAAGAAAATATTTAGTGAGTAACAATAATAATTTTTACTTCATGTAGTGATAAAGAGCACAAAAATGAGAAAAAGAGGTAAATTTCTATGAGCTTGAGTTTTATGTTGTAATTCAAAAATCTTGGATAACATTGTTAGAAACTCATATGTAGACCTCTTGCTAGTCCTCTTAACTCAAAATTCTTTACATTTATTCTACCAATCCTTGAATGCTACCTCTAAAAACCACATATCCTAAACCAGATTTTCTGATACTTCTAAAGTTCTATCAGGTTAAGAAAAATGGTGACACACACACATACTGAAAATTGAAGCTGTATATAGAAAATGTAAAAAAATAGGAATCCTGTTTAACTCTAAATGTAGCACCACTTGGAAATTCATAAGGTCATACACGCCTTTCATGATTAATATTTGCATCTTCTAATGAATAAGGTATGATTTGTTTTCCAATTTGCTTATTCAGCTGAAAACTAGTGACCTTTTTATCTACTAATTTATGTTTATAGAGCTCTCATATATACCCTTCAAATTTAAGTACTATTCTTCCTTCCCAAATGTTAAACATCAAATGAATTTTTCCCGTTTTGTTACTGTAAAGCAAGAGTTGACACGGGCTACTTTATAACAATGTTACTTTATAACAATTTATTCGAGCTTAAATTTGTTGGAGATTCAGGGTTGAAAGACCACAGTGGACCTGTGGCAGAGGCACAGTAGCAGAGCCTCATGGTAATCTAGTGTGACACATGATGGATTGTGAGAACTCTTGTGTGAATATCTTTAGTCTCCTTTTCTCTTCCTATAAAACTACCAGAAACTCCCTCATGAGAGATCCTTTATCTTCTCCTGATTCCCTCCCAGCGCCCTACCATTAGAGACCATAGTTGGATTAATCTCCTATTCTCCCAAAAACCTCACAAAGGAGATTATAGTTCAACAAATAAACCCTTGACAGAGGCACAAAAACATGTCCAAATTATAACAAATAAGTTTAGGATGAGCTAATAACCTACAGAAAAGCAGACAAAGAAAAATAAAATCATACCTGCATGGAGCTTTTGCAGCAAAGAGAAGTCAGAGGTAGAAATGCTGAAACACAATACTCACCATACAATCAGAGAGAGAATGGGGAGAAATATGAGCAGATCTAAAATCGGGCACATGTTGGGACATGCTAAGAGACAAATGTATGTAATCGTATATGGTAGAATGTTAACAGTAGGAAGTGGAAATGAAATAAAAAACACATCTCTTGGTCTGGCTATTTGGGTGTGGCCACATGATATTTCCCTTTATTAGAGCTGCTGACAAAAATGTATACTTACGGAGTGATTTACATAACAGAAATTTTGTTTAATATCCATGGGAGCTAGAAATCTGACCTGAGCATACCAGATGGTTCTTTTCTTCTCAGGATTCCTCCTTTAGTTTCTTGTGGTCATCATGAAACTCCCTCAAGCTTCATGTGGTATTCTCTCTTATTTTATTCTGACTCAGAGTCTCCTTTTACGAAGATGGCAGTCTTATTTGATTAGGACCCACCTTAATAAACTCATGTTAACTCAGTTTTCTAAAGACTGTATATTCTGATACATTTTTATAGTTACAAATAGATCCTCAGTCACATTGTGTGGTACTGAGTATGAGAGCTATTTCAGATTTTGGTGGGCAATTTTAGTCCATCAAAATGTTAGCCATATAATCTTATAAGTAGATGAAGACTATCTTAAAAGTCCGATACCAGGTCATAATTTCTTTCAAATCACATTATTAATACCACATCATTAACAACATTGTTAACACATTATTTATACTACATAGAACCAATGAATGCAATAGGTGTTAGTAATAACAATAGAAGCATTATAGCAAGGTCTCTGTATCTGATTAACAGAGAATTCAGATGAAAACGTGTTTAAGACCATTAACAGACTGTTTTGATTCTTTTTGTGCATAGTAGCTACACTATATCCTATTTATTATTCTTTTTTCCGATGACAAAGTTTTGTTTCCTATGAGACTTACATACACATAACTCTGAAGTACCTGCAGGCACTGAGAAGCTGTGGATAATTTAAAACAATTGCCCCATGATAGTGATGAGCATTAACTTTTTCTTTATAATACTTATGGGATATTTTCACAAGTGAAATTCCAGTCATTTGAAAAATGGTTACTTTCAGGGCATACAATACCCCATTTTACAGTACTCTTTAGGGTTAAACTTAAGTATCTAATTTTATTGTTATCCATGTGATGAAAAATATACTGCCATCAACTCAAATTATTTACAAATTCTATGTAAAATCAAGAGGCCTGGCACTTTAAATCTATTAATGACTAATTTTAAATACTTTGTGCTTTTAATGAAATCAGAGAAACAATAAGCAAGATGTATTATTTTCCCTAAAATACCAGTGTATTTCATTGTCTCTAGAGAAAAATGCTATTAATCATTGAAAGTTCTCACTCTCTTCATTTGCTAAAACATGATAGTCAATTATGTGGTAATAATCAATAATTAATCATAATAATCAATTAGATAACTGACCTCTGTCTCTGCCAACTTAAGACTATAACTACCAAAAAGTTTATTGGTTTACTAAAACAGAATTAAATATAAGCTCTTGTGTCCTTAGAGCCTCTTTTAAGAAGCTCTTTCTGTTTTGGTTTTGGTTGTAGGGCTTTGAAGTCAGGGCCTAGGTGCTGTCCCTGAGCCTTAGTGCTCAAGACCAGTGCTCTACCACTTTTAGACAAAGCTCCATTACTGGTTTTGGGGTCGTTCATTAGAAATAAGAGTCTCATGGACTTTCTTTCCTGGAATGGCTTCACACAACGATCCTTAGACCTCAGCCTCCTGAGTACCTAGGATTACAAGCATGAGTCAGCAGCACCCAACTAAAAGCTCTTGCTTTTGTAAAAAGTAAATGTCTGGACTAAAAATTGTTGTATATACCAGTAAATTAACACTCAGATCATATTCAATGCTAAATGAATAGAGAATAAACATGTAACTGCAATCCAGATTATTTGAATATTTAAAATGTGTATCAGTGTATCATATTCATGCAAATTCCCTACATTTTGTGACAAAGCATTATAATATCCTGTGGCTTCAACCACATACACTTATTGTGCATAACTTGTTTCTTTGTTCTTTAGAGTTTACTGTTCCACATTTTACAGCCTGGACTTTTTAATTTGTTAACTTTATTTATACTTAATGGCAAATTAATTTGAAGATTTAGTAAGTTAACTTAATAAATATCTTCTTATGATTTTTCTTAATGTTTAGTGGTAAGTTACTCAGTAAGTTAACTTAATTGGTAAGTTAACTTAATAAATAACTTCTTATGAACACTCTTAATGTTTAGTGGTAAATAAATTTGCTAACATGAAGATACAGAGGTGCAAGTGTATTGATTTATTTTAATTCAAGCACTACTACAAGATCTTAACAACAATCTTAAGTACTAATACAATACAAACTCACAATGTAGTAGCTGCACAATTCACCTAAAATCCCTTCTTTCCTTTGGCTCATATCCATTTTTAGTTCATTGTTTTGTCATACGACTTTCCTTAACCAATAGAAATCTGGAAAAGCTGACACACCAACGTTTGGCTTTTTCTAGATGCTATTGCAAACATTCCTCAGAATAGTCCTTGGCTGCAGAGATTCTCTGTGATGGAGGAAAAGCCTTTAAGAAGGCTTTGACTTATTGTGATGACCTGGATAGAAATGCTTGGGGAGCCATCAAAGAAGAAAGGGCAGAGGACCCAATTCTAGTGAGTAAAATGAAAGCCTATGGAAGTGGTGCTATGTTCTTCAGAATGAGGGGCCTTGGAATGTGTGTCTCCCTGGGTTTCAAGTTGAAAATGAGTTTCAAGATGTTACTGGGCAGAAATATTGGTAGGACTAAGAGTATTCATTGGTAGTGAGCCTCAGGGTGGTGTTGTATGTTGGGTTACTCAGAAGCAGAGAGCATCTTCATGGTTCGTTCATATATCTAAGGATCAAAATTGATTCTATTCTGAATATCATAGAAGCTCATAAAAGTTTGGTCTATTAGGTGCAACATTGAAGAGGTTTCTTTTATGTAGAAAGATGGTGGCCAGAGAATAGACTGTGATTAATATTACATATAGCTACATAGGAAAAGGTATTAAAATGACGACCAAATTTATCTCTCCTTGAAATCATGACCTTAGTGACTTTAATATTGTCTGGATTGCTTGTCCTATAGGAGACAAGCCCTAGACAGCTACAGAGGCAGAAAGGCATTTCTTGTCCTCAGCAATGGAACCACATGAAATTAGCATAGATGAGTCAGCCAATAAACCAGAGTCACAGCTACATAGCTGAAGCTGAAGCTGAATACCAGGTGTTCTCCACCAAGCTGAATGACAGCTGCTGACTGATGTATGATTGATCAGGTAAGTAGAAGAAATCTTCACCTGAGCCAACATGAATGGCAGAAACTATAATCTGAAGTCAAATAATTGCTTAAAAGCATTGAATTTGAAATAGTCTTTGCAGTGTGACCAAGGTTAAATCCAGCAATCAAATTCAACAATGATATTAGATGAATCACTTCATGACATTAAGCCATCATATACCAAATACATTTCCAACTTCTTTAATCCAATATAGCCTCAAATTGTTTTATGTATTGGATGTAGTAATATATCCCTTCTGTCTACACTCTCAAAGTTTAGTTTTTACTCGAGAAGAGATATTACCAGAGGCAATAATATATTATACTCCTAATCTGATTCATGGAAAAAATGAAACTCAAGCAAATTTGTTTATTTCAGTGATTTAATAGATGATTTAATAGCAGCTAAGTGTACATGTCTCATGGTTTTTCATAGCTTGAAGCTTTTCATATATGATTACAATAAAAAGCATTGCATAACTTGCTTCTGGTGGGAAGGCTACAGAGTAGGAGGGAAATAAATCTTTGCAATAGGCTTTAAATGTTCTGTACAGTCACTGTGGTCTAGCGTGCTATAAATCTGAGTGTTCCATATTAAGAAGTTCACCTCATCACCGCCAGAATGTTAGATCAGATACAAAAGTTATTTTTGCTCCATCTCTGTGTTCAAGTTACTTAAGGTTAAGCCATCCACAGAATCTTCAGTATCCTTGCAACGTCTGCATACAACTTCAGTTCTCTCTTTCTCCCTGTTGGCCCCACTGAACACAATAGGCCTAAATGTTGGAGACTGTCATTCTCTTATTCCATGGAATTATAGTTTTTAAAATATGCCTGGACCACACCATGGTTAGCTATCATGATCCAGGTCTGATGTTCCAGCCTTTGTACCAAGTGTGACATTTCCATGGGACACACAGGAAGAGTTGTGAACCACTGAACAAACCCTGAAACTTTCCTTTACCCACTGTATTTAGAGGAATTTTTTTTTTTTGGGTCCGGTCGTGGGGCCTGAACTCTGGGCCTGGGCGCTGTCCTTCAGCTCTTCAGCTCAAGGCTAGCGCTCTACCACTTGAGCCACAGCGCCACTTCCGGCTTTTTTCTTTCTGCTTATGTGGTGCTGAGGAATCGAACCCAGGGCCTCATGCATGCAAGGCAAGCGCTCTACCACTGAGCCACCTTCCCAGCCCTAAAGGAATTGTTTTATTAACACCCATTCCCTTAAAGCTTGCTTGGAGTTTAGGCATTGTACTGTGTCACTTGTGAGGTTTGAGGCTTTGGAGCTGTGTATTCCATTTGGTTCTGATTAGATATGACTAATGTTGAAGTGATACACATTTTCTCATGTTGTATTATTAAAATGTAGATAATGTCATTAAACTGAATGTAAATTAGGGGAATGGAAGACCTCCATGGTAGCAACAACTGGAAATAACCTTTCATTCACAGCTATTGTCAGCAAGCAGCTTGTTCACAGCCCAGGTATTAGAGACTCAATTTCATTCCAGTAATCGGTTTGTCACAGTGTTTTTAAAAATAGTATTAAAATAAATATTTCTACTGCAACTTACTAGGGGTTTTTTTGAATCGGTAAAATGAAATAAATGGAAATAATTGATTTATTGTGTTATCAGAATCACTTTAAACTTGAATTTCATTGCAGTATTTTAAAAACTGCTCTTAGGGCTTGGAAAGTGGATCAGTGGTAGAGCGCTTGCCTCGCATGCATGAATCCCTGGGTTTGATTTCTCAACAACACATAAGCACATAAGCTGTGGCTCAAGTGGTAGGGCGCTAGCTTTGAGCTGAAGAGCTGAGGGACAGCGCCCAGGCCCAGAGTTCAGCCCCCATGACTGACCAACAACAACAACAACAACAAAAACTGCTCATAAATACTATAATTCAGTGCTGAATTTATGAGTTTAGTCTTAAAGAACTCTCTCCCTCCTTTTTTCTTTTTACTACCTTAGCCTATCATCAGCACAGGGTTCTGTATTAGTCAATTACTTTCCAATAATTTTTACTCTGATTATTTTATCATTTTATCATTTGCTAATTCATCTGTTTCTTTTATCCTTAGGTAGTTGTACAAAGGGGTTTCAATTAAAAATGTCAATTTGTGAAGCTAATGCATCTTGATCCAATGTCATCACTTTCCTTTTTCTTTTTTCATATTGATTGATTGGTGCTAGTCCTGGGTTCTTTCCTGAGCTATTGTGTTCAAGCCTGGTTCTCTACCACTTGAACCACAGCTCCACCTCCAGTTTTTTTTAATTTAATTTAATTTTATTTGTGAACATACTGTACAGAGGTGTTACAATTACATGGGCAGGATAATGCGTACATTTCTTACCAAGCATTGCAGTCTCCTCCTTTGTTTACCCTTCACATCCTTTCCCAGCCTCCCCCCTCTCCCCCAATCCCAATCCTTCTCCTTTCCCCCCTTCCCCCCACCCCCCACCAACGTTGTAAAGCTCGTTTTGGACATGACAACTTGTACTTCTCATTGTTGCAACAGGTCTACCTGTATCCTTAAACAACTGGTTTTTCCCCATCTCCTCCACAAGTTATACTGACATCAAATATAGTGAAAGCAGGGGTTATACTGTGGGGGCACCTCCAGTTTTTTTGGTGCTTAGTTTGAGATAAAAATCTCCCTGACTTCTCTGCTTAGGCTGGCTTTGAACTATGACCCCTCAGATCTCAGTCTCCTGAGTAGCTAGGATTACAGGCCTAGGTCACTGATGTGACTCATTTGCATTTGTTATGGAACCAAAATTTACTTAAATAAATCAGAATTCAGGAAGGCGAGATAAGAATCTTCTCCACAAGTTGGTTACAGTAACAGTTCTCCAAATTCCTCCTCCTCTTCTTTCTTTCCCTCCTCCTTCTTTCTTTTCCTCCTCCTCTTTTTTCTCCTTCTCCTCTTTTTTCTCCACCACCACCTCCTCCTCCTTCACCTCCTCCTCCTTCAGCTCCTCCTCCTCCTTCCTCCTCCTCCTTTCCTTCCTTCTGCTCCTCCTCCTCTTTCCTCCTCCTCCTTCCTCCTTCCTCCTCCAACTTTTTCCTTCCTCCTCCAACTTTCTCCTTCCTCCTCCATCTTCCTCCTCCTCCTTTCCTTTCTCCTCCTCCTCTCTTTCCTCTTTCTCTTCTGACAGTACTAGGCTTTGAATCCTTGCTAGTGAGATTCTACCACCTATTCCATACACGCCCTCATTTTATTTTTATTTTTATTTTTTTGCTTTAGGTATTTTACAGATATTTTCCCACTTTCCCCTTTGTTGGCTATTCTCCAATCACAATCCCCTTACCTAAACCTCCCACATACCTGGGATTACAAGTGGTTATACTACAATATCCACTTCATTTGTTCAAATGAGGTCTCTCTAACTTTTGCCCGAATTGGCTTTGAATGATGATCCTCCCAATCTCCACCTTCCTAGTATGTGGGATTACAGGTGTGAGCTACTATGCCGGCCTGTAAACCAGGGATTTTTGAGCGACTTGGGAAAATATCTGTCATGCTTTGTTTTTGTGGTGCTAATGATTGAGTCCAGGGATCAGGAATTTTTGGCAAGGGCCCTCTCGCTGAACCCCGCCTCCCTACCCCACCCCAACACCTGGAACCATAGTCATCATCAAGTAGGATCTTTATCCTGACTAGCAGTCTCCCTTCTAGGTTAGTTAATTAATTTCAGTGACATCTCTAATTGGAAAAACTGTCTCTTGTTACGAAAATAAGAATTTTCTTTTGAGTGAAGTCAAATAGCTAACACAGGCAACCGCCCCAATTAGCAGGCAAATAAGCACAGGCAATTGATGACAAATCATACTGTCAAATTCTCTTACCTGAAGACTAATTATTGTTGACATTTAAACGTCTATTGTAATTTTATAAAAGGTGAAATTTCTTAGTGATACCTTGCAATGCAAACAGCACACTCTCTACCAAGTAGACTATGAATACCCACTTTTTTTTCTATACCTCTCTCTTTTCACAACTGCTTTTGTTAAATTAAGCATTTGTCTCCAGGAAGAGGCCTGGACGCTAACCCCTGTGAGGGGAGAAGCCCTATATCAGCTGTTATCTATAGAGAAGAGTCAGCAAGGTGACCTTACACTAAGAAGACTGTTACCTAGAGAAAGACAAAACAGCACATTTATCTCATATGGAGATCATAGAAAATTGTTTTGTTACATACAGGAAGCAATAAGATTGTTACTAAAGGACTCAATATGTATCAATAGATGAATTATCTTAACAAGATGATAGAAACTCATAACAAATTGATATTGAAGTTTGCCCAGAAGTTAAGACTAGTTCCATATCTTGCATATTTTTAATTAATTTTGCATTAACTTGTATAATTTTGTCATTACACAAAGTAAGAGGTTTGATGAGCTACTAAACTATTCAAGGAGGTAAAAATGGTAATAGAGTATTTTTATATTGATAAATATCACTTCTTAAATCATAGAAAAGTTAAATACTGTACACAAAGGATGAAGGAATTATGTGTACAAAAAAGACTTCTTAAATTAGAATTTGTAAAGCACTTCCCTAAATGATAAGTGGATGTGATTTTATTTGTAATGTTGAAGAATTCTGCCCCAATTGAAGGTTTAAATATATATTTGACATTAGTTCTTTTGTATTCAATTTAATATCTGTATGATTTTTTTGCATACAATATTTCCAGATTGGCAGACAAATCCATGCAATTCTTTCTGCAGCTATCAGGAGCCCAGGAGTACTGGTAAATGACATTAGAGCCAAAGGTAGGAAATATGAGCTGACATTAAATGAACACTTAGCAATGTATCACAATAATTTAGATAAAAAGACGTTAAATCAAGTCCCACAACCAAGAAAAACAAAAAATGATTAAAAAAGAAGTTAAGGTGGAAATTTGATTACCAGGCCCAAGACATAAAATCCAAACTTGTGTGCAAGAAAGAATTCTCTGAAACAGGATGTTCAGGTAGTGAGTTAATGTCAGTATATTGAGGTTTGCCAAATGCGTGAGGTGGGCCACAGCACAGTTAAGGTTAATTGACTTTGTCCATGTGGCGGCCTCTCTCCTTCTTAATGGACATCATCTTCTTGCTGCCAGTGGATTGCTGAGCATTGATTAGCATGGTCAAGAACCCAGGACTTAAAACTGATTCTACTGAGATTGAAAGCATAGAATAGATATTTATGGAGTCTAAGCTTGTTAAAACCTAGTGCAAGTATTAATCAATGTCTAACATAGTGGTTGACTTATGAAGAATTGACTGACTGAAGGTCTTGATAAAATTATGAAAGAAAAGTATTCTGTGCTTTCTCTTTTGTTCACATTTGCATATTATGTTCCACCAATATAACATTTTTAAAAATAGTAAAATGTCTGCCCGGGTGCTGGTGGCCTACACCTGTAATCTCAGCTACTCAGAAGGCTGAAATCTGAAAATGGTGGTTTGAAGCCAACCCAGGCAGAAAAATGCAAGAGATTTGTGTCTCCAATTAATGACCAGAAAAGCTGGAAGTAGAGCTGTGACTCAGGTGGCACATAATCTCAGGAATAGCACATAAGTCCTGAGTTCAAGCCCCAGGCCTGGCATACACAAACACACACACACACACACAAACACACACATACACAAAGAGTAAAATGCTTTAAAATTATTAAAGTCATTAGACAAAGCATATTCTTATTCACTTGAAAAATACTAGATGCAACAGTCATTTGTTAAGTTATAGTTGCAAACATTATAAAACTTCTAGAAATTGCTTGGGTGTTGACACTATCACTGTCCTTTAGATGTTAACTTATGACTAAAGAAAATTGATTTTGAAAGAAGAAGGTCAAATGTTCATTGCATCTTTCTTAATAACTTGGCCATTTATTTCCAGTAAATCTAACATGCCTTTGTAAAACTACTGTATTAAATTAAAAATGATAGGATTCATTTACCTAAAAAAATTACTAGTTGGCAAGAAAATTAATTGAAATGTTGTATATCTCTTATGTCAGCAAGTTTTTCAATGTATTTTAAATTGAATTTTGATGCTGTAATCTTTTTCCTATATTAGAGAAGTGATTGTTATATTTAATATAAGAAATTATAAATGGAAAATGTCCTTTCCAAGCTAGTGTATATGTTCACATTTTCTTGAATCTAGAAGAGTGAGAAATGATATGAAAATCATATGAAAAATATAATAAGACAATTAAGAAGTGGGACATTTTGTCTTCCAAATCATTGTATCATTTCTAGTAATAATTGTAAAAGTTATTATTGTTTATATTTAAGAATAATAGGATGACTGAAAGGTTTACTAAGATTTTGCTGGACTTCAGCATTGTTTATCAATTGATACTCCATAGATATTTGCTGATGGTATAACATTTTTTTCTGGTGCTTCTTTTAAATTTAATGCTTCAAAGAGGTCAGAGTTCTCAAATTATGATGTCACACTCATTAATTCTAAACATTTCTTCTTTTAGAATTATTGAATTACTGTTGAAAAGTTTTCAAGCTCACATATTCCTACTCAATCTCTATCTAGTATATGTAGGAGGGAGAAGTTTTCAATCAACCTCTAAAACTGCATTTAATTACAGTAGTAATAAATCAAATACACACAAGACTGAGTTCGGTCTTTACAATAATCAATAGAGTGTTAGAAGCTAAAATCTTTCTTTAATTAAAAAGTTTATTATACGTTTTCCATTATAGTAGTTATACATTTCAATATAAAAATGCAGTGAAGACAGACATGTAGGGAGAAGGAGGGAAAGAGGAAGGAAAAAGGGAGAGACAGAGACAGATGAAAAATTAACAAATATCAAAAGTGTTATTTCTGGGTATTGGGGCTCATATCTGTAATTAGGAGATCTGAGTCTCTCTAGCTCAGGAAGACAAATCTGAGATACTCTTAACTCCAAATAACCAGCAGAAAGTCAGAAATATGGATATGGCTCACTTGATAAAGCACCAGCTCTGAGCAGAAAAAGGAAGCTAATTTTTCTTTTTTTTTTTTTTTTTTTTTTTTTTTGGGTCCGGTCGTGGAGCCTGAACTCTGGGCCTGGGCGCTGTCCCTCAGCTCTTCAGCTCAAGGCTAGCGCTCTACCACTTGAGCCACAGCGCCACTTCCGGCTTTTTTCTTTTTGCTTATGTGGTGCTGAGGAATCGAACCCAGGGCCTCGAGCATGCAAGGCAAGCGCTCTACCACTGAGCCACCTTCCCAGCCCAGGAAGCTAATTTTTCATAGACACAGCTTTTGTATGAGTACAAAGTTCACCATAGTACAGATCCCAGACTTTTTCCAGGACCTATAAGCAGAGCCAGTGTCATAGGAACATTGGCTGTTGGTTCACAGAGAAAGCACAGACAATAGAGATTCTTGTTATCATTTCATATTGTCTCTATGAGAATCAGGCTTAAATGTGTTCTTTACATAAATGCCCATTGGAGCTGGACTCTCTCCTCCAAAATGTCCACGTGCTTGTGTGGCCTTCTTTTCTCCTGGAAAAGCACAGCTATCCATATTTAGCCTGAGTCTTCAGGTGGTATAGAATGGTTACCTCAATTAAAAATGAAATGTTAGGCTGGGCATTGGTGGCTTATGCCTGGAATCCTAGCTTCTCAGGAGGCTGAGATTTGAGGATCACAGTTTAAAAGCTAGCCTGGGCAAAAACTCCAAGAACTCGCACAGAAAAAGCCAGAAGTGGAATTGTGGCTCAAGTGGTGGACCACTAGACTTGAGCAAAAGAAGCTCAGAGACAGCACCAGGCCTTGTGTTCAAGTACCTGGACAGGCAAAAAACAAAAAGAATAAAGAAATTTTAGCAAATAAGCTAATTGCTTGCTACATTTTGTGAGTAAGGCAGAATTTTCATTTTTCACAAACAGTAACGTCTTCATCTGTGTGTGATTAATGATATTTAGCCAAGGAGAAAGTTCTTCAAAGTCATTTGCTGGTATTCTCTGTTTTCTTCTTTCCCCCCATAAAATATCTTTTTATCTTCATATATTAAGTATACAAAGAAGTATCATTTTGAGCTTCCTATGCAGGCCTATTATGTGTTTTGGTTAAACTAATCTCCTCTATTATAGACTCATCATTAGCCCTCTCTCATTTTTTAAATTATGCCATGTGTATATGAAGGAATAGTTGGTGAATGTCACCTTTATGGGTCCAGATCCAGCTTTCCATTGTTTCATAGATTTCAAGAGAAGAAAAGACAACTGGATTGAGAGGGGGAACCTGGGAAAGTGGAACTGACACAGAATTTACAGAGAAGCACTTGAAAATGGAATTCCAGATTTAGAATCACAGATCTGCTTTGCAATTTTGAGAAACTCACTCTTAATGCTCTGATGCCATTTCACCACTTAATGGTAAGTGAATTGCAAGAAATAATATATTGTGTGAACTAGTATCTAAAGTCAGTTATGCCTTTTGACTATATCCTCTAACTCAGCTTGTGAATTTTATAGGTTCATAAGAAAATTATTTTGTATTAGCTAATGACTGAAAATAAGATAAAAAATTCATAGAACTCATTACCAATTTGTGCAGAATTTATATCAACCAAATATTATCTTAGTGAAAAACAATAATAGAAATGTAAATTCTATGATCTTTGTATCCTTAACTTCTTAGATACTTAGGAGCATATAGATAGATACAAATGCTTAGGTGTACAGAGTTAATAAAGTAAAAATAATGCATCATATCATCAGCTGTGGGTTCATTATTTGATATATGCCAGTCACTCTGTCAAATGTTTTGTGTCTATTATATTATTATGTATTTTGATGTGTATTATATTCTTACATATTTTAAAATGTTTATTATATTATGTATTTTTATGGCTGAAGAGGGTTTTGTCTTATGTGATTGTCTCCTCTTCCATTAAGAATTCTTCCATGGGGAAGTGGTGCTGTGGCTCAAGCAGTAGAGTGCTTGCCTTGAGCTGAAGAGAACAGGGACAGCGCCCTGGCCCAGAGTTCAAGCCCCAAGACTGACAAAAAAAAAGAATTCTTCCATGGGATAGGAGGCATGGTTCAGTTGGTAGAGAGCTAGCCAATGAGCTACCGAGTCCAAGTCCCAGTCTCAGACCTCAAAAGAAAAATAAAAAATATTTCCAATATTTCACTTGGTGTTCATCATATAGCTAACACTTATATAAGTGAAGTACATTCAGAATTGAGTAACACATATCTACTTTAATTAATGATAGCTTCTAGATAGCAATATTACAAAACAGAAATGTTGTTTTTCTAGTATGTGCTTTCAAATAGTGATAATTTTTACATGTATATATGTAAGCTATATTTTCATTTGTTAACTCATTTGACATGTAGACAAATAAATTCAGAGCCTATAAATATATGCTCACCTAAATAAATAAATAAATTCAGAGCCTACTCCTCTGCAGCCCTTTACTACTGTCTAAAGGAACAATAATGAAACTAAATTTTTCATTATAACTCAATCAATATTAGTGGTTACAAATCCTAGCATTCACTGGAAGCTGATAGTTCACATCTGTAATTTTAGCTACTCAGGAGGCAAAGATCTAAGGATCAGAGTTTGAAGCTAGCCTGGGGAAGAAAGATATATGAGATTTTTTAAATCTCCAATTAGCTACAAAAAAGCCAACAACAAAAAGTCAGAAGTGGGGTTATGGCTCAAGTGGTTGAGAGCTAGCTTTGATTTAAAAACTCAGGAACTGCACCCACACCCCAAGTTCAAGTCCCAGGATCAGCACAGATACAGAATAAACAATGCTTGCATTCATATTCCCTTAGATTTATATGAATATCTCCTGGAGGACTTACTTAGAGAGCTTTCTCTCCCCTAAATGCTATCTTTGTTTGAGAATTAACTGTAGTCATGATTTTTCTCAAACTCAAAGCCTGATTCTTTCCTTATGTCAGTGAACTTAGATCTTGAAATGCTTTCTGGATCTAGGCATGAATTTTAATATTCTAGTGTGCAGTTTCTGGCACTATTTCCCCAGTTTCACTACTTAGAGAATGAATGTTTATGAAGCATGCCTATTAATTTGGAGAAAAGTTGCTTGTTGTTTGGAAAAGGTTACAATAGACAGAGCGGTAAGGGAAACTCGGAGCTCCATTATTTGAAAGTGGAAAACGTCTTCATACTTACGCACTTTTGAAGGGTTAATGTTGTGCTTAAGGAAAGAAAATTTCATAAATTCTTGGATGGTAAGCTTGCACAAAGTATAATGTGAACTAAGTGTCCATTGCAGCCAGTTCTAGAAGTTTCTGGCAGATTGAACTTTCTGGCAGAGTACTGATTGACATCAGTAGTCTTTAAAATTTTGTCAATCCAAAACAAACAAGAATATTAATTATATAACTGGGTAGCAAGACTTAAGAAAAATTAGGCTCTTCTGATATTCTATCTGGCGTAGTGGGGCCCCTAACCATGTTGATTCAGAGTAACATGTGTGTATAATGTGCATGTCTGATAAGGAATGGTATATTTTAAAGCTTGGATAAGGTTCCTATGGAGAAGACCATCAAGGTACTGGAAATATTTTTTTATTTTCTTATAGAGATCTAGTTTCTTTTTTTTTTTATTGTGAGAATACCATACAGAGGAGTTACAATGGGCAAAATAACAAGTACATTTCTGATCAAGCATTGTTGCCTCCTCTGTTTCCCCTTCCCATCCCTTCCCATACCTCCCCGCCCCCCCATCCTCCCTCCACCTCCTACCAAAGTTCTAAAGTTCGTTTTTTGACATAACGACTTGTACATCTCATTGTTGCAATGGGTCCACCTGTATCCCTATTTAGGCGATTTGTTTTTTCCCTTCTCCTCCACAAATTATACCAACATCAAATACAGTGAAAGCAGGAGTTATACCGTGGGGGTAGGGACATACAAAGCAACATAGAAATCATCTTATGGGGTTTCCCTTATGTGCAATAACTAGTATATGTCTGAGTCAAGCAGAAAAGGTCAGATAAGTTGATGTTAGGGGAATGAACCCCAAGATAAGTATTCAAATGGTTTTTTGTTTTTTTTTCCTTTCATGCAATTGTTTCTAGTTTCTTTTTAAATATTTTATATTATCTTTAATTACTTGTACAATAGAGTTGTCATTCACCAAAGCAGTGTATGAATACAATGTATCTTGATCAATGTCACCCCTTTAACATTTTCACCCATCCCTTCCAACCCACCCCTTCCCTTACTTTAATGTTGTGTCATGTATTGACTATTTCCCCATTTAACACTGTGCATAGTGCATCTTGATCTGGGTTACCGCTTCAACATCTTCACCCCCACTTCAGTATAGCCCTTCCATTATATTTCTCAGTATACAACGAATTGTTGCCTGCATCCTATCCCACCCACCTCCTTCATTTTCCTACCACTCTCCCTTTGCCCCCCTCTTCTTTTTCAAGTATCCATTTTTTGGTACTTATTTTATTGGTCTTTTATTTAATCTTTAAGTTGAGCTTCTTTTTTAAAAAAAATTAAGCTTCTTTACTGGATCAATTACATAAGCCAAAAACTTCCCATCAGTCATTTTTTTTGGTAGAAATAACCACGGGCTGCAGGGTAAATGCTTAACTCTCAATTAAATCATCTCTCTCAAGAAAATGTTGTTGATAATTTAGTTCCTATGCATTGTGTGTACATAAATCAGATTTTTCAATTTTCTTTGCATCCTAGACAAGGTCTATAGAATCTCCCATTAAGAACATAACTTGCCCATTTGGGACTTACGAAGATGCCTTAATGAATCACAATAAGAAACATAATACTTCTAATACACTTTACTTTCCTCTAACTTTTCTTCCTTCCCACGTACCTTTGGTTTCACAGAGAACCAGGAAAGATCCAACATTAGAAGTGTAGAGGGACTGGAAAATAGGAGCTCAATTGTAGTATTCATTTAATTTCCTTGATGTCTTCTTAACTGCCCCCCACCCTGTATTTTGTCACTGCTTTTTATCCCCTCAGGAATGAGAGGACAAAGTATTCCAGGGGACAGTGTGTTAAGAACTGATCAGACCTTTATAATGAGTCCAATGCTACAATTAACAAGAAACCCATACTTACACTGGCACCTATGTTCAACTATTTATTCTTGTTTTGAAATTTGTTATTACTGTAATAAAGGTGGTATACAGAGGAGTTACTGTTACCTAAATCAGGTGAAGGTTGCTTTTACTTTTTGGACAATGTCACTCCTTCCTTGCTTTCTCCCAGTTTTTCCCTCCTGGTCAAGAATTTCTGTATTAAATGACAAGGACAGAGAAGATGGAAGACAGTGCTGGTGATATTCATGAAGACCACTATGCGGACAAGGGTTTGGAGCCTGCTACCTTTGGATGGGACAAGTGGGGTTTTCTAGATGTGGCCAAGAGTACTGGGATGTATAGCAACATGACTTGTGTTAAGTTTCTCATCATTAAATATCTCTACGTCTATCTACTCAATGAACTTGTTGCCAAATAATTTCTATTTTCTCAGAAACCAAAAATAGCATGAACATGAACACCAATTACTTCTTGAAGCTTGTCTTTCCCAAACTGATTTTACCCCCTTGTGAAATATGACAGTGGCTAATGTGAACATAGGTTATGAATAGTCTTCCTTCCCTACTATTCTATCACGTACGAACTCAAATGCCCTTTCCTATGTCTCTCCTCTCTTTTTCCCTCTATTTTTCTGAGATGCCCAATGCCCAAACTTTATTAAGGCAGAGAAATCAGTTTTATGGATTTGTTTAGGTTTGAACTTTTAGGGGAGAAAAGTGACTGAAAAGTAACTTTGAATAATGAAGGAGTTACACAAATGGCAAATGAAGTTAAACAAGGACATTTTATTATCCTGGGCCTCTGTCTTATGTCTTCCAAACTCTCACTGTGGGGCTATTTTACTTACATTAGACTGATCATATTATCTGCAAATATCTGCTGATTTTTGACTTCATCCATGTATGATAAAAGGACTTGGAATTTATTTGGTCATGGCTAGATTGTTCTGGTCTCTTGTGGATCTCATTTTCCTGTAGGACCGCTTTTGTCAGCACTGCTGGAAGAGGGAAGTGCTAAACCTCCAGTGTTTCAATTTTAAGAGTTCTAGCCTGATTTATTAAAATAAGACACTAGCATTTTTGAATATAAGTATTTAATAATCTCTATCTCTATCTATCTACCTATTTATCTATCTATCCATCCATCTACCTATCTATTTATCTATTGATGGCCTAGATTTTCTCAGTATTTAATCACTAAAATTTCCTATTTGGATGTTGTATGGAGTTGGTGTGTGTGTGTGTGTGTGTGTGTGTGTGTGTGTGTGTGTGTGTGTGTGTGTGTGTGTGAATCCTGGGGCTTAAACTCAGGGCCTTGGTGCTGTCCCTAAGCTATTTTCGTTCAGTCCTGTCACTTTACCACTTGAGCCACAGCTCCACTTCTGCCATTTTGGTGATTACTTGGAGGTAAGAGTCTAGACTTTCCCTACGTGGGCTGGCATTGAATCATGACCCTCAAATCTCAGCCTCCCGAGTAACTAGGATTACAGGTGTGAGACACCAGTGCCTGGCAACATTTTAAAGGTTATCCCAGTTAGTGATCATAAAGGAGTCAAGGTTGTAATTCATAATTTGCCTTATTTTACAAGGGAGACAAATGAGACTTAGAAAATAGAACTAATACCAAGCTAACAGAACTGATTGAAAAAATGTATACTTAAATGCAGTTTGAATACACAATATATAATATGCAGTTATATAGTATATATACAGTATGGATTATATAGTATGCAAATTAGGAATATTTATATTTTAGAATTTACTGTCAAACTACTTTTTAATTAATTCTTTGAGTATTTAGAATGTATAAATACTATTTTTCCCTCAGCACCTTAGGGAAAATTACAAATCTATAAGGCTCACAGATAAAGTCTTGCAAGCTTCTGCCCCTTCCGTAGCCATGGCTGCCCTTTAATTGATAGTAACAACAAAATTCAGCCACCTAAATCTCCAGCCACCTGCTCAGGTTGAATTGGGGCTAAGACTATGATACAAAAGTGCTATCTTCTTCTCTAAGTTAGGTTTCTAGGGACGACGGCTCCATCTTCTCTACTTCATAGAACTTAATGAGTAAGTATGAGAAAGTCCCATAACTGGAGAAGGTTCAGTGTTCTATGTTGTAGATCACTATTTTTCTTCTTCTATCTTATATAACCGCAAAACAGACAACTTTTCCATACTTCAACAGGAAAAAAGAAACCTCAAATAAATGAAATACACCCAAAGATCTTGCGAAGTTATTCTGCTTTACCTTTGGCAGTGTTGTCTTTCTCCTTCCACTCTATGATGAAGGAAAGGGATACAAATTTTCAGTGAAACATTAGAGTATTTCTCTGACTTTCAAATTCTACAATGGCTCACTTTGAAAATTTTCAGAGTCATTGTTCCAATTTGGCAACTGCTGTACTGACAGGTGCTTTTATTGTTCTTAGTAAACTCTGGGTACATCACTAGATTATTCTATTCCACAGTCTCTTACAGCAGGGCCTCTCCCAGGACTGGTTGAAAAACTCTCCTGGGACCCATGCCTGGTCTGCTGTATGACATGAATTGCTTTTTGTGAACTCCAAGATCACCATGGAAAAACAAAAGAAGGGTCACCTAGAAGATAAGGAGGAGGTAGAGGAGTTGATGTTTACAATGAGGGATATGTGTTAGTTGGACAGAAATTAGGTAAATGAAGGTAGTCCAGGGTCTAGTTACATGGTTCCTTCCACAACTTTCTTCTCTCCCCATCTACTTCTTCCTTCCCTCCCTTCTTCCCTCAGGCCTCTAAAATACACAAAGAATATCAAAGAACTCAAGATTAATTCATGATTAAGTCAATACTAAGGAGAGGCAAGTAACCTTCTACTCCTTATTATCTTGTGACTCATGCTTCAGCTTTAGTAATAATGTTATGTTGATGATTCTTTGAGGGAAATTTGTGTAAGGATTAAATCCAACTGACGACATTTACCTCATGAGTATTTGCAAAAGTCTCAAAAAATCTTTAAAAGAGAAATTTTTAAAATGATCACCAAATGGTTGTCTTGGTTATTCTGAAGAATTACACCTTAATGCAAAACATTACTTTTAGTAATTTTACCTCAGAGTCAAAACAAGTTGGTGAAGAGTGAATTATTACCATTAAAATTGTTTACTCATCCCATTTTTGGATTAAAGGCATTTCATTTATTTTACTTTTTAATATCTTTGTGATCATAAAACAATTGGTATACAGAGAATTTACCATTATTTATTCATCTATCTAATTACATATATTACATATGAATATATTACATATATTGTTACATATAATTGTACAGAGAAGCTTCAATCAACATCATTTTCAATAGTTGCAAACCGATGGAAACATCTTGGTACAAATGAAAATGAACACTCAACATAGAAAATTTTATGGAACAACGGTGAATCAGTACCACGAGGAAGTTCATGTGATAAATACCTACATTTAGAGAAAGGAAGATCTCAAAGAGCATTAATGAATGTTCTTCCACAAGCTAAGCAATAACTGTGAACAGAATGGGACTAATGAGGTGAAATTCCGCGCTGAAAGTCAGTGATTGACAAGCCTACCTCGTTGCCTTGACAACTACTTACTTTCAGTCAGTAAGTCTGGGTAGCTTCTATTTGCAGATGTTTTATCTTTGTCTTACCCAAGGTTAGATATCCCTTTGCATCCCAAAGGAGCCCCTTATGTTAATACTCCATCATACTAAAAGAAGCTCAACCCCCACAAAAAGGTGCAAAGGACCAGGTCAGAGCGCCTCCTGGTGGTGGGAGAGGCAGGTGTACAGTGGAGGGAAAGCTGCGTGTTCTGTGTTTGCCTCATCCTTCATTGTCACTTGCTGGGACCACACTGATCAGTTGTTACATGAGTCCTTCTAAATAAAAGCAGCAAGAAATCTCCCACTCCTGATAATCAGAACTGAACACATGACTTCTTCCATTAAAAAATCATGGGAAGGTAATATAGCTAGTCTTCATGCCCTTGATGTTTCTTCAGAGTAATTTTCCATTCATTCTTCAGCTTCTAGGTTATAAAGGCCTAACTATATTCAGAATTGTCAATCTCATCTCTCTCCTTTCTCAAAATTTCATTCTTACAGGAATAGCCTAGAACAGAGACACCCTTACCATTTTACCATGGGTCAGAATTATTCCACTCTATTTCTGGTTTTATATAGTAGTAACACAAACCATTGCAGAATTGATTATTTAAGATATGTACCAGCGATTTCTCTCCTTATCAACATATTTCACAATGGTTTAATGTTTTCC
Organism: Dipodomys merriami; assembly: GCF_024711535.1. NCBI lineage: Eukaryota > Metazoa > Chordata > Mammalia > Rodentia > Heteromyidae > Dipodomys > Dipodomys merriami. The sequence goes on along the minus strand of NW_027202826.1, from coordinate 28,780,984 downwards.
AAAATAAGTGTGTAATTTGGGAATACAGCAGGTGTTTATCTTTCTTGAGTAATGTAGCCACATGCACAGACATAAGGAGGTAAGCACGCTTCTAAATTGACTTGCTCTAGAGAAAAACATTTTTATAAGAAAAGGGATGTTTTTGTTTGGAAAGCATATTTAAGCACAGTAAAACAACGTTGTATTCACTTACCTTAAATTATCATAGGGACAGCTCATATATCACTTCATAGATGATATCATATAAAATAAATGCTATATTCAGTCATAACACCATTATAAACACAGACTGTTCAGAGAGCATTTTGTGAATCCCTAGATATATATCATTATTAGAAGAGAGAATAAGTCCTTCCAGACCTATTAAGGTGATGACCACCAAAAGGCAAATTTCAAATTGAGAACTTTGTGAAAATTCTTTACCAAATATGGTAGGATCAAGGTTCATGTGTCATTAATATTCACAATGATTTCATTTATTCTAAAATATTTCTGTGTTATTTCTATATACATATACATATGTACATAACAATGCAATGGATAGCACTCTAGTAATAGCACTGGATGTTTGTTTATTAAATCATGAAGGACCATGAAAAATAACTTCATGATATTAGGAGTGAACAATTTTAAAAAGAATTGGAAAATATGTAAAGATGGTCATTTCATCAGAAGAAACTTAATGGCAGGGTTTCGATTACTGCCAATGCATTTATGAAAATAGATGATTCATATGGATGATGCAAATTCATAAGCCTTTCCTGCCTTTCTCCTTCCATTTTTCAGTTCACTAGTGTAGAGCTCACATACTCACTCCATTGAGATGAGCACTTCTGGATAGATATACAGATGTGTGGACACACAGACTTACCTTTCTAGGAGAACCTTAATAAGTTACATAACCTGTACAGAACTTCATTCTCACTGTTGCAAAGGAAATGGTAGAATCTAGAATTAGATACACATCCATTTTGTCAATAAATAGTATTATGTTCAGTTCATCACACTGTGCTAAGTTTGGTGTGTCAAAGGATTTAGAACTCATTCTTAGCAGTTACATAGTAGTGTCTCTCTATTATTCATAACATTTTAATAGCCCATGAAAATGATGTAGTGTAATTTATTTTTGTTTTATTTTATTTCATTGAGGCTTGAACTCAGGGCCTGGCTGCTGTCCTGGAGCTATTTTGCACAAGGCTTGCTCCCTACCACTTGAGTCACAGTTCCATTTCTGGCTTCTTTTTTTTTGGAGGGAGGCGGCTCATAGGGAGGGGGTAGAAGGGAGGGTGGGGTAATTGTAGATAAGGATCTCACAGATTTTCCAACTCAGGCTATCTTTGAACCATGATCCTCAGATCTCAGGTTACTAAGTAGCTAGGATTTCAGGCCATTAGCGCCTAACACATTATTTTAAGACTATATGTTGGCGACTCCAACTTTGAAATGATATCACAACCATTAATCCTCAGAGGTTTAATTGTGATAGTGTTAACTGCTTTTAAAAATGAGAGATTTTAACCTGGCACTGGTGGCTCATGAGAGTAATACTAGTTACTCAGAAGTCTGAGATCTGAAGACCAAGCTTCAAAGCCAGCCCAGGCTGAAAAATCCATGAAACTCTAATCTCCAATTAAGCAACAGGATGTTACAAGTGGAGGTATGGCTCATGTCTAGAGCACACCACTCTAATATAATGAGAGCATAAGGTCAGGGTTCCAGCCCTGAAATGGGTACATAATAAGAGGGTGGGGAGGGAGGGAAGGAGGAAAAAAAAGGTTTTACAAATCTTAATGGTCTCAAAAGATTTCCTTCCCTGATTTTCTCATTACACATGGATAAAGTAATAAAAACATAAAGTTTGAACTAACACATTCTCAAGTATTCTATCAGGAATTCATGTATCTGTCACTATCCAAGTTCCTAAAATCACAGTGATAAATATATGTAATAATATGTGTATTCTTAAAATGTTCCTATTAGACAGGGAAAATAATATACAAATAATCTAAAATAGTATAATAGTATTATTAATAATACCATTATTAATACTATTAATATTAATGATAGCAATAACATTATTAATACTATCAATATTAATAATAGTATTAATAATAGTAATAATACTATTATTATAGTAATAAAATAATTTTTAGGGAAATAGAAATAGACCAGAATATGTTTTACCTAATTATTTTATCTATGAAAAATCTAATGCAAATATCAGACTTAATGGAATGTACTTACTAGCTTTTCCCTTAAAGCTAAAATGAGTACCCTACACAAGCACCAACTATTTAAAAATTTTACATAAGGACTTAGTCATTGTAAGGAACACTTTAATGAAGTAATATTGGAAAAAAAAACACTCATTCTCAGATAAGTAGCTGTGTATTTCAAGAAGTAACTGTCCAAGAATATTACATAAAAAAGAAGGGCAGTCCCAAGGATAGGGTCTTTCCATCCTCCACCACCCTGCAAAAGTAATAACAATAATACTAATAATAAATTCAAAACAAAATAGACCAAGTAAAATAATCAGATTATCTTAGACTTAAGTCCATTGGTAAAAATGCAATCCAGTAATATTCATATAGATTAATTCATGTATCTATCTGCAGTAGCAGTTTAAAAATTACCCAAGAGCCTGTCACTTATGGCTCATGCTTTTAATCCTAGCTACTCAGGAGGTTAAGAACAAAAACAAACACAAGAATAAGTGAAATAGAGTGTTAATTAATGAGAGAAAGAGAGAGGGGCAGAGAAAGAGAGAGAGGGAGGGAGGGAAGGGAAAAGCTTTAAATCTTACTGCTCAACCACAGACCCAGGAAATGTGTAGGCTGAAACTTGAAGAAAAAAGAATATTATATATATATGAATATGTACAGAGTAAATGTATATATTAAAGGATTTTAGTAATGCCAGAACAAGTCCATTTTATTACTATATGTTATCTAATAGTACCCCTTACTTAAGGATAATGAGGAACCCATAATTTCTTAAAGCAAGTTTAAGATTTTAAATTATAACATATAAAAAAATAAATTCATAAGTAAATTTATAAATGAGCCTGGTGATGGTGGCTCATGCCTATACTCCAAGCTACTAAGGAGGTTGAGATCTGAAGATCTCAGTTCAAAGCTACCATGGATGGAAAAGTTAATTGGTTAATTGGAGACTCTGTTTCCAATTAACCACCAAAAAATTGGAAGTGGAGCTATGGCTCAAGTGGTAGAGCACTAGCCTTGAGCACAAAAACTCAGGGACAGCACCCAGGCCTTGAGTTCAAGTTCCAGGATAGGCACAAAAAATGATAAATGAACAAATGAAATTACTTTTATGTACAAGACACTATGTTGAAAACAAACTTTAAAACTTTGGCGGAGAGGGAGAAGTTGGGGAGGTGGGGAGGGAAGGGATGGTAGGGGAAAAATGAAGAGGGTAATAATGCTAGACAGGAAATGTACTCATTACCTGTGTAACTGTAACCCTTCTGTGCAGTATCTTTTACAATAAAAATATATATTGATTGCTTTTTATTTATAAATATAAAATGCACACATACTCTAAGAGGCATGTGTGTGTACATGTTATATTTGTTTGATACAATTAATTGGAAGGCAAAGATTATGTTCAGCTTTCAATCAGGGAAATCAAATCCACACACATGACCATCGGCAGCTATTTACAGACAAGTACACTCCGAAGCACATGACATGGATGTTTAGCTCCTGTCTTAAAATTAAAAATCAGTTCTGGATGTGCAAAAGCTGCTGTATTTTTGTGAGATCCAACCCTCCAAGGGGCTGTTTAATAACAACTTTCTTCTCAAGATGCCTGTGTTATGATTATATGTCACTTATATCACTGGTAAATTGAGGGTAGAAAAAGTGGAATCAGAGAAGAACAAAGATTTAATTTATTGGGATATATAATTCATGCTTAATAAACTGTAACAAATACCAAAGAACTAGTAGCTATAGGAGAACAGAGGCAAAAAGCATCACTTTGCCCCATAATAAATGTTCTTAATTATCCTACCTGTTTCTGCAGAGGCCAGGAGATAATGACAAGTGACAGTTCTTGATTATGAACACTGCTGAATTTGTTAAAAAATAAAAACAACAAAACTGCCATGTAAAAATAAATACTCTTCTGTTTCATGTGAAAAATAATTTCTACAGTGAACCTCTTATTAACTATAATATAATAATAGGTATTATAACAGATATATACTTATAATAATTATATAATAATATAAGAGGTATATTTATATTATTACTATGTTAGTATATATTATAGTTAATATAGTTATATAATAGTTATCTATAATTATATAAAAACTAATATAGTAAACTATAACATAATTATTTCTGATACACACTTCCTACACTTGTGTTACAATCATCTCTTTCAAATTTAAAAATTGAAATTGGCAATTTAAACACACCATGACTTCATGAGGAGTTTTACTTGGGGAGGACATGGCTCAAAAGCTACCATGCCTCAGATGAGAGAAGAGGAAGAGAGGTAGGAGGGAGAAGGAGGAATAGAGGGGCAGGGAGGGAGCAGAAGGAGGGAGAGAAGAAAGGAAAGAAAAAACATATGACAGGAATCATATTTTGTAACTAAGCCTAGGTAATAATCATGTGAACATTCCTTCTGCCAGTGTGGTAGGCAGGTAACAATCATGGCAGCAGATTTTTTTTTGCTTCTTTTTTCTTTTCTTTTTGATCAGTGAAGGGGCTTGAACTCAGGGTCTGGGCACTGTCCCAAGCTTTTTAACTCAAGGCTATTGTTCTACCATTTTGAGCTACAGCATCACTTCTGGTTTCCTGGTGGTTAATTGGAGGTAAGAGTCTCATTGACTTTTCTGCCCAGGCTGGCTTCAAACTGTAGTCCTTAGCTCTCAGCTTCCTGAGTAGCTGGGATTACAGTTGTGAGCCACTGGTGCCCACCAGGCACCCGACCTTTACAAGAAGCAGCAAAAGGTGCAATGCCCCTTAACTCATGTTATTAATTCATGCACTATCCCAACCTGATAAGTATCAGCAAAAGTGTCCATGTGCAAAACCACTCGAAAAGAACTGGCTTGGATACCACTTGCTCCAGAAAACAAGCTCTTGAATCTGCTATCTTGACATAGGACAGGAACTAGAGCTATACTATGCCTTTGAGACACTTTGCACTTAAAGGTTTCTGATTGACTGACCTAGTGGATACATAAGCTAATGAAAATAAGCACACATACAAAAATGTTTAATATTAGTTTTTTTTAACCTCCCGAATCATCTAGAGGATTACTTTGTCTGTTTCTAGGTCTCTTTTGGTGGGTACTCTGCCTGGACAGCCTCTGTGGTGGTCCCAAGGTCCAGGTAGTATTGATCCTGGGGCTGGCAGGACTTTGGGGGATCCACTAGCCCATAGTTGAATTTAGATCGAATCTACCTTTACTTTTTCCCTTTCAAACACACAGAGGACCAAGACTTTCCCAGGAACAGGACTGTCATTTGGAGCCCAGGTGTTCAGATTCAGTCCAGCACTCATCATCTAATTGGCTTAAGCAGATAGCTTCCTTCCTTCTTTTCCTTTTTCCTTCCTTCTTCCTGTCCTTCCTTCCTGTCCTTCCTTCCTGTCCTTCCTTCCTGTCCTTCCTTCCTGTCCTTCCTTCCTGTTCGTTCTTTCTTTCTTTCTTTCTTTCTTTCTTTCTTTCTTTCTTTCTTTCTTTCTTTCTTTCTTTCCTTTCTTTCTTCCTTTCTTTCTTCCTTTCTTTCTTCCTTTCTTCCTGCCTATCATGGGCTTGGAGTTTTTTCTTGGATGCTGTCCCTAGGCTCTTTTTGGGGGGGCGAGGGGGTCCGGTCGTAGGGCCTGAACTCTGGGCCTGGGCACTGTCCTTCAGCTCTTCAGCTCAAGGCTAGTGCTCTACCACTAGAACCACAGCACCACTTCCAGATTTTTTTTTCTGTTTGCTTATGTGGTGCTGCGGAATTGAACCCAGGGCCTCATGCATGCAAGGCAAGCGCTCTAACCACTGAGCCACCTTCCCAGCCCTGCCCTAGGCTTTTTATGCTCAAGGCTGGTCTCTACCACTAGAGCCACAACTGCTTCTTACTTTTTTTGAATTAACATTGGAGAAAAGAGTCTCACACACTTTCCTGCCCAAGCTAGCTTCTCAGTTCTCAGATCTCAGTCTCCTGCATAGCTAGTATTACAGGTGTGAGCCTCTGGTACCCAGTTCAGATATCATTTTTGATATATCATATCAGACCAGAGACCTACAGATTTAGCATTGAAACTTTGTTGATGCTTCAAGTCTGAGCTCAAGACATGTTAAAATGCTCCGAAGACATATGCCAAGATTAATGTATCAGGAGGGCAACCTCCCCCCCACCAAAATCCCAACAGATAGATGGCAATGTTATTAAGTATTTCTTTAAGAATACTTGTTTTTGATTTTGTAGATGACCTTTGGAAATTAAGATGGAACCAAGGATCAAGGAAATGTGGTATATATACACAATGGAATTCGATGCCTCCATCAGAAAGAATGACATTGCCCCATTTGTTAGGAAATGGAAAAATGGAAAAAATTATATTAAGTGAAGTAAGCCAGACTCAAAGAAACATAGGTTCCATGGTTTCCCTTATCTGCAACAACTAGTATATGTTTAGGACAAGCAGAAGTGGTCAAAAGCTATGTACATATGACCATATAACCTGATGCTAAGCAAAATGAACCCCAAGATAGGGACACAAGAGGTTTTATCTTTGTTGCTGTTCTTTTTAATGTACTTATTATAATGTACTATGTGATTTTTTGTTTCTTTTGTATGTTCTTCTCCCATGGTACAACCCCTGTTGTCACTATATTTGATTCTGGTGCCCTTCATCTTGTATAGACATTTTTTTTTATTTGGGGAGGGGAAGGGAAATAACAAAATGCTGAAATAAGGATACAGGATGACCCAGTGTAACAATGAGATGTACAAGACACTATGTTGAAAACAAACTTTACCACTTTGCAGGGGGTGGGGGGGAAGGGAAGAGAGCAATTGGGGAGGTGGGGAGGAAAGGGATGGTAGTGGAAATATAAGGAAGAAGTAATAATGCTTAATAGGAAATGGACTCATTATCTTGCTCATGTAACTCTAACGCCTCTGTATAGTATCTTTACAATAATAAATATATATTACAAAAAAGAAAAAAAAAGAATACTTGCTTTGATAGCTCCTTGAATCCTGAGTCCTTGCAGAGGTCTTAAAAAAAGTAACACTTCTCCTGGTCTAAAAAATTCTGTAGAAGATTTTCTTCCACAATCAAACATCCACACCTATCTGAAATTTTATGCATGTACTTGGGCTGTCAGCCTAAGTTTAACTCTGGCTAAGTCTCCTCATATAGAGAATGTCTGGAATTGGGATGAGGAGAAATGGGGCATGGAACAGGTACAGGCAGAAGCCAGATACAAACACTTAAAAAATTAGGTTCTTTAGAAGCTTGACCAAGAAGGCCAATGTATAAAACTGAAAAAGCCAGAATTCATTGACTTAGAAGCACCTTTTTAGGGTATAAAAGTGAACTCAAGGCTAGCAAGGTTTCTTAAATAATCATCACTAAGGCTACACTAGATGGAAGTTTCTAAGTTGCTCTAGCAGACAGTAGAGGAATAATGAGTGTGAAGGATGTGAAGTTCCTAGAGATAATGAATTATTTGAGGCCAGAAGAAACATCATTGCATTAAGTTACACTAGAAGATGGAGAGGACTTCTAGTTCCATGAAAATTCTCCTGTGTTTATCACTGGAAGCTGACTGGGCAGCAATAAATTCGGGTTGTTGTCTTTCACTTGGATGCGTGTGTTTGGATTTCTTGCAAACTTGGAAGTAGTAACTGGAAGAGGAAGAGTGTGGGAGAAACATGGAATGTTTAAAATTATATCACCCATCATGTTCTCTGGATTCATGAGCTAAAAAGAAGTTCATTAACTTAACAGCACCCCCTTAGCTCAACACATCTGAGCATTCATTATGTCACAATGAGACGAAGATTCTGATCGTTCAATTGAGCAACTTGTGTTGTGAATGTTCAGACTCTGATTGAATGCAAGTCCTAGATAACGAAAATGGATTAAAGGGTGATGAGCATACTTGAAAATCATCCAGGCCCATGCTCATTTCAAGAATGGAAAGATATTTTTTTCTTAGATTGGGGAAAAATGGCATTCCTTGAGTGGAAATTTAACATTTGAGTGAATGTACAAAATTGCTTAAAAAAGTAAAAACAGACAAACAATTCATGACACTTAACACCAAAATCTCTTAACAGCATAAACTACCATGGAAACAGAACTTGCTGCCACATGCTGATTTGTCTCAACTTTGTGGAAATAAAGGAAAGATAGTAAAAGGAAAGCAGGAAGAGAAATATGTCAAAAGAATGCCGGTACTGATGACATGATGTTATGATTGTACAGTACTCCAGAAGTTCATAGTTTAATTTAGTATCTCATCGCTAAATGTTAGTTTTCCAACAAGAACATAGAAAATGCTGCACAAGGAGGTATTCTGAAAAAAGCAGAGTTGCAAAACAAAACAAAATTTAAAAAGCAAACATACAGAAATCCATACTCCAAAATTGAAGGGGGAAGAGTATTGCCCTGTAGAAGGGGAACTTCAAGAAAAATTTCTGAGTGCAGGAGTTATTTACAAAGAACCCAAAATATTTTTGTATGATTTTTATTGTAAAAATGTTGTACAGAGGGATTATAGTGACATGAGCAAGGTAGTGAGTACATTTCCTATGGAACATTATTGCCTCCTCCCTCGTTTTCCCCTTACCATCCTTTCCCTCCCACCTCCCCAAATACCCCCCAATGCCCAAGTTGTAAATTTCATTTTCAGCATAGTGTTTTTGTACACCTCATTGTTACAATGGTTCAACCTGTATCCTTATTTAAGCATTTTGTTTTTTCCCTTCCCTTCCCCAAATTAGAGAAGTGTATATACAAGATACAGGTCACTGACATCAAATACAGTGAAAACAGAGGTTATACTGTGTGGGAGGAACATACAAAGAAAAAAATCACATGGTACATTATAAATACGTTAGAAACAATAGCAAGAAAGAAAAAGATATTTGTGTCCCTATCTCAGGGTTCATTTCGCTTAACATCATCTTATATGGTCATATGTACATAGCTTTTGACCTTTTCTGCTGGTCCTCCACATGTACTAGTTCTTGAAAATAAGGGAAACGATGGGACCTATGTTTCTTTGGGCCTGACTTACTTTACTTAATATAATTTTTTCCAAGTCTTTCCATTTCCTAATAAATGGAGCGATGCTATTCTTTCTGATGGAGGCATAGAATTCCATTGTATATATATATATATATATATATATACCACATTTTCTTGATCCATTCATTTACTGAGGGGCATCTGGGTTGGTTCCATATCTTAGCTATGGTAAATAATTCTGTGATAAACATAGTTGTGTTGGTAGCCTTAGTAAGGTCTTGTTTGTAATTGTTTGAGTAAATACCCAAAAGTGGGATTGCTGGGTCATAGGGGAGCTCTATGTGGAGTCTTTTGTGGAGCCTCCATACTGCTTTCCAAAGAGGTTGAACAAGTTTACACTCCCACAAGCAATGAAGTAGGGTTCCCTTCTGTCCACATCCCCTCCAGCATCTGTTGTTATTAGAGTTCTTGATTATACCCATTCTAACTGGGGTGAGGTAGAATCTCAATGTTTTGATTTTCATTTCTTTTATAGCTAGAGAGGTTGAGCATTTCTTCATGTGTCTATTGGCCATTCTTATTTCCTCTTCAGAGAAGTTTCTCTTTAAGTCTTTCGCCCACTTTTTTTTATCGGGCAGTAGTTTCTTAGAGGATATGTTTTTGGGGGATTTAATTTTTTGAGTTCCAATTATATTTCAGAGATGAGACCCTTGTCCATTGTATGGCTAGTGAAGATCTTCTAATCTGTGTGCTTTCTATTGATCTCGCTAGCTATGTCCTTTGCCATGCAGAAGCTCTACAGCTTCATGCAATTCCATTTATTGAAACTTTCTTTGATTTGTTGTGTTTCTGGGTCTTTTTTAAGAAAATTTCAGCCTGTGCCAAGGAGACCTACTGTTTCTCCTATCTCTTCCTGTAATGTATTCAGGGTGTCTGCTTTTATTTTGAGGTCTTTGATCAATTTGGAGTTGATTCTGGTGCAGGGTGATATATAAGGATCTAGCTTTAGTTTTCTACAGGTGAATAACCAGTTTTGCCAGTACCATTCACTGAAGATGCTATCTTTCTTCCATTCTGCCTTATTGAAGATTAGGTGGCTATAGGTCTGTGGGTTCATTTCTGGGTTTTTAGTTCTATTCCATTGGTCCTCAGGTCTGTTCTTGTGCCCAGTACCAAGCTGTTTTGATTACTATAGCCCAAAATCTTTGTCAAGAACCACAGAGTTGTACATTACAAAGAGTGGCTTTTTACTACATTTTTTTACTATTTGAGTATGACTTCAATACATCTGGATTGATGCTCCCCTCCATCATTCTCTCCCATCCCTTCCAACTGTCCCCTCTCCCTCAATTTTCTTACTTTTGTAGCATATGCATTGAATTTTATAAATGCATCACCTCCTCATTCCTCTCATTATTTGTCTACCCCTATCCTCTAGATCCTATCCCTTATTTGAAGAAAAAGTAGATAGGTATTTCCCAAGCTGAATCTAATTCTGCTGAAAATATATGATGTACCTTCACTAAAATAGAGAATAAATTAAGTAAATAATAAGTAAATAAATGTATGTGCTTACATGGACTAGTATGTATATTGTATTTTTAAGCTGTAAGGAAAGTCTAGAATTGGTGATGTAGCAGTGGAAAGAACATGTATCAGACTTTTTTATATTCCATGATCCTATAAAATAAACAACAGAGCTTCCAAATTCCTTCATAGTGTCAACTTTATTTTTTTCTACACTCTTTCCTTATTCATTTGCCTTCTCTTAAGTTTGCTCCTCAATGACACATTTCCTTGGAATGCATTTTCCTATAAGACACATATCTATTATAAAAGAAATAGAAGAAAGTAGAACATGTATTTATAAGTCAATCTGACCATCTACTCCCTACTTCTCCATCCATATTCTCTTCCATCAAATCTATTTTCTAAGACTCAATGATTTTTAAAAAACATAGTTTTGATCAAATCATTGTTTTGCTAAAAGTTCCTCAACGATCCTCATTATTGAGTCATTCCTAAACTATTTTGTTGTTGTTTGCTTGTTTTGTGCCCATACTGGGGCTTGAACTCAAGGCTTTGTGTTCTTCCTTGATTTTTTGACTCAACTTTGGGACCCTACCACTTAAGCCATACCTAGTTAGAGGTGAGCTAACCAAATAAACAGTTCTTTTTAAGTCTGATTAAAAAAATGTAATGAGAGAAACATAAAAGAGAAATAGGCAATATTTATTTAATTTAGAATCCGAAATATATTGTGTATCATACACCAATTAATTTTCTTTTTTTCCATTTTAATGGCATTCATACTGGGGCTTGAATTCAGGGTCTTGTGCTCTTACATGGCTTTTTCTCTCAAGGCTGTTGCTCTACCACTTGACCCACTAGCTCTGGCTAATTACACATAAGAGTCTAACAGACTTTCCTGCCTGGGCTGGCTTTGAACCAGTATCCTCCTAATTACCTAGGATTCTTGGCATGGCTAGGATTTTCTTAACTGCTTTCTGGGTCCATAGTCTTCCTAGTCATTTTGTTTCCTTTTGGATTTTCTCATACTCAAACATTCTCAATCAGAGCTTCATCAAGAGTTCTCAGATTCCCTAGTAGGCCCTTCTCCCTAGACCTTAGCACCTCCTAAACATGGATTTTGTGTCATACACTCAGAGTCCTCTGGCTTCTATGAAACTCTTTCATAATGATTGTTAGGTTAAAGGGCACAAGGCCCCATCACATGCCAGGACAAAAGTCCTAGGGGAATGTGGCAAGTGCCCCCAAAATGAGAGCTGCAATTCTGTACATCAAAGTTCTCTGTAGCATCACAATGTGCTAGCCAGTGTTCAGAGACTGTGAGACCTAAGTCTCACAATGCCACGTTCCTCACAACAGCTGAAAACCAAAAGCCAGCAACAAACTAGATTATAGGTGTGGGTCACACACCTCTTTCCACAGTATGCTTTTATTCATTTGTTTCTGACAGATACCTTTCCACCAGTGTTATTATAACAGAAAATCATTATTACTTTGGCCTGAAAATCCAGGGGCTTTTCTGTAAGTTAAAGAATCCCCATAGATAGTTCTTTCTCTTTAGACTTAGAACCCATAGCTTGGAGTTCATTTTGATCAGCATCATTTTGTTTGGTCACGTGTACATAGCTAGTGAGCTAATGTCGTGCTCCACTACAACTACGGTAGACATAGACTAATTACTACAAATGAGGGAAACCATGGGACCTATGTTTCTTTGGGTCTTTCCATTTCCTAACAAATGGGGCAATGTAATTCTTTCTGATGGAAGCATAGAATTCCATTGTATATATATATGTATATACCACATTTTGTTGATCCATTTACTGAGAGGCATTTGAGTAATGCTAATTGAAATGAACTCCAAGATAGGGAAACAGGAGTTTGTTGTTTGTTTAATGTACTGTGTGAAGTTATTTCTGTTTTCTTTCATTTTTTTTCTTTTTGTTATTCCTTGTTGTGACTGTTTTTTATTTTGGTACCCTTAGTCTTGTATATTCATTTATCTGATTTGGGGAAGGGAGGGGAAATAACAAAATGGTGAGATAAAGGGCGAAGGGTAAACTACTGCAACATTGGTACTCACAAGACACGATGTTGGAAATGAACTTTACAACTTGGGGAGAGGGAGTAGAAAATGGGAGAAAGGGGCTGGGAAGGTGGCTCAGTGGTAGAGCACTTGCCTTGCATGCCTGAGTCCCTGGGTTCGATTCCTCAGCACCACATAAGCAAAAAGAAAAAAGCCAGAAGTGGTGCTTTGGCTCAAGTGGTAGAGTGCTAGCCTTGAGCTGAAGAGCTGAGGGACAGTGCCCAGGCCCAGAGTTCAGGCCCCACGACTGGACCCCCCCCCAAAAAAAAAAGAAAATGGGAGAAAATGGGAGAAAAAAAGAGGGAGGGGATAACAATATTTGATAAGAAATATTTGATAAGAAATGTACTCATTACCTTATTTATGTAAATGTAACCCCTCTGTACATCAACTTTACAATTAAAAGATGCTTTTTGTTGGGTTTTAGAAATTTCTCAATAATAGCCCAAAGGAGAGTATAAAGAGCGAGCTAGAGAGCTAGTTAGTGAGCCAGGCGGCCCCATCTGTAAAGGGCTTTGCTGGTGTGTATAGGGATTTGCTGAAGTCCACCTCACTCTACCTAGGAGACTGAGACTGGCTCAGCCTCCTCTATTTCCTCAGATGGGAGTTTTGACCTGCCCTGCCCTGCCCTTTCTTCTACCTATGGCCTGAGTGCTGTCTCTGAGCTTTTTTTGCTCCAAGCCAGCACTCTACCACTTCTCCCACAACTTCACTCCCAGGTTTTTAGGGCCTAATTATAGATAAGGGTCCCATGGTCTTTTCTGCCTGGGCGAGCTTCAACTGCTATATTCAGATCTCAGCCTCCTGTGTAACTAGGATTATAAGCATAAGCCACTGGTGGCAAACAGGAGTTCTTTCTTGAGATAAAGAGGCTATTAGATATGAATGAAGCTGATGAACTATGAAAAATACATGGGTTTCCTCTTCGTTGACTTGACTCTTGTTAAATAAATGCTCTACACTAGGCCATTGTCCTCTTCTCTCCTCTTTTAAAATGACTTATTCTTTGTATAAAAATGATCTTATAATTCAGAAACTGCCTGCAGGCTGTGAGGAGGGACAACTGTGACATTTGCTTCTTTACTTTTGTCTGCTTATCCATCCCTGTTCCTTTTGGTCTATCTGATATAAAATTCCTTTTTTTATAGTTCTAGTTTTTCTTTGTTTTGCTATCTAGTTGGAGAAGGTAATTCTCCATAAATAGAGGTAGTTCTTCATAAATAGAATCAGACACATTCTTGATGTGGATCATTTTAATTAAATGTTATTTTTGCGTGTGTGTGTGTGTGTGTGTGTGTGTGTGTGTGTGTGTGTGTGTGTGTGTGTGTGTGTGGAATCACCGACTTATAAATGACAGCTTCCATTTCCACAGACCTTCTGCTAGGGGAATGAATGTTCTTTGAGTCTATTATCGAAGCATTTAGAACAGAGTTTCAGGAGAGGCCCAGATGTTCTCTGTCTGTCTTTAATTGAGGATTGCCAGTTGCTCAGTGGGTGGCTTTTGGCAACTGCAAAGCTACTCCAAGACATAATTCCACCATATGCAAAATGTTGTGCCTTTAAATGTACTTTGTAACTTCATGAGTCTTGAGTCAGCAGGCTGGAAAGCCACAACTTGCAAATCTGGGGAAATACTTCACAGCAAAGGGATTGTTTGCCAGATGATAAACTTTTATAGTTCGTCATCATGAGACATTTGGTTAAATAAAAATCTCAAGAAAATTCTTTTTCTCATTCTCGTTTATCCCTGGCCACATTATGTCTAATGGAATGACTTAGTTTTGAGTTCACAAAGCATTTTTTTTTTACTGTTTTTTATACTTATTCTTTCACTTTCTAGGATATTTCCACAGAATATCTCCCCAGACACAACAATTACCTATTTTGATCTGGGGAGTTTCATAGTCCTTGCTTGATATCCCTGGATGGAAATTCTGTTTTTTCATCAGAGCATTCAGTGGTTAGAACAATAAATGATAACTGGTCTTTGCATTATGAACATCTCAAGACGGAAGAAGGCCCTTGTCCTACAACCAGTACCATATTGAAATCTTTGTGCTACTAAAGGGGCCCGATGCATGTTGATAAGTCTCCTATGTTATTATATAAGGTAATTTGTGATTTCCCCAATTGTCTCTGAGGTGCACATGCATAATCCTGTTCACAGTACAGTGTACAAAACATGTAGTTTTATGTTAAGCAGATTTATATTTAACTCTTGGCTGACAGCACAGCTCAGCTGTGAGGCACAGTATGAGACACAAATGCATGGATACACTTTTCTCCATTTCCTAGCTTCACAGAAGTATAATTCTCCTTGACATCATTCAAAGAGGATGTCGAATGAGAACGTTCTGTTCCTTGTGTACATATATATATATATATATATATGTTTCATATATGCCATATAAAAAGTGTGTTATATCCCATAACCAAAGGCACAGAAGATGAAAATGTAAAGTAATGAAAGCTATGCCATATTTAATAAGATAAAGTCATCAATATACATTTTATATAACTGATACATATATGCAGATATGTTATCATGAAAATGAAATGGTAATATATTAAAGCATCATTATACAGAGCACAAAGTAAATGCTCATTCATATTAGCTAATATTATGGAGTTGTGTTTTATAAATTTAATATAAGTTAAGCATAAATTTTATGGTTAGTCAACCTACTCAGATTTTCATGTAATTTAACCACTGTAGACCTGATAGTATGCCCATTAACACTAAAGTGGAAGTTCTAAGTCTCATCATACTGTTGTTAATTAATTTAGTGCCAGTCCTGGTGCTTGTCCTTAGGGCTTGAGCATTCTCCATAAGCTATTTTGTGTTTGTTTTTGTTTTTTTTTGTTTTTTGATTTTTGCTCAGGGATGATATTCTACCACTTGAGCCACACTCCACTTCCAGCTTTTTGGTGGTCAAGAATCTGTGATAAGAGTATCATAGACATTCCTGTCCTGGCTGGCTTTGAACCATGATCCTGTAATCTCAGCTTCCTAAGCAGTTAGGATTACAGGCTTGAGTCACAGAAGCCTGGCTCTGTTTCTATCTTGGAGAGACTAGCAGTTGTGAGAATCAGAATCCACAACTGTCTAAAGGTTAGCACATGTTGAACAACTCTGAATAGATTTGGAGTGTGTTTGGAAGTAGGTAATTAGGATTCTTGTCTAGCTTTGTGATAGAAGCAAAGCACCACTAAGTCTGTCTGCATTTGCTTCTTTATTAAACCAGGAGGCAGATTGTTAAACCTCAGCGTGGAGATGAGGCCAACAATTCAGCTAATTTTCCCACTCCAGGTCACACAAGCAGTAGCTTCACTGACCTCAGGGGCTTGTTCATATGTGGAAATAGAAAATCTCAGGGACTATCATTCTTATGGCCTCCCATTTCAAATACAAATGTTTGAATTGTGATCCTTGGAAAAGCCAATGGTTTTGATGTGTGGGCTACATAGATCTTTGCTTTGCTCAGCAGCAAGATTCTGACTAGGAGCTTATATAAACCACGGAGAAGCTATTTCCCCCTTCCCATCATTCCACAGCATCAAGTTGTACATTCCTGGGGAAGAGATGGGCTTGGTGCTTGCTGTACTTGACAGAGGAGTAGCCAGTGGCACCAGAGGCTCATCTGTGGTTCTCCCCTGAATTGTGAAAGGGGCTCCCTTCTCTTTGCTTTGGTCTTGACAGTTAAACTAAGCTGTCCTGGCAGTATTGGCCAAAGAAGCTCTGGTTAATTAAATCTTAGTCCTGTGCCAGCAAACTATCTCTGATTTCTACTTTCACCACTATTTATATCTTGTTACAAGTCTGTTTTCCTGTAGATCCCACTCTAGCAAAGAAAAAAATGCTTACATAGAATGCTGTGTGGTTCAAATTCCTTATAGTTATGGTTAAAAATGATTTAGCCAGGCATCAGTGGCTCACGCCTGTAATCCTAGCTATTCAGGAGGCTGAGATCTGTGGATCACAGTTTGAAGCCAGCCCAGACAGGAAGTCCATGAGACACTTATCTCCAATAAACTACTCACAAAAGCTGGAAGTGGCACTGTGGCTTAAGGAGTAGAGCTTTCACCTTGAGCAACATGAAGCGCAGGGACAATGCCCAGGCTCAGAGTTCAAACCCCAGGACAGCAAATAATAATAATAACAACAACAACATTAATAATAAAAACAATGTTGATTTAGTCATTGACAAAGGAAAATGAAAGAGAGAAAATACATTTCTGAAAATAGTTGGTATTGTATACACCTTAGAACTGAACTATACATTTTTATTTTCTTAAACTTGAAGTTATAGTATTTTCATTAATATTTAATTTTAATAATACCATCACCTGAACATTGGGGGTGGATTTATGAAGGTTAATAAACCTCTATAGAAATTCTGTAGCACAAAATCTAGTTAAGTTTGTATAAATCTTAGGCAAAGAAAACTGTTATAAGAACAAAAAACAAACAGTTGGGCTGTCAGCCCATGGGTTGTCAGAGAACATGTAAAGATTGAGTAAGATTCAGATACATTAGTCAATCAGGGAGGCAATTCCAAGTGTGGAGACCTGTGATCCTAGATTTAAAAAAAAAAGCCAAATTATGACAAAGTACACCAATTTAAAGAAAAAAAATACTGCATCATACAAATTTAAAAATGCATTTCTTGCTCAGTACTTTATTGTGCTCATCCTTTGGTTTTTAGGTCTATCTTTAAATGACTTAGCCCTCTGTGTATTTTAATCAGTTCAAGAAAGTTAATGGATACAAACACCAAGTTATTTACTTTTTTAAAAAAGAGGCCCAACCACTGGTCAATTTATTGACAAAAATATAATCAGTAAAGTTTTTGTGCCCATGCACCCAGCTACCTCCTAAAAGAACTGTGAAAAACAGCTTATACTGAGACTTCCAAGAACTGAATATCTTGAAAATATGTCTTACCTAAAATATTGTCATTGTAATTGATTCTTATGAACAATAACTTGGTCTTAAGTATAATATTGATACATTAGAATTAAATTACAATTTAGTTTCTCACAACATAGTGCTGACCAACAATTTCTAATCTTCCTATATGTAAACACACCAAATTGAAAAAATATAGAAAAAATATGTATCTTCTACATCTATAGATACAGATATATCTATAGACCTCATATCTAGTAGTTAGGAATAAACATAAATACATAAATCTTTCATACATTCACACAATTATATCTGATTATACCATAATCTTCAGATCATTTCTTAATTAAAAGCAAAAATGGTTGATTTAATAAAGCTGCCAGGTCATTTCTTAACTTCATTAAAAAAAATCTGTTTTTTTTTTTTTTTTATTCAGCAACACTTTAGTTTCAAATACTTTTCTGTCATTATATCTTGGAATATGTTTTTTTGTTAACGATTTTGTGCCTTAATGACATTAACTCTTGTTAATTTTATGCCTTTTTTGCTATGAATTCTGATACAATTTGGTACATTTCTTAAGCTAATGTACATTTTAGTTTTTATTCATATCAATGAAGATTTAAGGGCAGAATTTAAGTTTACATATTCTCTCCTATTTTGGGTAACTGCATAAATGTAACATTTGTTTTACAGGCTAAACAGTCATAATTTCACTAAAACAATTTCATATAAAAGTGCTGTGAATAGTACTATTGAAATTGTTTTAAAGATTTCATCCTTACACACATAACTATATGTATATATTGTATATATTTCATGCACGCATATAATGTTTCCTGGATAAAATTTATGTGTTTTACAATTCATGTATGTACAGTGTATGATATAACTAGCTTTAGTGATTTGTAAGGGTGTTTCAAAATAATTATTTTAAAATAATTTCTCTACAGAAATATATCTTTCATTGTAAAGTGGCAAGTTTGTTCTTCAAAAACGTTCTTACAAAACTGCCAATCTACATTTCTCCTTTGTAGATTGTCTGTTTCAATTATTTTATCAAATGAATTAATAAACTACTGTTTTTTAAAATAACTATCACCAAATTTATTGAACATAATGTAATAATGTTACTCTTACATGAATCTAATGTCTTCTCAGTTTTGTTTTGTTTGCATACACACACACACACACACACACACACACACAAACACACACACACACACACATATATATGATACCTGTGTGTAACTCCTGCAGAATGCTACCATTTATTTATTATTTTATTGTCTTAAAGTAGTTATACAAAGGAGCTGCTATTTCACAGAGCAGTTTATGATCACAATGTATCTTGATCAATTTCACCCTTTAAACATTCTTCCACTCTTCTGCTACTCATTCTTTCTCCCACTCTTCCTAATTTTGTAGGATATATACATACATATATATGGAATACATATACTTCTTATTATAGCATAAAATTTTATGACTTTTGGGTTGGATGAGGTTACTGTAATTTCAGCACTTGGAAGGCTGAGGTAGTAGGATCTACAATTAATCAGCTTTGATGACCTGGGCTTTACATACTTGCTTGGATTTTTCACTCATGATCGACATTTTATCATTTGAGTGATACCTTCAGTTCAGCTGTTTTTTTCTTTCTTCTCACTGATTAGATAATCTCATGTACTTTTACGCCCAGGAGGGCTAGCTGCAAGCTATAATTCTCACATCTCAGTTTCCTGAGTAGCTCAGATTATAGGCATGAGCCGTGGATTTCTGGCTGGATCTAGGGTTTTATGTTAGGCAGGCTGGGTTACATCAGAAGTCCCTATCCCCCAAACAAATAAATTCTGTCTCTTAAAGAAGCAGGAACAAGAAAGAAAAGCACAGCCACTGACTTGGTCTTTGTTTCTAGTTTGAGAAGAATGAAGGCAAGCTGAGAAATATGGAACTCCTAGGAAAGCTGACCAGAAAAGAAACAGTGCAGAGGAAGGAAATTAATTTGTTTTGTTGCACAATGTCATGAGGTGAGGGCACGTCAGCTCCTCATAGCCACTTTTGGGGTTCAGACATGAGTTTTTGGTGTAAATAGAAGAGGTAGGCACAGAGGGAAGAAACTATTCATAAAGAGTCTAGTTTTATGTTTGGTCTGGGTAGTCATGAGCACAGTTTTAGATTTCGAGAGAAACCGTTATTGCTCTCATAATTTTTCAAGGAGCAGTCTGGATTTTACTAGATGATTCCTCCAGCGTCAGGGTGCAGCCTGGCGGTTACAGGTAAATGCCCTCCTTTGGGAATGGTCTGGCCTGCAAAAAGACTCTCATCTTTCTCAAGGGTCGTTTCAGTGTCTTGTCAGAACTGAACTTTCAGTTCAGTCTTTCCTGGAGCCCCAGGTGATTGTAAAGTGACCGAGAGAGAACAGCTTAGAGAAAAGCAAATGCAAACAAAGGCAAAAATGCCAAGATTTTCTTTTGCTTTTAGTTAATTTGTGGATCCAAGTAGGGAGCCAATGTCCCTCAGCATAGTTCAAATATTTATTGCAAATTTCTTTTCTATTTTTTTCTTTTCTTTTCTTTCCTCCCTATCTCTTTACTTCTTCTCCCTCTTTCCCTCCCTTCAAATCCTTCCCTCCCTCCCTCCCTCCCTCCCTTCCTTCCTTCTTTCCTTCCTTCTTCCCATCCTTCCTTCCATTCTTCATTCCTTCCTTCCTTTCCTTCTTTCCTTATTTACTATTGTTGAGATTGGAACTCAGGGCTTTGAGCTTGATTGTTGGCACTCAAACTTGAGTCACACCTCCAGCCAAGGATTTTTGCTGACTATTTTGGAGATAGAGTACAGTAAACTTTATGCCTTTGCTAGCCTCAAACCAGGATCCCTCAGATTTCAGCACAATTATTCTTTCAATAGACTGACTGTGGATTGTTTTTATGATGAAACTGACAGCATTACCCTTTGGGGTTTGAGTATTTACTGCGATTGTTTATGAAAAATTCGTTCTGCTAGGTTCAGAGCTCAGGTGACTTGTAGGTCTGGAAGATTTAATTACAATACTGTTTCCTCTGAGACCTTGAAATATCTTCCTCTATTTAAAGGATTCTCTGCTCTTCCCTATCATTCATGGCTAACTACTGTCAATCAATACATATTTATACTGTATTACACTATTCTTGCCTTTAAAATACTATTTTTTCATGCAAATTCATATTTCAAACAGGGGCACTTGAACTGTATTTTTAGAAATTTTAAAATAATTCTTATTAACAAAGAATTGCTTGTTTGGTTTATCCAGAAAGATATATATATATATATATATATATATATATATATATGCATATATTCTCATTTAATTTCAAGATAATTTTGTTTCTATAAAATTTCTCAACACAGGTGGCTCCACCTATAATCCTAAATCTCAGGAAGCTGAGATATGAAGATCATGGTTTGAGCCAAAGTGGGCTGGAAAGTCTCTAAGACTCTTTTTTCCCATTAACCATTAAAAAGCCAGAAGTGGAACTGTGGCTCAAATGGTAAAGTACCAGCCTTGAGTGATAAAGCTAATGTGTAGAGTCAAGGCCTTGAGTTCAAGCCCCAGGACTGGTACACATACACACAAAAATATTTGGAAGTTTTTTGTCTTCATTTATAATTTTTTATATGCCATTCCACTGCTTCTGATCTTTGCTGTTTCTGATGTGAATTAATTGTTAATTTGTTCTATATGTGTAGAGTTGGATGTATCTAAATATGTGGTCAAAATGTGCATGCATATTTTTGAGCTTCTTCACTGAAGTTCCTTTCTTTAAAAAAAAAAAAACAAACAGAATTTCAGCCGGGCGCAGGTGGCTCACGCCTATAATCCTAGCTACTCAGGAGGTTGAGATCTGAGGATCACGGTTCAAAGCCAGCCTGGGCAGGAAAGTCTGTGAGACTCTTATCTCCAATAAAAACCATTAGAAAACCAGAAATGGCATAGTAGCTCAAGCGGTAGAGTGCTTGCCTTGAGCTGAAGAGCTGAGGGACAGCGCCCAGACCCAGAGTTCAAGCCCCATGACTGACAACAACACCAACAAAAAACCCCCCAAAACCAGAATTTCTTCTCATTCTCTACAATGTCCTTTCAGTGGTCAAATACAAACTTTCTGCCTTTCATTGGCACTTTCTTTTCCTTCAAATAGTTAATTTTATATGTTATTTAGAGTAGACACAATTGTTTTCTGTATGTCTTATATATCAAACTGTCAACATCACTATTAATGAGGACTAACATTACTGTATTTTATATTCATTTTATTCCATAAATATTTGAGCTTGTTTTTATCTCTATTATACTAGATTGGGGGCATACCCTGAAAGCTTAATGACAATAATTAAAATGAAAAATAATTTTTATAATGTTTTCCTTTATGTCTTGCAATAGAAGAGGCAAAGCAGTAGTGACTTTCTGCTTAAATCCTTAAACTAAACTGGGGCATACAAGAATAATGACTAAAATCGACAATAATTGAGGAGAAATCTAATATTTAAGCCTGTTAGCCTACTGGAGCCCACGAAAATTCACTGGGAATTTATTTAGAAACATATTTTTATATTGCATTCAGCTCTAATCTTTGCTTCCTTTTTCTTAGAATCCTACATGCAAGCATTTTATTTATCTCTTTTGAGACAGGTTAGATATTTTTAATGGGCAACTTAATAAATAATGAACGTTTAATACCCTTTGAACAACACCTTGGCAGTTTTTATATTCTCATAGCATATTTTCACGTTTACATAAAAGCATGAAGCTTTGGTATGATGACTTGTTTTGTATTTAATGTTTTCACTGCTTCCCAATTCCTAGTAGAATGTGTAATGAAATAAAATTTATATAAGTTGGAAAACATTTAAATTACTTTATTGAGCTCAGCATGTGGTTTTCATTCTTCCAAAATTTAAATAAATCTCCATATGTTCTCTTATTTGGGCATCTCTGATTAACTCTTCACACAAAATGCAGATGAACACAATATATGTGTGCAAGTTATTAAAGTTCCATTAAAAGTTCACCTTCTCATTCCAATGTGATTTTGGAGTTGAAGCTCATTTCTCAGGATGTGATTCTGTCCAAATTCAGAGCAGCTAAGTACTGCTAATATCATCAGCTACAAAGAACTTAACAGTTTATGGGATTCTCACCCAGGACATATTGATTCAAAATGTCCTTACCCTTTATGTCTTTATACTAAGGCTGCCAGCACAACTATGTTTATTGCAGCATTATTTACCATAGCTAAGATATGGAACCAACCCAGATGCCCCTCAGTAGATGAATGGACCAAGAAAATGTGTCACACACCCCCCCCCACACACATATGTATATGTATATATATTATATAATAGAATTCGATGCCTCCATCAGAAAGAATGATATTACCTCATTTTTAGGAACTGGAAAGACTTGGAAAATTATATTAAGTGAAGTATGCCAAGCCCAAAGAAAGATAGGTCAATGGTTCCCTTATTTGCAATAGCTAGTACATGTGTAGGATCAGCAGAAAAGGTCAAAAGCTGTGTACATATGACCATATAAGATGATGTTAAGCAAAATAAACCCTAAGATAGGGACACAAATATGTTTTTCCTTTCTTTCTTGTTATTGTTTCTAACATATTTATAATGTACCATATGATATTTTTTTGTATTCTCCTCCCCCAAGATATAACCTCTGTTTTCACTGTATTTGATATCAGTGATCCGCATTTTGTATATACACTTCTCTAATTCAGGGAGTGAGAGGGACAAAACAAAATGCTTAAATAAGGATACAGGTTGACCCATTGTAATAACAATATGTACACAACACTATGTTGAAAATGAACTTTACAGCTTCGCGTGGGATAGTTGAGGTGGGAGGGAGAGAAGGGATGGTAGGGGGAAAACAAAGGAGGAGGGAACAATACTCAATAGGAAATGTACTCATTACCTTGCTCATGCAACTGTAACCCCTCTGTACAGCATTTTTACAATAAAATCATAAAAAAGAAACGTTTCTAAGTTAACTAAAAAATGTCCTTACTTTTTAACAAAATTGTCTTCGATGTTAGGTGCTCTCTCAGCTTTTTTGCTAAAAGCTGGTGCTCTACCATTTGAGTTATACTTCCAATTATGATTTTTTGCTGATTAGTTGAGGACATGAGTCTCATGAACATTCTTGCCTGGGTTGGCTTTGTATGTCCCTCCCCCACAGTATAAGCCCTGCTTTCACTGTATTTGATGTTGGTATAATTTGTGGAGGGGAAGGGAAAAAACAAATCATTTAAATAGGGATACAGGTGGGCCCATTGCAACAATGAGATGTACAAGTCGTTATGTCGAAAACAAACTTTACAACTTTGGTGAGGGAGGAGGATTGGGTGGAGGGCGGGGGAGGATGGGAAGGGATGGGAAGGGGAAACAAAGGAGGAGGCTACAATGCTTGATAAGAAATGTACTCATTATCTTGCCCATGTAATTGTAACCCCTCTGTACAGTGTTTTCACAATAACACACACACACACACACACACACACACACAAAACTGCAATCTTCAAATCTCTGTTACAAGAGGCATAGGTAGCTTAGATTGTAGGCTTGAGATACCAGCACCCAGCTTGTCCTTAATTTTTGAAGTAGAGGTATAGGAAGAATTCTTCTCTCTTTGGATCGATTTATATTCATTCTATTTGATACTTTGGTTTTATGATTTTTTTAAAATAGTTTTTCATATGTGCTGAATTTCAAATTTCAGGATGCTAGTTTTCTCTATTAACTCCCCTAAAAATGCTTTCATGCCCAAAAGTAAGTGAAAATAAAATGTGAATTTTGTTTTTCTTTGTATTTTGGAAAACACTGCCATAAAAGTTTACTACTTAGAAATGGATAATTTTGAATCATATATATATTGTATATATATATATGTATATATATATAGATAGATAGATAGATAGATAGATAGATAGATCGATAGTAAAAATACTGTACAGAGGGGTTACAGTTACATGAGTAAGGTAATGTGTACATTTCCTATCGAGCATTGTTACCTCCTCCTTTGTTTGTTTTTTTCCTAGATAAATGATCATCCCTATTTGAAAGGATAATGTTCAAGAATTTAGTTATGTCATTAAAAATTAATAAAGAAAATTTATAAATGTAATTTTTCTAAATTTAAGTCCTTATTTGTTTCCATTTAGCATATGGGAACCCAACAAGAAAAAGAATCTACTTCTTTAAACATTTTCTCATTAAATACTCAGTTGCTCTTCTTACATGATAAAGAGCTACAAAATTTGTACAACCTTTTTCTCTCCATACAAAATTCATGAGCATGCAGGCTCGCAGTTACATTTTTATGTCAATGGTAAAGGAGATAAATTTGAACTCATTGAGAGCATAAGGTCTAATAATTTAAAAGCCGATGAACTGGAATCCCAACTCCTTCTCATTACAATAGAGGGAAATAACCCTTCTAGGACTTCATATTAGATCAGATGCTTCAAGCTCGTCCACCAGGTGACAGGCTGAGTTCAAATATAACAGCAAAGATTTTTTTTAAGTGATTGTTCCATCACTTATATTTGTAATCTACCCAGCAGACTAAGATCTGAGGATGACAGTTCAAAGCCAGCCCAAAAAATAAAGTCTGTAAGACTCTTATTTCAAAATAACCAGAAAATTCCAGAAGTAGAACTCTGCCTCAATAGCAGAGTGTTACCCTTCAGAAAAAAATAAAAATAAAAAGAATGAAATAGAGAAGCAAAGAGACCACTCCCAGTCCATAAAATTAAGCCCTAGGAACAACACACACACACACACACACACACACAGTGGTTGTTCTCATAATATACAGATTTGTTTAACAGGATTTTCTTGATATTATTTCCTTTGAAGAATGAAAAGAAGGAGACAGAAGGATGTTAAAGATCTTCGACGTTAGAGTACTTACCAGAGTTCTTTCCTTTTTTTTCTGCCAGTCCTGGAGCTTGAACTTAGGGCCTGGGCACTGTCCCCTGAGCTTTTGCTCAAGGCTAGCTCTCTACCATTTGAGCCACAGTGCCACTTGTTGCCTTTCCTGTTTATGTGGTACTAAGGAATAGAACCTAGGGCTTCATGCATTATAGTCAAGCACTCTACCATTAAGCCACATTCTCAGTTCCTCCAAGTACTTTTTTATTAGGAAATAAACATCTGGATGATTTCCTGTGAAAATTCCAGTGAGATATACTTTATTTCCATCAGCATCTCTCATCACCACCAGGTGTGGCAGATAAGTGAACATTATCTAGAATCACCCCTGTAAATGAGATGGAGATAAGATATCATGGAAAGTTTGAAAATGTTTTCAGTCTTAGTGACAAATCTTGTATATTGAAGCTGGTTAGAGAAACCAATGATTTGTCTTATTAACTACAGATTTTACATATAAAAAGTAATATTTTTTACAAATGATCCTGGGTAAAATATGCTGTTACTATAAGTAAATGGAAACACTTTTTTTACTAATAAATATGTATTTATTTATCTCTATTATTTATTTCCATCTATTTGTCTCTATCAGAGCAAAAGTTTTGTCTTTCAACATTGTTAAGTTATGAGTGCAGATTCAGCCCCATGTCAAGATTGTGTTAAGCAATTTTAAAATAAGAACCAACTGTCTTTAATTACAGTATCCTTTTATGACTGAAAGTGATATCATGGTTTCTGACTCTTGCTTTAGTTACCAGCTTCAATTCTTTAAAAACATCTAGTTCTAAAATAAAATTCCACATAAAATAATAAGGGATCTTTGAGGACCAAGCAAGTCTTCTGGAATTGTTATATTAGAATAGATGTTTATGATATTGCTTTTCCTACATGGTATAATAAGTATTCCCTCATGTAGAGCAGGTGGTTAGACTGTCTTCTTTAAAATTCTTAGGATTTTCAATGATGTGAAAGTTCAATGAGAAAACAAGGAAGAAAAACCTCTTATTTCCAGCTCCTATGGTGTGGAGTTCTCAGTGTCACATATTTCTTGAGAACTCATATGAAAAAAATTTGGGGCAAATGAATCCCGGGGCTTCTTGTGATGAGTGTGGTAGGTGTATAATACATCAATAATCACAGAACAGAGAGTTATAGCGAGTCAGAGGTGTGGGTTATATGACTGTATGTGGATGTGGATGTAGATGCAAATAAAGTAACTAGAGGTTACATGTCTGCCTTTCATCTGATATACTGGGGAATTGTGTGACTTACTTTTTAAGATGATGCAATTCCACACCACAATAACTCTGAGTTTACCTTCTATCAGAAGACCATATCATTTTAAGTTGAAGGTAGAGAGGCTTAGTGAAATGGTGATTCACCTTCATAAAACATATGCTAAGACAATTTTTCTAATGTTTATTAAGTTTATTAATGATGTCTAGTATAGTTTTGGAAAATATTCTTAGCTTTCAAATAAAAATGAATTTCCTCCATTTGAAATGATTTCTAGAGTGGTCCTTTCTATAGTTTTTCACTGACTCTCCACTTAAAGACAGGATAAAATGTACTAATTACCCTGATAATACCTACCAATTCTTTGCATCATGTATGTGAAAAATAGAATTGTATTTTACTTTAGGATAAATTACAATTTAGAAAGTGGAAAAACGCAAGGTTTAAGTATAAGTAGACTAAGTTTACATTCTCTCCAATACTATATTAGGGCTTCCTTTTGGCCACATTGTTTGCCTCACAGCATCTGTTGTTGTTTGTTTTCTAGATAATGGCCATACTAACAGGGGCAAAGTGGAATCTCAGTGTTGTTTGAGATGCGTTTCCTTTATGGCCAGAGATGTTGAGCATTTCTTCTTGTGCCCATTGGCCATTTTTACTTCTTCAGGGAAGATTCTTTTTACTTTACTATCTCATTTATTAATTTTTGAGGGTTTATGTTTTTTGATGTCTATATATTCTGGATACTAGTCTAGTATCTGATGTGTAGCTGGCAAAAATCCTCTATCATTCTGTAGGCTGTCTTGTTATCCCTAAAGATTACAAACCAGGATACAATAAAGCCACCAGCACAACCAAGTTTATTGCAGCACTATTCACTATAGCCAGGGTATGGAAACAGCCCCTCTGTGGATGAATGGATCAAGAAAATGTGGTATATATACACACTGGAATTCTACATATCCTTTAGAAAGAATGACATTGTACCATTTGTACAGGAATAGAAAGACACAGAAAAATTACATTAAATGAAGCAAGTCAGACCCATCCATATACGTGGAAGCTAAATTTAGCTTACAAATTCATAAATAAATACATTATGGATTGTGCAAGTATATACAAATATATTAACTGAAATATGGTTGATTTAAGGGCAAAATTAAATAATTTAATTTCTTTTAAACAGCCAGAATAAAAGTTAAGCAAAATAAAACACCAAGAAGCTGGTACTTGAAAGGAGTGAGCTGGGGTCAAGGGAAAAGAGTCAACCAATGAAGAGGAGGAGGGGGAATGCAGACAACCCAATGTGTATCTTACAAATTTAAAAGAGTGGGCTGGGAAGGTGGCTCAATGGTAGAGCGCTTGCTTTGCATGCCTGAGGCCCTGGGTTCGATTCCTCAGCACCACATAAGCAAAAAGAAAAAAAGCTGGAAGTGGCACTGTGGCTCAAGTGGTAGAGCGCTAGCCTTGAGATGAAGAGCTGAGGGACAATGCCCAGGCCCAGAGTTCAGGCCCCATGACCGGACCCCCCCCCCAAAAAAAAAAACAAATTTAAAAGAGTGAGGAAAGAGGTAGGCAAGGGAGGGATGATGGGAATGTGCAAGGGGGTGACATTGATCAAATTATATTATATTCATAAACCACTTTGATAAATAATAATTCCTGTGTACTACTAAAGATAAATAAATAAATACATAAAAACAATGTTAAATAATACTCTTAGAACAGTAAGTCCACTAGCAAAGCTGTTGAAATGTCTAAGAAATTTTATTGGTTTCTGTTTCTTTATCTTATAAAGAAGATATAATATTTTACTTGTTTGACTATTTTTAAAAGGAGACTAAAACTTATAATCTGCTTTTTTTTGCATGGTGAGGAATCTTGCAAAGTTTTATTTTTATTAATTTATTCTCATTTTGTATTAGCCCTTAAGTTTTCTCATTAGTCCAAAATGGGAAATGAGTGTTGAAACATTAGCCAACTTGTCTCAGGTGTAAAGTGAGCTTTTGTCCTTGGTTTGGTTGGTTCATATATCATAGATAGAATTCCGTGTCCATAAAATAGACAATCCCAGGTACTCTTCAGTTTATATCACCATGCTCAAATATTTTCTTGGTTACCTCTTTTTATCAATGGGAGTTTCCAAATGGGTTTGGGACCTCTATGAAGGCTTTCCCACTTACATAACACACATTACAAATATACACACACTACAAATACTATTTCATATTACATACTGATCCATCTACACAAAACATATAAAGTTAAACATCCACTGTCCATACATATGTATTAAGACTAAATTTTATCATTTAATTATCAAAAAGTGATCAAGATGATCTATGAACAGGTTTTAATGGACAAATCTTTTTTCTACTTTGCAGTTTGGGAGAAAAATATTGAAGTTTTTCCCAAATGTTGGTTCTGTATAGTAACTATTGTCCCAATAATAACTTTGAACTTAGAAGAAATACTCATAATCAAAAAAATAAAAATTATATAATTGCCCTTCTAAACATCTGTATATACATTTATTTCTCAAAGTGTAATTGTTTTATTGTATAAAAAATTTGTTTCTCAAAGTGTAATTGTTCTATTGTCTTTTTTCCCCCCAAAGGATGTAGATTTTGGGGTAGAAGGATGTTACATTTAACTGTGAAATATTTCATAAATTTGTCTCTCTCTCTCTCTTGCTTGCTCACTCACTCCCTCCCATAAACACACACACACACACACACACACACACACACACACACACACACACACACACACACACACACACACACACACACAGGCACATGCATCCACCCATATCCCTTCTTCTTAAAACCCAAACCTCAATGCCATTAGTGTCTGAAGAGCTAAAGTAACTCATTTTAAGATTAAGCCCCCTGAGCTGTGCTGCCCTCAGAGTAACCCCCAAAGAGAGCTGTGCTGCTAAAGAGAAAAATATCTCTCAGGAAAACCACAGGTTGCCACCAACCATACCCACCCTTAAGGAACAGAACAGTTGCCCAGGTGTTCCATCAGAAAAAGGGAAGTGCAGTCAGGGTGGACTTAAACCACTTGAGCTTGTGAAGTTGCTTGTGTGGAAACCCCTAAACTCGTTTGTTTGATACTATAAAAGCTGTGCTAATTTTGAGCTCAAGGCCTCTTAGTGTCACCGGTTACCGAGTGCGCGGAAGACCAAGCTTGAGCTTCAATAAACGACTCTTTCCTGTTTGCATTGATTGTGGTCTCTGGTGGTCTAAGAGGGGGCGTCCGAAAATCGGGTACTACCGTGTCACCATTGGGATAACAGCTGACTTTCAAACACAGGATTTCATATAGAACATGAATTGGAGATTCTTCCTGTGAAACCTTAAACAATGCAAACCAAAACAAGTCACCTGACAACAAAGAAGTCACATGACTAGAAACAGCTACTTAGGGAGAGGAAAGGATTCTGGGATTAGTTTCTTCTCTTCTAGGTAAGAGTGTCTGTGGTTCATGCGTAGAAGAGGACCCAGTTGTATGACCTTTTCTGCTGATAGTTTTATTATTAGTTTGGCAGTAGAATCTCTTCTTTCTCTTTGACTTATTTAATTGCTTCAAATCCTTAGAGAGCGAGGAAAACAGGATGGTGCAATTAAAGATGTCTACAGAATAGAAATGAGTTTATTGTCCTGTAACATAACTGTCATCTTTAATTATCCACTCCCCGTGGCCTTGAGAAAATGATTCCCTTTGGTGTCCATCTTAAATAGAAAGATTTTGTTTTTAAGTTTTGTATTTGAAGAGGTAGCAGGAATTTCACCAAATAGAATATTCTGTGTACTTTTATTAGTCAGATTAATTTATGATGCCCAGAACATACTAGACCATTTACACAATCTCAGATTTTGGGAAACTCATTGGGTTCAAATAGCCTGTTATTAGATTTTAATAGCTCAGGCTAAGTGTTACATGCACAGTTAGAAGAATGTGAAATTAGTTTTGAAAGATTTTGTTTGGTTAACCAAAGTCATTTACATTACTGTAGTTTTTGAAAGTACAACTGTATATAAAAATACCAATTACATACATAACATACAATAATATATACATATATACACATTACAAATAATATTTCATATTACATATTGATGTAATTATCCATCTACACAGAAAAATAAAGTTAAAGAATCACTGTAAGATGGCGAAGGAAAGGCTGGGGGCTAAGCAAGCTCTCCCATAGAAACCAGTATTAATATTCCAGTGGAAAATCTAAGCTAGAGAGACACACCCCAAGTGTGTTATAGTACAGAGATTCTGGCCAGAATGAAAAAACTCAGGCAGCTTAGTTAAGAACACAGATTTGAGCAGCCCGGGTTTGGGGTGGCTGCTATATTCCACACAGGAAGCCCGGGACAAAGGTGCCAGAGCAGATTCTACTCACTGCCAGCAAGAACCGACAAGGAGCAGAAATCTTCATTTGGCCAACCACAGACAGTCGCAGACCATGGACGTGGAAGATCGAGAAACCAAGGGACAGGCATGAATACCCCAAGACATTCTTACTCCTCAGAGAGCAGCAGTGGGAAGATAGCCACTCCCCCACCACCGGAGAAAAGCTCCATCATTTTACTGACAAGGACCCAGCCAGAGCAGCTAACATGTTTTGAACTGTGGCAGGGCTCAGCTCCACCCCTGGGGATAATTGCCACTCCCAAGCAGAGGTGGTTCCTTGTGGATGTGGCAGACTCTCCTTAGCAGGCAAACAGAGCCAGAAGGTACCTGACCCAGCTGCTGCACAGGAAGCAACTACAGCCCTTGAGCAATTGGAAACTTCATACACATAAATGCTGAGATTGGCTCTAGGCTGGGCTGATTGAGTGTCTCAGGAGCTAGCCCAGAAGGGTAAAGCTTTTGATCCCTGAGAGGACACAGCTCAACCTACAGCATAGTACCCCATACAGCAACTCCAAGCTACAGGAAACAGCCACCTCGCTTTTTTGTGACACTCAAAGTAGATCACCCTCCCACTGAACTAGCCTGGGAGGAGGGACATAAATTCCTGGGTGAAGCAGAGCTTCATTCAGCCTGATCAATCTGATTTAAGGAACTAACCAAGCCACAGGACAACCAAACCACAAGCAAACTAGAGACTCCACCACCAAGAGACTGGCTACCAACACAGGGGTGACATAAGAACGACCACCACTTCCCCCTATAAAAACCTTTTTTTTCAAAGAACTTTTTTCTACTCTAACCAAGCTACAGGACAACCATACACCACAAGCAAACCAGAGAGTCCACCACCAAGAGACTGGCTATGGACACAGGGGAGACAGAAAAACAACCCTCCACTCCCCCTCAAAAAACCCCTCTTTTTTGTTTTTCCGAAGAACTTTTTTCTACTTATTTTTTTTACTGTCCTCTATTTTTGCCATTTTTATTTTAAGTTTGTTTTTTGTTTTTGTTTTTCTTTGTTGTTATTGTTGTATCTTTTAATATACTCATTATACTCTTTTCCTTGTTGGTCCTTTCAGGGTTTTGTTTGTTTGCGTTACTTAATTGCCGTTCTGTTCATCCCCCAATATATGCCTGTCTTCAAATATTAGACCT
Organism: Dipodomys merriami; assembly: GCF_024711535.1. NCBI lineage: Eukaryota > Metazoa > Chordata > Mammalia > Rodentia > Heteromyidae > Dipodomys > Dipodomys merriami. The sequence continues at coordinate 28,748,420 of NW_027202826.1, read as the reverse complement.
TATCTTTCAAAGTATGCATACTTAATTCAGATATTGATTACTCAATTCACAAACTCCAATCCTTAAGTCCATAAACTGTAGAATTATTTCTTTATACTTATATAATTTTTTAGTTTCATTTTAATTTTTAATTTTTATCTTTTCTTTTTCATTATTGCTCTTCTTTCCTGCCATCCCTGTTCTTTCTCTGAATCTCTCTCACACTTGCCTCCATATGTTCCTACAATCTTATTTTCTCTGTACAATTCTCCATTAACATATTAATTTATGGTCTGCTGACCCATTACTTGATTTTTCCTTAGTCCATTGATCCCTAGCTGTTTGTTGTTGAACTAGATTATATCTATTGAACTAGATTGTATATGTACCCATTTTGACTGGATCAAACATTCTGTGCAACTACAGGACTCTGTTTGATGCTTGCCTTAAAATAGTGTTCTAGCTCAGAATTGGTTTGGCTGTCATACCCAAATGGGCAGAACAAGCTGAAACACAAGAAAAATGTCAAGTCCAGGTATTTCAACTCCCACTCATGGCAATCAGTCAACAGAGCAGTAAATGAATAACCCAGAGGAGAGTTCCCAAAATGCTCTACAAACCATACTGGTAAACATGTTGAATGAAACGTTTGAAAGCCTGCAAATGTCTCACTGTGAGAGTGATAAGGAAATGCATGAGCCCGATAAGGTTAATCAAAGGTTAATACAGGAATATCATGAGTGTGATAAGGCTAACCTAAGATTAATAGAGGAATTGTGTGAGTGGGATGAGAATAGACAAAGATTGAGGTATTCATGGAATCCGCAGACAGCTGGAGCAATCCAGAGAGGTCACAAAGGGAATGCTGAATGAAAACCAACAGAAGGAAAGGGAGTCCAATGAAACCATAACCAATCAACTAAAGGATTTGAGAATGAATACTGAAAACCAAATTAAGGAAGTAAAGAAGTCCTTACAAGATCTAAAACAAAGCTCCAACAAAAATTTGAAACCACTAAATCTGACCAATTAGAAGGAAGAGAAATAAAAAAACAAAGTAGAAATTCTTGACAGTAGTAAGAACAGACAGTAGTAAGAACAGACAGAGTAAGAACAGACATTTATTCAAGACAAATCCAAGAAATATGATAGATCTATTCAACATCTAGAAGACACCAGCAGACAGCCTAATTTGAGGATAATGGGTGTAGAGGAGAACCTAGAGACAGAAGTTAATGGTCTAGGAAATTTATTTCATAGGATTCTAGCAGAGAACTTCCCAAACATGCAAAAAATAGGCCTATTCAAATACAAGAAGCCTTTAGAACCCCAAATAGACCACACCAGAAGAGGACATGCCACAGTCCCAATGTAATCCACAAAAGACCAATCAAACCAAAGAAAGGATCCTTAAAGCTGTCAAGATGAAAAGATCAATCACCTATAAAGGGAAACCAGAATAACTTCAGATGTCTCAGTAGAGACAATTAAAGCAAGAAGAGCCTGGAATGATGTATGTCATGCCCTAAAGACAAACAACTATCAACCATGAATACTGTACCCAACTAAACCCTCCTTCATAATGGAAGGTCAAATAAAAACCTTCCACAGCAAAGAAAAATTGAAACAATATATCCCCACCAAACCATCCCTACTTAAAGATATCATACACATAGAAACCAAAAAGAGCAGACTAAAGGCCAAGAAACAGCCCCCAAACAGAGAATCCAAGAAGCATAGGAAGAACCCAGTTGGCACAGCCCCCAAGAAGATGGATAACATGGCAGGAACTACAAAATGCCTCACAGTCCTAACTCTAAATATTAATAGACTTAACTCTCCAATTAAGCGACATAGACTGTCTAGTTGGATAAAAAAGCAAGATCCTTCTATCTGTTGCCTTAAAGAGACACACCTTGCTCACAAAAAACAAACATTCTGAAAGTGAAAGGCTGGAATAAAATCTACCAAGCAAAATGTCTCCCATAACAAGGCAGAAGTTGCAATCTTGATATCAGGTAAAATACACTTCAAAGGTCAGATAAGTTGATGTTAGGGAAATGAACTTTAAGATATGTATTCAAATGTGTTTCTTTCATGCAGTTGTTTCTAACATAATTATAAGATTATTTCTTTGTTGCTTTGTATGTCCCTCCCCCATGTTATAGCCCCTGCTTTCACTGTATTTGATGTTGGTATAATTTGTGGAGGGGAAGGGGGAAAAACAAATTGTTTAAATAGGGATACAGGTGGACCCATTGCAACAATGAGATGTACAAGTCATTATGTCGAAAAACAAACTTTACAACATTGGTGGGGGTGGGGAGAAGGGGAGGAGTATTCAGTAGGGGGACCCAGGGGAAGGATGAGAAGGGATGGGAAGGGGAAACAAAGGAGGAGGCTACAATGCTTGATAAGAAATGTACTCATTATCTTGTCCATGTAATTGTAACCCCTCTGTACAGTATTTTCACAAATAAATAAATAAAATTAGCAAGAAGAGATAAAGAAGGTCATTACATACTAATCAAGGGATCTCTCCTTCAGGAGGATATTACAGTTCTAAATATCTATTCACCAAATACTGGAGCACCCAGATTTATCCAAGAAACACTACTTTCCCTAAAATCACACATAGCTCCAAAGCCATTAATTGTTGGGGATTTTAACATACCACTATCCCTGCTGGACAGATCAACATGACAAAAACTCAACAGAGTAAGCTCAGACCTAAACAACTGCATAGGTCAACTAGACTTAACAGACATTTACTGAATATTTCAGGCAGAAGCATCAGAATACACATTTTTCTTAGCAATGCATGAAATATTCTCCAAAATAGACCACATTTTAGGTCACAAAGCAAATTTGTCCTAATTCAGAAACATTGAAATTATGCCTTGCACTCTTTCAGACCACAAGGGAATAAAATTAGAATGAAACACCAAAAACAACCAAAGGAAATCCTGTACAACATGGAGGTTGAACAACACACTGTTGAACAACCAGTGGGTCATGGAAGAGATATTTAACAAAAATGAACACACAAACTATCAGCTTCTCTGGGACACAGCAAAAGCAGTACTTAGAGGCCAGTTTATAGCTCTGAGTTCCTACACCAAAAATTAGAGAGATCTGAAACCAACAATTTAATGAGGCACCTAAAATGCCTTAAAAAAGAGCAACAAGCTAAACCCCATTCCAGTAGATGGAAACAAATAATTAAAATTAAATCAGAATTAAAATAATTAGAGTCCAAAATAAAACTATAGAAAGAATCAACAAAACAAAGAGTTGGTTCTTCGAAAAAATTAATAAAGATTGACAGATGCTTAGAAAATCTTATCAGAAAGAAAAGAGAACACACCCAAATAAACAAAATCGGAGATAAGAATAGAAACACCACTAAAGTAACAACCAAGATTTAGAATATAAGGGGATACTTTTCAAAGCTTTATGCTAACAAGTTTGAGAATCTGAAAGATACGGATGAATTTCTAGCAAATATTGACATGCCAAAACTAAACCAAGATGATTTAAACCAACTTAGCAGACCCATATTAAGCATCCAAACAGAAACAACAATAAGAGACCTCCCACCCACAAAAAGCCCAGGACCAGATGAATTTAGAGCTGAAGTTTATAAGGCCTTCAAACCAGATCTCACAGCAATATTCCTCCAACCCTTCAATGAAATTGAAAGCAAAAATTCACTACCAAACTCTTTCTATGAAGCCATCATAACACTCATCCCCAAACCAGGAAGAGACTCATCAAAGAAAGAGAACAATAGGCCCATTTCTTTGATGAACATCGATGCAAAACATCCCAGCAATATTTTGGCCAATCATATTCAACAACTCATCAAACAAGATTCATTACAGGGATGGAAAGCTGATTCAATGTAAGCAAATCAATTAATATAATTCATCACATCAACAAAAGCAAGGATAAAAACCACATGATTATCTCAATAGATGCAGAAAAAACATCTGACAAGATCCAACACTCCTTTATGATGAAAGCTCTAGAAAAACTAGGAATCCATGGAACATTCCTCAACATAATAAAGGCTGTGCATGACAAACCAACAGCCAACATAATATTTAATGGTAAAAAGTTAAAGCCATTTCCTCTAACTTCAGGAATGAGACAAGGATGCCCACTCTCTCCACTCCTCTTCAACTTAGCATTGGAATGCCTAGCTATGGCAGTAAGACAAAATGCAAACATAAAGGGGATCCAAATTGGAAAAATGAAGTAAAACTCTCCCTTTTTGCAGATGACATGATCCTGTATTTAAAGAACCCCATGGACTCCACTCCCAAGTTGCTTGAGCTGATTGGAAACTTTGGCAAAGTAGCAAGGTACAAAATTAACCCTCAGAAATCAATGGCTTTCCTGTATACCAATAAGAAGAGCGCAGCTGAAATTAGGAAAGCAACCACTTTTGTAATAGCCCCACAAAAAAAATAACTAGGATTTAACTAAAGAGGTAAAAGACCTCTATGACAAAAACTTTAAAAACCTGAAAAAGGAAATTAAAGCAGAACTAAGGAAGTGGAAAAACCTCCCTTGCTCCTGGATTGGGAGCATTAACATTGTGAAAATGGCAGTACTGCCAAAGGCTATATACAAATTCAATGCAATACCCATCAATATCCCAACCTCATTCTTCAATGAAATAGAAAAAGCAATCCAAAAAATCATATGGAACAATAAAAGACCCTGAATAGCAAAAAATATTCTTAGCAGAAAGAACAACGCTGGTGAAATATCAATTTCAAATTTGAAACTCAACTTCAAAGCCATAGTAATAAAAACAGCTTGATACTGGCAAAAGAACAGACCTGAGGACCAATGGAATAGGACTGAAGACCCAGAAATGAACCCACAGACCTATAGACATATATCTTTGAAAAAGTAGCTAAAAAAATAGAATGGAAGAAAGAGACTTTTCAGTAAATGGTGCTGGAAAAATTGGTTAAACATCTGTAGAAAACTAAAGCTAGATACCTATTTATTATCCTGTACCAGAATCAACTCCAAGTGGATTAAAGACTTCAAAATAAAAGCAGACAGCCTAAAAAGATTACAGGAAAGAATAGGAGAAACTCTAGGGCTATTTAGCAAGGCTGAAATTTTCTTAATAGAGACCCAGAAACACAACAAATCAAAGAAAGGCTGGACAATGGGATAGCATGAAACTGTAGAGCTTCTACATGGCAAAGTGTATAGCTAGCAAAATCAATAGAAAGCCCATGAACTAGGGGAAGATCTTCACTAGTCATAAAACCAACAAGAGTCTCATATCTACAACATAATTAGAACTCAAAAAATTAAATCCCCAGCAACAAATTTTCAAAGAAACAACTGCCCAATAAATAAGTGGGCTAAAGAGTTAAAGAGAAACTTCTCTGTAGAGGAAATAAGAATGGCCAATAGACAAATGAAGAAATACTCAATTTCTCTAGCCATGAAAGAAATGCAAATCAAAACAACATTGAGATTCCACCTCACCCCAGTTAGAATGGCTATAATCAAGAACTCTAATAACAACAGAAGCTGGAAGGGATGTGGACAGAAGGGAACCTTACTGCATTGTTGGTGGGAGTGTAAACTTTTTCAACAACTTTGGAAAGCAGTATGGAGGTTCCTCAAAAGACTCCACATAGAGCTCCCCTATGACCCAGCAATCCCTGTTTGGGGCATTTACCCAAATGATTACAAACAAGGCCATACCAAAACTACCAGCACAACCATTATCACAACATTATTTACCATAGCTAAGATATGGAACCAACCAGATGCCCCTCAGTAGATGAATGGATCAAGAAAATGTGATATATATATATGAATTCTATGCTTTCATCAGAAAGAATGACATCTCCCCATTTGTTAGGAAATGGAAAGAAGACTTGGAAATAATTATACTAAATGAAGTAAGCCAGGCCCAAAGAAACATAGGTACCATGATTTCACTTATTTTCAATAATTAGTTCATATCTAGGACTTGCAAAAAAGTTCAAAAGCTATGTACATATGACCATGGAAGATCATGTTAAGTGAAATGAACCTCAAGACAGGGACAAAAGTGTTTTTTTTCTTGCTATTGTTTTTAATGTACTTATAATGTACTATGTGATTCTTCTGTTTCTTTTGTATGTTCTCCCCCACCCCACCTCCCCTGCCCTTTAGTATCCTGTTTTCACTATCTAATTCCGATGTCCTGCATCTTGTATGTACATTTTTTTTCTTTTTTTTTTTTTTATTGTGATAGTACTGTACAGAGGGGTTACAATTACATGGGCAAGATAATGAGTACATTTCTTACCAAGCATTGTAGCCTCCTCCTTTGTTTCCCCTTCCCATCCCATCCTCCCCCCAATTCACCCCCCCACCCAACCTTCCTCCCCCCTTACCAAAGTTGTAAAGTTCATTTTCGACATATGACTTGTATGTCTGATTGTTGCAATGGGTCCACCTGTAGCCCTATTTAAATGATTTGTTTTTTCCCTTCCCCTCCACAAATTATAACAACATCAAATACAGTGAAAGCAGGGGTTATACCGTAGAGGAGGGACATACAAAGCAACAAAGCAATAATTTTGTAAATTGTTAGAAACAATCGCATGAAAGAAAAAAAAACATTTGAAAACATATCTTAGGGTTTGTTTCCCTAACATCACCTTATCTGACCTTTTCTGCTTGACTCAGACATATACTAGCTATTGCAAATAAGGGAAACATGGGACCTATGTTTTGTATGTACATTTTTATAATTTGGGGAGGGGAAGGGATATAACAAAATGCTTAAATAAGGATACAAGTTGACCCATTGTAACAGTGAGACGTACAAGTCACTATGTTGAAAACAAAATTTACAGTTTCAGGGAAGGGGGAGGGAGGAGTTGGGGAGGTTGGGAGGGAAGGGATGGTAGGGGAAAAACAAGGGAGGATTTAACAATGCTTGATAGGAAATGTACACATCACCCTTCTCATGTAACAGTAACCCTTCTCTACAGTATTTTTAAAATAAAATCTATATGAAAAAATATAAAGTTAAATATTTATTGTCCACACAAATGTATGAAGACTAAATTTTATCATTTAATTATCACAAGGTGACCAATATGATCTATGAAGAGGTTTTAATGGACATGTGTTTTTTCTCCTTGGTAGTTTGGGAAAATAAAACTGAGGATTTTCCCAAACGTTGGTTCTGTATATTAACTGTTGTCACAATAATAACTTCAATTTATTCTTCTTTAAGTAGTTATACAAAGGAGTTTCCATTCAACAAATAATTTAAAGTACTTATCCAATACTAGATTACTCCTTACACATCTGAAGAATGTTTATTATATTACTTTGTATACAACATATGTAATATACTAAAATAATACAGCTTTTCCTTAATGAGTTTTTTTTGGGGGGGGGTCCGGCGTGGGGCCTGAACTCTGGGCCTGGGCGCTGTCCCTCAGCTCTTCAGCTCAAGGCTAGTGCTCTACCACTTGAGCCACAGCGCCACTTCTGGCTTTTTGTGTTTTTGCTTATGTGGTGCCGAGGAATTGAACCCAGGGCCTCATGCATGCAAGGCAAGCGCTCTACCACCTTCCCAGCCCCTTAATGAATTTTCTATACTAAGTGGAATTAGACTGGTTGGCATAAAATTTTATTTTATATCCACAACTGTGAATAAAGATTTTTAAATTTTTAAATGGTAATTTCTTTCCTTTTGCCTACTAAAATACTCAGAACTTTTATATTTAATATGACTCAGTGAATAACAAGGACTTACACTTCTTGATTTCCTTAAGGGAATGAACTGACAGGGAGAAATGTATCAAGAAGAAAGTAAAAATAATTTAATTTACTTTCCCATTATCTACTACCATTGATAAGCAATTATACCCAATTAAGAAAATCAATCTAAGCCATGTGGCAGTGGTTCATGCCTATAATACTAGCTACTCAAGAGGCTGAGATCTAAGGATCTCAAAACTAGGGCCTTTTATCTTCAATTAACCAGCAAAATTCCAGAAGTTGACATGTGGCTCAAATGATAGTGTCAAGTAGGAATGAAAAGTCTACATAAGAGCACAAGGTCCTGAGTTTGAGCCTCAATACCACCAAACACACACACACACACACACACACACACACACACACACACACACACACACACAAATTCAATCTAAGTACTGCTCATTTTTCTTGCATCCACCTAATGATTACAAAAGATGTATTTTTATTTTTAAATAAATAGTATTATTTCATTTTTTAAATCATTATTATATTTAAATAGTTGTGTAAATGAGTTGACATTTAACAAAGAAGCATACAAATATGATGTATCTTGTTCAATGTAATGAATATCTTGTTGAATGAAATTTTAACAATTTCATCCAGTCCTGCCTTACCCATCCCTTCCCTCACTCTTCTATAGTATTTTATTTCACAAACAAATTCATCTTCTTTAAGAGCTGGATTTAGTAATAGTTTATCCTCTGAAAAGTCACAGATCCAGGAATACATGCACAAAATTGGTCTTCATATGGGATTGCTTGTTGCTTTTGAAGTTTGGAAATATTAGTTTGTAAAAAGATCAATGTTTGTTTGTCTTTTAATTATTTTTTTATTTTTTGTGAACACACTGTACAGAGGGGTTACAATTACATGGGCAGGTTAATGCGTACATTTCTTATCAAGCATTGCAGCCTCCTCCTTTGTTTACCCTTCACATCCATTCCCAGCCTCCCCCCCCCAACCCCCCCACCCAATCCTCCCCGCTTTCCCCCACTCCCCACCAACATTGTAACGCTCATTTTCGACATGACAACTTGTACTTCTCATTGTTGCAACAGGTCCACCATGTCTTTTAATTACTATGGATAATCTTTCTCAATATTTTAACTAAACACATATTACTACATTCTGTAGTAATTATGCGGTAGGAATAAATCACTATATAGAGAAAGGATGCTGTAAGCTTGAGGTATACATGTGTGCTCTAGAGCTGAAGTTATCTGCTACACTGTGGGTATCTTGAAGATGATTTTTTTTTGTTTTTGGGTCTGGTCGTGGGGCTTGAACACTGGGCCTGAGCGCTGTCCCTCAGCTCTTCAGCTCAAGGCTAGTGCTCTACCACTTGAGCCACAGCGCCACTTCCAGCTTTTTTTTTCTTTTTGCTTATGTGGTGCTGAGGAATGGAACCCAGGGCCTCAGGCATGCATGGCAAGCACTCTACCACTTAGCCACCTTCCCAGCCCCTTGAAGATGATTATCATTGTGTCATACTAGCTTAATTATTTGTGCTCACACAAGAACTATATGCACTTATTATGAATACAACTTGGAAAGTGAAGAGGTTTCTTTTTTTTAATGTTGGGTTTTATTGTTGTTCTTTGTTTTTGTCAGTTGTGTGACTTGAACTCAGAGCCTGGGTGGGGTTCCTGAGCTCAAGGCAAGTGCTCTACAACTTGAGCCATAGCTTCATTTCTGGTTTTCAAGTGGTTAATGGAGATAAGAGTTTCATGAACTTTCCTGCCCAGGTTGGCTTTGAGCCATGAGCCTCAGAGTAGCTAGGATTTATAGACATGAGCCAGCAGTGCCCATGGAAGAGTGAGCTTTTAAATACTCATTCTGAGGTTCTAGGAGCAGGAATAATGTTCATGAACCTCTTCTGTTTTATGTTTTGTTCTGAACAAATTGGTGGCGTTTCTTCTCATAAGTCTTTCAGATTTTATTCTAAAAAGCTAAGGTTGCCACCAAATATTAATAGAGAATACCGCATCAACAGCATCATTAGTCATTTTGTCAAGTAAGGATTGAAAATTGGCTGTTACAGTTGGTAGACATTTTCTCTGTTTTCTCAATGAATCTATTCTGCTTGTATGGAATATGAGCCTGGACCTCCCTTGAGATGGAAGGGTGCTTGGACAATTTAGTAGTTCTGGTAACCTTGTGTATTCATGAATTCAAAAATAACTTTAATCTTCAGCTACAATTCCACAGGTCCTTTAGAAAGTTGGGCAATCCACAATCAAGTTTTATAAAGTCTACATTTAAGTTTCATATCATTTGTGAAAGTTCCATCTTGGTTAAATATAATGGAGCTGAATGCTAGTGGTTCAGATATGTAATCCTAGTATCTCAGAAGACTGAGATCTAAGGATCACAGTGCAAAACCAGCCTGGGAAGGCAAGTCCATGAAACTAAAATTAAATCTCCATTTAACCAGCAAAAAACAAAAACAAAACTGGAAGTGGAGCTGAGACTCAAGTGGTAGAGATTCACCCTTGAGGAAAAAAAAAGCCAAAGTGAGGCCCTATGTTCATGCCCTATACTGGCACATTCACGCATGTGCACGTGCGCATTCACCCATGTGCACTTGTGCGCATGCGCGCGCACACAGACGCAAACAGAGCTATTAGAATAAAATCACTGTTAGGAGTAGGATTATTTCAAGTAACTATAAATATTTGTGACAATAAACCATCAAAGCCATCCAGCTCATATATGTTGCATTAACCTTTTCTTTCATCCTTTCTTTTTCTTTTCCTTTCTTTTTTCTCTTTCGGTGCCAGCCCTGGGGCTTGAATGAAACTCTAGGGCTGGATGCTCTCCCTAAGATTTTTCTCTCAATGGCTGGTTCTTTACTACGTGAGCCACAGCTCTACTTCCATCATTTTGCTGGTTAATTGAAGATAAGAGTCTCACTAACTTTCCTGACTGAGGTGGCTTCAAACTGCAATTCTCAGATCTCAGCCTCTTGAGTAGCTAAGGTTTCATGTGTAAACCACAGATACCCCGCAGGACTAGCCTTTCTTATTAACCTGACATTCCTCCCAGGAAAGCATCACCCTTCCATGTCCTTGGGCTTGTACACTTGACAGCTGTTCCACAATTGTTCTTTTCATCAGTCTTGGGAGAGACAGATGTTCTGTGTTGCACAAAACTATGACCAAACACAATTCAATTATAACATTATTCAAATTTGTTATCTAGTTAATGATAAACACAATAGTTTACCATTCATTCTACACAGGAATGGTACATTGCAAAATATAAACATACCATATTGTGTTTTAAAATAGATGTAGATGTTAGTCTTGATAATAGTCAATAATTAATATACTTCACACCAACATTTGGAGTCATTTTTTGAGAAAACTGGCTTACAAAATCCTGATGGCAACATACAATTCCTATAAAAATAGAATTGAATTAATGTACCGAAGTCCTTCATTTTCTCTGAACTCTTTAACATCTTTCAAAATTGTGTTTGAAAGCTGAAAAACATGAGATCTGTCTCCATGGAAACAAGGATTGAAATTATTTCAAACTTTGGCTACGCTATCTGTGACCCTCTATTCATTAACTAAGTCTTGCTGTTTTCTGCCTTGTGAAATAGTTTCATTGAGGACTTGTGTTTCATTTCATTTCATTTTGTTTTGTTTCTAAATAATAAGTGCATGATTTTTTTATCTTGCAAGTACTTATGGAATAGCTCTATGATGAATTCATTAAATCCATATATTAACAATATCCAGGTGCACAATGTATAGATACATCTATATCATATTGTTGTAAGATAGACTTTTGCTAGCAGAGCAAGGGGTGTCAGCTGTAAATTTAATCCTTGTCAGATGCTTCTGCAAGCAAGAGAGAATCCTCAGCTACACTGAGACAAATGGATAACTGGGTGTATTGCTTCCCAGGTGTCTTTTCTTCTCTGCCATAATTTCCAAAGCACTTTTAATATTACTGTTCAGAAATATGAAAAGCTTTCAGCTGAGAATCATATTTTCCTTTCTTTAGATTCAGACCATATTTGATCTGAGCTCTTTGAAATAAGGGCTAGCCAGTTTTACTTTGTATTATCTATTCATGAAAAGAATGAATTTTATAGACACTATAACTTGGCTTAAAATATTTGAAAGTGAACACAAATACATTTGAAACAAAATGGAATGCACAAATTGGTTTATCATTTTTTTCTTACTGTAACTAATTCTGGGCAAAATTAAAACAGAGAATTGTGTATTAATGTCATTCAACCTTCTTCTGTCTGCTCAGGGCTGATGTTTGGAGTTAGGTGGCCTCTTTTTGTCATTTTCTCACTGTCACTCACCAGCTTTGTGATCTTGGGAAACTTCTTATTTTTTCTTTTCTTTTTTTAAAAAAATCTTTAATGGTACAAATAAGTTGCTGTCCAACCAAGCATTTTATGAATACAAGGCATCTTGGTCAATGTATTTTAGATTTATCATAATAAAAACTGGGGATGATGATAATAATATCAACTTCAAAACATTTTCCTAAGGGATTTTTTTGTTAAGAGAATGCATAACACGGTGCTACCAAGTAGAGTGGACAGAAAAGAATGAAAATTAGGAAATAAAAGTTATTTTCTAATAGCATCCCCCTTTTTCTTCCCCCCCCCCCAGCTTGGATTTCCTCTCCAAATTGAAAGTGAATAGTTTTCCCTTCTTGGTTATTATTGGTGCAGATTCCCCTCTGCAGTTACAAGGAACAGAAACCAATCTCTTTTTCCCTGACAGCTTCCAGAATAAAGCCATGGCAAAGTTAAATGGCTATAATATTAGTCCTTCCGGGACTTGATTGGAAACCATTTCTACATTGTACTTTATTTATGTGCTCCTTCTATCAACCTGACAGCTTGAAGTGACATATCAGGCTGGAGTTCAGATCCACTTGTCACATTACCTTCACCATAGCATCTAATGCCAGCTTGAATTTCTTCTCCTTCTCATCCTGACCAAGTCTTTAGTTACCATCCTATCAATATCTATATCCTTATCTGTATCTATATCTGTACTTGTCCCTAAAGCTATATCTGTATCTATAATTGTATCTGTATCATCTATATATATATCTATATGTATCTATCCATCTATTTATTGCCATGTGATATCTGTATCTACATCTATAGCATGTATCATGGATATATAGATATGCAAATAGCAATCATTTTCTATATGAAGTATATACTTATATTTTCTATGAAGAATCTATTACCATGAAACTGAAATTTAAGTATTCATAAAATCTTCAACATTTAGTTTTATTGTAAGAAGACTTAGACTTCTGAAAATTATTTTAAACATTAACATGATATCTGTAGTGTGTTCATCACTGAAATGGATTTTTCTTATCTCCTTAACCATTTGGACATCCATCCATGAGTAGTGATGTGCCGGCCTGGATATAGGCCAAAGGTTTTCTCTTAGGGAATACGAAGTCCAGGTATACCATTCTAATAGAATGGTAGTGGAGAGGTACAAGGCAGGACAGAACAGAAGGCCTCTTTGAATTCAGGAATTTAAAGATGGAGCCTGAGATCATGCACCATTATGATCTATTGACAGATGTGATATAGTCATATAACTATTTAAATGTCACTTGTTTGCTTTTTCTCTCCAAAATCTGTGAGACCAATATAATGAAAATTCCTTACAGTTCAAAAGAATACTTTAGCTTGATGCTGCTGATTCACACCTGAGATTCTAGCCACTCAGGAGACATATACCTGAGGATCAGGGTTTGAAGACAGCCTGAGAAGGAAATTGTGTGACTCTTATCTTCAATGCAGCAGAAGTTGAGCTATGGCTCAAGCAATAGAGTGCTAGCTTTGAGCAAAAAAAAAAAATGAACAAAAATAAAAACAAAAACAAAAACCCCTGAGAGACAGCACACAGGCCCTGAATTCAAGCCCAGGACCACACCTCCCCCAAATAATAAATAAATTTCAGTTCTGGCACCGTCATTCACTCCTGTAATCATAGCTACATAGGAGACCAATATTTAGGGATTAAGAATGGAAAATCAACTCAAGCAGAAAGGTCCATGAGATTTGATTCCCCAATTAACCAGCAAAAAGCCAGAAGTATGTGGGTTTATTAGTGTGGTGCCATTAATCTTCATACAAAGAGGCATACAATAAATTCTGCTTCACTCTCTAAACGTATGTGTTAGAATGTTGTTGTGGGCGGAGGGCTGGGAAGGTAGGTGTCTCAGTGGTAGAGCGCTTGCCTTGCATGCATGAGGCCCTGGTTCGACTCCTCAGCACCATATAAGCAGAAAAAGCCGGAAGTGGCACTGTGGCTCAAATGGTAGAGCGCTAGCCTTGAGTTGAAAAGCTGAAGGACAGAGACTAGGCAGGCACGGAGTTCAGGCCGTACAACCAACAAAAAAAATGTTGTTGGGATTAGTAGCCTATGGGAGGGATATTTTGTCACCTGGTGCAGGAATTAAGGCTGAGTTTGACTCTTTCCCACCTGCCTACAAGCGGGTCCCATAAGCGATGAATGCAATGCTTGGCTACTCTCCCTGTACCAGAGCTCCATTTCCATCCTTAGCCTCCACGATAATCCTGCATCTCCAACCCATTTCAATCAGACTTAACACATACCCTACTTTTTCTTCCTTATCAGAATTTAAAGGAGAGTCACTCATAATTACAGTTGCTTCCACTCCCAGAGCAAACTCACCATCTTTTTTAATTTGTTTTGCCAAAGAGTGTTGAATCTTAGGAGCCTAGAAGGGAGAAGTTAGGCATGAAAAGAAAAGCTAGCAAAAGATGGTGGAAATTTTCCACCTTTGTACTGCTTTCCTGCTGAGCCATAGTTCCATTACCTTTTATTATAGGCCCTCGAGGGTGAAAAAAAGTAACTTAATTTACCATCTATTCACTTTCATTGTTCAATTAGGAAATGATATCTACTGCAAAGTTACCTTCAGCCAGTAAAAGATCAGCTCTAACTATTGCTTTACATACTCAGTCAATGCCAATCTCTTCATCTTTTTAAAATACATTTGTACCGCTATTGATATAAAAGAAACTTAATAAGAAAAACATAAAGATGGACATTTTGTGTTCTACACTGACATTCACTTCATGTGCAAGGGACAATACCAGTTTTACAAATTAATAAAGGCCTTTTCCAAAGATATGTAGCTGAGAACTACAGAAATGGGATTATCATTAGATTCTTTAAATTGTTGATCATCAATATTATTATTATTATTGTTATTTAGCATTTGACGTCAATTATGCGCACAGGGGATTTCATTTTGTCATGACCATGTATGCTTACAATGTAACTTGATCATCCTCTCTTCCCCCTTTCTCTTCCCAAACCAGTCTCAACAAATCTTATTCACCCTCCTTCACTCACTGTTGGAACCCCTCCTACGAGTACCCCATTCCAGATATAACTTGATTTGCATTCCTGTCATTCTTATTTTTAGTGTGTGCTAATTGTTCAGTGGGACACATCCAGGTATTTCACACATGCGCATCAGAACAACACTGAGATCTGATCTCATTCTAGTCAGAGACCAGAGCAAGGGAGAAGGAAAGCAAAGTCTTTACTAAGCTGAAGGTATTTCCTGGGCCATATTAAATATTATCCTAAATTCTACTATGAGGATAAAATACATTTTTAACATTGGAAAAAACACCTCCTATATTTAATTAGATAAGGGACAAAATAATCAGACCTGTACTGGGAAAGCAATGTACAGACTATTTCAATAAGGAAATATTCCAGAATGCCAATGAGAAATGATAATTACACTAAGCTAACAGGAATAGAGAAGGAAGGGTGTCTTAAAGATAACTAAAACTTGTTATTAAGGGTTATGTTGAAGTGATGACACAGATCATGATGCATTGTACACATAAACTGCTTTTCTAAATTGCAAAAAAATTAATAACCACAAAATTAAGGAGAGTGGGGGAAAGGATGTGTTGGGAAGGGTGGGTGAGAATGTGGAAATGAGTGACATTGTTTAGGGATACAGGTTGACCCATTGTAACAATGAGATGTACAAGACATTATGTTGAAAAACGAACTTTACAATTTAGGTGTGGGGGGGGAGTGTAGTTGTGGAAGTGGGAGGGAAGGGATGGTAGGGGAAAAACAAAGGAGGAGGCAACAATGTTTGATAGGAAATGTACTCATTACCTTGCTCATGTAACTGTAACCCCTCTGTACAGTATTTTCACAGTAAAAAACTGTATTCATAAACTGCTTCGGTGAATGGTAACTCCTTTGCACAGCTACTTAAAGATAATAAAACTATTTTTTAAGTACTTTTAAAAGTATTAGGGAGAATAAGAAATGGCAGACGTCTTGGGTGCTTTTTAATTACATGGCAGAAATAGGAATGAGAAGATTATCAATTATCCATTATCTCAGATGGCCTGAATTTTCAGGTGGAAATTATATTTTGGCAGCAGGAAAGAGGTTGTGAAGCTCAAAATAACTTTAATCGATACATGACGACATTTCAGTCCTAAGCTCACTCTACAGAAGCGATAGGAGGGGCAGGAGATAGAAGGTGGAGGTGGAAGGTAAGGCTTTCACTCTTTGTTTAGTTTTGCCTTTCCCCTGTTTTGTCTTGTGTTTTCTTGCTAAACAATTATAAGTGTTGAATCTTGACATTTCTGTTTATTTCTGGAAGATATCACAATTTTAACATGATGGCTTTCAGAGGTCTCAGTTGGCTAAGGAAACTTCTATTTTCAAAGCTAGCTATTTGTAAACACAGACATGCACATACAGATGTATATGCATATATACACATGTATAAAGATGTATATGTTTCCTGGTGATTTTTTTTTTAGTCGGTCATGGGGCTTGAACTCTGGGCCTGGGTACTGTCCCTCAGCTCTTCAGCTCAAGGCGAGCCCTCTACCACTTGAGCTACAGCGCCACTTCCTTCCTGGTGATTTTTGAAGAAATACATTATGTTTCAATCTCTTTTAGCAACATACAGAAGTGTGAAGGAATGTTATTTTATCCTGATAATTATAGAATTTTTATAGGGAAAATGTAAGTAAAGTATATATATATATATATATATGTTTATATATACATATGTATATATGTATATAAATATACACACATATATATGACTATCTAATCTAAATTTATCATAGTCAAAATCTTGAAATTAAAACAAATGATTATGATTTACATTCTTGTAAAATTTCTGAATTAGGGATAAATTTTCATTTTGTATACTTCCTGATAATATCTTTTACTTTGGCTAATGTATCAGTAAAACTATTAGATTAATTGCTTTTTACCCTTGTCCCCTTCTTTTCTGACAAGCCTCAACTCTGCCCATCCATGTAGTCACCTGTGATTGGTGGTGAATATCTCCCAATTTTGGATATGTAGCCTTCAAAATAGGCCTGTCATAGATTAATTTTTTTTCACTTGCATGATGCCAGAGAGAACTGTAGATATTTGACACACTCACAAATCTCTATCACTCCTGTCCCAATCCCCAAATCATCTTGTCAAATTTCATTTATTCCCCAATTAATTTCCCTACTATTATGCTTTCCAATGTAATGAAATTCCTAACACTTTGCACGAATCTAAGATCAATCATGGAGATTATTTCAATCAGTCAGTGGAATAGGAAAGGCAGAGAGATGCATGGAGAAATATGTGTTTTATCTTTGCAAAATATCTTAATGGATTTAACATTTATTTGCCACTGATCAAAATTTTCCGGTGTTGATGGTTCTATTACTAACCCAGAGATTTGTTAATTAACGTCTTATTAATGGCAGGTATTAGTTAGAGGTATGCACATGCTTGTGTTTCCAGATTAAGGATTTTTAATAACCATATTCACTTGAAGTGGAGCTAGAAACCACAGATCAACTTTATCTGCAAATAGGGTATGTTTAATTTCATACAAGTTCTATTATATTTGGATACTATCATTATTTCTCTATTTCACATGGATTTTTATCTTTATTAACATGGATTACATCAATTTTATTGTGTTTAATTGTTATAAAATAAATTTTTCAAAAATTTAACAATAATTTTATTAGGTAAATGAATACTAATGAGCATATATACAAAATATACATATCACATATTATGCTTAAAAGAACAGTATATGACTGAGCAGCAGTAGTTCCCATCTGTTATTCTAGAAGGTCGGCACAGAAAGAATCATGGTTTGAAGCCAGTAATGACACCTCACATGAGACAATTTCACAACCAGCAGGTGTTTGTGGTGATGCAGTGTTGTAATCCTAGCTGTATGGGAAGCTGAGTTGGGAAAATTACAGTTGCAAGCCCACCTGGACAGTAAAGTTCCTGAAACTCCATCTCAAAAGAAGATGCTGAGTGTGGTTGCATGCAGCTGTCATCCTTGCTAATGGAAGAAAGTGAAAGGCAGATCATGGTCCAGGCTACTGCTTTGGCAGAAAGCAACAACAGCCATTGCAAGTTGAGCTGGTGATATGGCACTGAAGCCTGCCAGGCAAGTTTGAGGCCCTGAGTACAAACTGTACTACTGCCTAATAATAATAATAATAATAATAGCAATAATAATGCTTAGCTTTATATTGATGTTCTTTTTGTTTGTTGTTGTTATTGTGCCAGTACTGGGACTTTAATTCAAGGTCTGGGCACTGTTCCATAGCTTTTTCACTGGTTCTCTACCACTTGAGCCACAACTCCACTTCGGGTCTTTTGTTGGTTAATTGGAGATAAGAATCTCACAAACATTCCTGCTGGGGCTGGCTTCAAACATGATCCTTAAAACTCTGCTTCTTGAGTAGCTAGTATTACTAGCATAAGCCACCTACCCCAGAAATTTTCTGTATTTTTATTGAAGTAGTTGATACTAAAATCTTTAAGTCTATTTCATTCCATGTACATGCTTATGCAAAATTCACAGGAAAATCCTGTTTAGTTTCTTATTAACTCTTTTTTGAGGGGGTATATGTTACCCTAATATAATGTTGCTTTTTGATTGGTAACAAAATGTGCCATATCTAGCTAAATATATTTTAGTAATGAAAACTAAGAGCAGTTTCATTGCACTGTATAATGCAGTGTTTATAGGTGGCCCATTTGGAACAAGAGCGTGAGGACTTACTTTGTGTTGGTATGCTGGACTGAGCATGTTACTCATAGTTTCAAATCCTCAGTTTCTCATAGTGGTTAAATAAATTAAGATATGCTGGCTTTGTCAGATGAGATAGGATCATAGAAACACAGGTGTGTAGTATGGAGGTATGGAGAACAATTCTAATTAAGATGCTGGCAGAAAAAAGTACAGATAAGGTCAGAGGAATTATTCCTTCATTACATTATTTCTATAGTACATGCATCTTTACACAGAGAAAAAATATAAATTTAAGTATAAATTTGAACATAATAATTGGTACCCTAAAAAGGAGTAAATATGTATGTGTGTGTATATATAAATGTGTGTATGTACAGAGAGACTGGGTTACTAGAAATGAATAATTAGAAACAAAATAAAATATACTAGGGAATTTATAAAGATAGTTTTGTAGAAACAAAGCCCTAATTAATGTCATGAATATATATGTCCAAATATAAATGTCCAAAATATTAGAAAAGTGGTAATTAAAGGTCAAATTGTGGGTGAACACTCAGTTAACTGTAAAATAAGGGAGGATTCTGAAGACATATAAAAGACATTGAAGACATATAAAAGATATATAAAAGGCAAACTGTGTGTAATGTATCCAGATGTTCCCAAATATGTAATTATGCCCCATAAAGAATTATTAAAAGAGGAAAATAGCCAGGCACTGATGGCTCAAACTTGTAATCCTAGCTGTTCAGGAGGATGAAATCTGAGGATGGGAATTTGAAGACAGCCTGAGAAGAAAGTCTGTGAGACTCTTATCTCCAATTAACCAGCAAATGGAAGAAGCGGAGTTGTGGCTCAAGTGGTAGAGTGCTGGCCTTGAGTAATAATCTATACTGAAAAAATCCATTTATAGTTATTTAAGTCACAAAAACATTAAATACCAGTCAACAAAATTTCCAGGGGAAATATTCACATCTGGTGAAATAAAAAAAATTGAAGTCAATTTTGAAATCAATTTTATGAGGAGGCAAAAATCTATACTCAAACAATCAGAGGTGATAGAAAACACTGTTTAGATGTTTAATTAATCTGTTAGGTTTCCATGTGGCTTTAGATTTTATGACAAAGAAATACAAACAAAATTTGTTCAGCTTGAAACCAGCACTCAAAGAGAGGAAAAGATATTGAAAATTCTAGGTAGTAAATTGTAGAATTATAAAATGCAGTTATATATACATATGTTGTCTGGGAGTTGGTGCTCCACCTGTGAACATAGCTGAATCAGAAAGCTGAAATTTGTGGTCCGTGGTTCCCAGCCAGCCTAGGAACCATGGAACTCTTACTTCCAACAAACTACCAAAGAAGCCTTTAGTAGAGCTGTCGTTCAAGTGGTAGAGGACTATCCTTTAGCAAAAGCAGGTCAAGGGCAGCAGCCAGGCCTTGAGTTCAAGCTCTGGGGCTGGCAAAAAACAAAAACAGAACCAAAAAAGCCCCAACACTTATGGGTACATAAATCTAAATGATGTACCAACTATGTTGTAAATGTTCAATTCTATTTTCTTTTAAGGAATGGATGAAATCACAGCAAAACAAAAACAAAAATGAAAAGCAAAACAAAAAAAAAGTTCCACAGCAATGTGGTAGAAATTTAATAACATTTTGCAGATTATATAACTAGGAAATTGAGTATCATTAATTATGGGAAGAAAATAATAGCTATTTTAGGTAAAAGTATGAGCCATTGGAAATACTTTAAGAAATAAAAAAGAGGTGCTTCATATGTATAGCAGGAAGATTTTTGAAGGAAATAAAACCCTGTTTGAAATGATATTGCATAGTTGGAAAAGAGGAATTGTCTCTTCCCATGTGGAAACCCAAATGCACATAGAATTTTTCTGAATACCTAGTTAATATAAGCTACACCAATGAGTAATATTACTTTTAATATTGGTAAGTTAGTTTCTCTCCAAGGAAAGAAAATTATAAGATAAACTACTTTGATTCTTAATAGTTGTCTTTGTTGGAACCCATGTACAATGGCCAACTAAAGCTCAAGATGGCTTCCTCTACACAACTCACTGATGCAACATGGCTCACTTGAAATTGATCACAATGCTGCTTTCTTTCTTTCTTTCTTTCTTTCTTTCTTTCTTTCTTTCTTTCTTTCTTTCTTTCTTTCTTTCCTTCCTTTCTTTCTTTCTTTCTTTCTTTCTTTCTTTCTTTCTTTCTTTCTTTCTTTCTTTCTTTCTTTCTTTCTTTCCTTCCTTTCTTTCTTTCTTTCTTTCTTTCTTTCTTTCTTTCTTTCTTTCTTTCTTTCTTTCTTTCTTTCTTTCTTTCTTTCTTTCTTTCTTTCTCTTTCTTTCTTTCTTATATTTGACTGTCAATTATAAAATATTCTAAAACTTAATATTTTATCTAGTTTTAACATTTTTCTTCCCTTTTCTTTTCTTTGTTGTTTTTGTTTTTGTTTCTGTTTTTTCATTCCTGGGGCTTAAACTCAGGGCCTAGATGCTGTCTTTGACCTTTTCTTTGCTCAAGGTAGGGCTCTATACTGGAGCTACAGCTCCATTTCTAGCTTTTTGGTGATTATTTGAAGATAAGCATCTCAAAGACTTCCCTGTCTTCTTTGGCTTTAAACTGTGACCCTCTGATCTCAGCCTTCTGAGTAGCTAGGAGTGAACCATTAACTCTGGGCTATGAGTTTTAAGAGTTTATCCTTTCCTTAATACCTGTATTTCTTGGGTCCTCTCTGTCACATACAACCAATGG
Organism: Dipodomys merriami; assembly: GCF_024711535.1. Classification (NCBI taxonomy): domain Eukaryota; kingdom Metazoa; phylum Chordata; class Mammalia; order Rodentia; family Heteromyidae; genus Dipodomys; species Dipodomys merriami. The sequence continues at coordinate 28,726,760 of NW_027202826.1, read as the reverse complement.
GAGAAAAACTATCAGCTAACATGGTCATCTCAGAACGAGGGTGAGTGATAAAAATGAAATAAACACTCCATTTATTGTTAGTTTGTGTTGTTCACATGAATATTTTCTTAGTATTGTTATTTTTGAGCTAGCATCAATTAATTGTAGGAGTGGGTTTCATATGATGTACATAATGCATCTTGGATGGAGCCATCCTTTTCAATCACTTTTTTTCCCCTTCCCTCTCTGAATTCTTTGGCGGAGCTACTCTTCAGTTTTGTGAATCTCTTCTTTGTGTCTCAATAGTGAACAGAAATAGTTAGATAATTTGATCATAATAAGAAGCATGATAGAGACTTAGGAATTTGGCTCCATTGTTGATGCTACTTAAGAGAGATCACTGTTACCCACTTAAATACTCAAATGTCTCTGCACAACAAGGGGAATTACATTTCCCCCTTTGCACCAGAAACCTGACTCGGTGAGTTTGATGTGTGAAATTCCTTAGGACACCCTTTGCGTTAATTTCGGGTATGTTGGGATTATAACTCAGATTTGCTTTCTGGATCTACAAGGAAACATTATAGTTTCTGCTGCATATATTTTAGTTGACTTGAAGTATACTTTTGATTCTAGCCCTGCAAGTGTAATGAGCAATGTGTTATATTTAAAGGGATTCTGTGCCTGTCATTCAAGGGAAGATCGTGAAATGGAAAGGATGAATTCATGGAGACAAAAATCCTTTCTCAGACTCTGCAGAGACTTCCGTGTTCATACACTTTAATGTCCCTGCTGAGTTCAATACATACTCACCATATCTGGGTCACCTCTCTAGCATCTCCAGAAATGTTCTTTCCCTTGAATTCATAAAAAAAGACATAATTTTAGAAGTTAAAGATACAATTTTGTGCGTAAGCACTTGGTGACCCACATCTAAAATCCTGGTTCCTTGGGAGTCTGAGATCAGCAGTTGAAGGCCTAACATGGCTTCACTGTGAAATTCCATGTAAGTCAATATGGGGTACAGTGGCCAGCCTTTGATCCAAGCTGCTCGAGGAGGCAGATTGGGAGGATCATAGTTCAAGTTCAGCCCAGGCAAAAAGAATCCACTGGTTTTTGTTTGTTTGTTTGTTTTTGTTTTTGTTTTATGAAGATCTTCCACTACTTCCCAGAATGGTTCAACCAGTTTATATTGCTACCAAAGTGTAACAAAATTGCTTTTTGCCCACATTTGTACTAGATTCCGTTATTGTCTGTATTTTTAACAGTGGCCATTTTGACTGGAGTGAGACTACATCTCCAAACAACTAGCACAATTTGAGTAAGAAGACAAGGCTCTGAAGTCAAGACCCAGTAGGTGCACCAAAACAAACAAAACCAAAAAATGCTTTGTAGTTATTTGTTTTTCACTTAAGTACTCATGTTTATCTTGTTTTATTTTATTTTTATTGGTTGTAGGCTTGACCTCTGAGCTGGGTATACATTTTTTTAATTCAAAGCTCATATATCTATTGGTACTTATCTTTCTCATCTTTATAAAATCAGCAGGGTTTTATATTAGTTCAGTTGAGACATTATGGAAACTGTAATTCAGCATGACTGTCGAACAATTCTCTCATAACTTCAGTGTACTTTTCAAATTATTTATTAATTAAATCCCTTTATGTGTATCTAAATTTTAAAAAAGACAATGAGCCTGTTTTATCTAAAAACTCATTTCAAAGGCCATTCATTACTCTATTTGTAAAGGTTATTTCTTTTCTTATAAAAAATGAATTTTTTTTAGATATGAAGACTACAGAAATGAAAGACATTTTGTGTGCTCCTTGTGAGAAGTAGATGATGGGAAGACATGTGAAGTATTTCTGAAGCTTCTTATCCATTCATTGACAATATGACCCTGCTATTCATTTGCAACAAGACAAACCTGTCTAATTGTTCACAGAACATTTAGCCATTTATGGAACCATTATCTGGTAGGTAGTCCATGTTTCAGGTTGGCATTTTAAAGAAAAGGCACAAGGAGAGGAAGTGAATTGCTTCTTATTAGATAAAGCCGACAATGATTCAACTTAGAAAATCAAGGGGTGTACTTCTTCTAAAAACATCAATTTTATCATTTCAGAAAGTATCAAAGAAACCAGCCCCTACAATGAGCACCTTGATATATGAGTAATATCACCTTATTAGGTTAAAGACCAGATATGTTGAAATTCACATTTTAAAAACTGCAACTGGTAGCATGCTAGCCTTGAGCTGAAGAGCTGAGGGACAGCGCCCAGGCCCAGAGTTCAGGCCCCAAGACCGGACCCCCCCACCAAAAAAAAAAACAAAAAACAAAAAAAAAACCTGCAACAATCTTTTTTATTAGAATATTCTATTTTTATTGTCAAAATATATGGTTTTGGTTACTTACACCTGTATTTCTTGTTTCCCAGGAGACTAATATCTAAGGATCATGGTTTAAAGCCAACAGGGGCAGAAAAGTTGATGTGTCTCTTTTAACTACAATTAACCTGCAAAAACCTGAAAGTGGAGCTGTATCTCAAGTGGTAAAGTGTCATCCTAGATTAAAAAAGATAAATGAGAGCTCAATATTTAGCCTAGAGAGTCCTTAGTCTAGATCCTTATCTGGAATAATTAAGTAAAGTCAGAAACTCAGTATCTTGAACTATTTCTAAATCAGATCATCTTAAACAGATCTCTAAGGTATTCTATGTTTTAGACAATTTAACTAGATACTTTTCAGAGGAGAAGTTTTATTTTACTTTATTTTTTAAAAAAATTATCATCTCTAAGGTATTCTATGTTTTAGACAATTTAACTAGGTACTTTTCAGAGGAGAAGTTTTATTTTACTTTATTTAAAAAAAATTATCGTAAAGGTGATGTAGAGAGGAATTACAGTTACATGAATCAAGTAATGAGCACGTTTCCTTTTGAGAAGTGTCACCCTTCCCTCATTCTCTCCTGGCTCTTCTCTCCGACTTTCCTCCCTTGCCAGTTGTCAGAAGAGAAATTTTTATAACTGAGGGTCTTAAAAATAAATTTATACAATTACAAATCATTAAACATATAAAACACCTTAATATTACTCCTTTGTTTCAGATTTTTGTTATAATTGCTGAGAAAGACAAACTGACATTTCTCTCATTTAGAATATTAAGTAAATTGATTCCTTAGAATCAATTACAATTAGGTTTTCTAGGGAACAAAAGTAGTTGTATTCTTTTGTTATTACTATCTGTAGATGTATTTTCTTTGGTGTCACTTAATTTAAATTTAACTCAATTTTGTTAAATTTTTTTGATCAGTGAAAATTTTCCAAAAAAGTTTTATAAAGTTTTATTTTACAGGTAAAGTGGTTTATCATTCTTTTACAAGGCTAAACTTTTCAGATGCAATATCTTTCAAATGCCCAAGCATATTTTATTTAAGTAATATTTTAGTATTTTCCTTTCTAATTCTAACCAAGGAACCCAAAAGAAAAGAAAAAAGAAAAAGAAAAGCAACCAACCAATAAAACATAAAAATAACCAAGCCAAATAGTCCAGGCTGTTTTCCTATATTTTATAGATTAAAATTAGTTTTAATAATAAAGTTTGCAAAACTATCATTGAGAATGTGTAAGGAATGAGGAGTTTGATTAAACAATGTATCAATTGCCTTATAGAAGAACTCAAGTAAGAAATGAAAATATTAAATAAGCATCAGAATAATGAAGAATTATTAAATGTTCTCAAAAACATGTCTGAAACAAGTCTGACAAATTGGTTATTCACGTTACTTCCCTGCTATTGTTTACTGATTTCATTGTCTCTGTTTTGTTGAAGCATGCACATTCAGGTAGGTTGTCTATGGAAGAATGATGGAAAGTTTTCTTTTTTGATGGTTTTCTACAGACTTGTATTTTCATCCATAATACCACTTTTTATGGGTCTACGATTCAACCCAGTGGCTGTCAGAATGATTGATGAAGCACATGCTCACAAATGTTTAGAAGCTCTAGCTGCTGAGTGTTTGGACAAAGGAGCAAGGGAAAGATTTGTGAATGTTACTGGTCAATCTCTTGATGGATAAGGAAATTGCATTAGGAAACAAATACTTTTAGAAAAGCAGTTGCTTCTGAAATGGTGAAAATTTTGACTGTCGGGCATTCTCATTCCACATGCATTTAAGAATCACACAATCTGGACCAGTGTTTAGCTCTATGAAGCATTTGTGTGTGTGTGTGTGTGTGTGTGTGTGTGTGTGTGTGTGTGTGTGTGTCTTCCACATGTGATGGTAAACTAGACTTAAATTAATAGCAATCTTAGCTACTCCTACAAAGGTTTCAGATTTTTCCCAAATGAATCTTCCCTGAAGCATTTTTCTTTAATAAAGACCATACTCAATTCTGTATAATAATATGATCAATATGAGAATAGTGAAACAAGCCTTTCTCTGTAATTTGCCAAGTTTTCATTGCTTATCTTTTATCTTTTCTGAGTGTGGGTGTGTGCGCACATGTCAGTAGTGAGGGTTTAATGTTTGAGCACTGCCCTTAACAATTTCATTCAAGTCAGATACTGTATCATCTGAGCCACAGCTCCACTGCCATCTTTTGGTGGTTGATTGGAGATAAGAATCTAATGCACTTCTTGCCTGGGCTGTTTTTGAACCATGAACCTTAGCTCTCAGCCCTTTCAGTTGTTAGGATGACAGATGTCATCCTTCCATACCAGGTGAAAATGCAATTATTTATAAGAAAATATTTATTAGTCAGTGTAGGTTGTAAAACTTGTCTACAAAGCAGTTGAAGGGCTCACAAGACAGTAGGTGGGAAAAAAACCTGTTATCCTAGAAGTTTTTTTTGGGTCTGGTCATGGGGCCTGAACTCTAGGCCTGGGCACTATCTCTCAGCTCTTCAGCTCAATCCTAGAAGTTTTTAAGTCAAGCTAGACATAGCAGTACATAATCTCAAGGGCCTGGGAATTAGAGTCGGGAGTAGGAAACTCAGGCCAGCCACTGCCAAGTTACCAGTACTTAATCTCATGGACAAAACACACACACACACACACACACACACACACACACACACACACACACACACACACACACACACACACACACACTACCCAAAAGAATGGTTCAAATGGAAGGAATGGCAAAATCCCAGAGCCTAAACAAGCCTGTGGACATATGTGAACCAACTGGAGCAAATGCAATACTGATTTGCTACTACTTGGTAAGTATTTGATATTTTTGTTTAATCTAAGATGATCTAACCTTGTTTTTAAGAAATCAGTATGTATTAAATATGTTCATGCATGCCTTTCATAAAAATCCTGGAAGTTTTTTGAAACCATTTCAATTATGTACAAAAATATACTACATAATAGCTTTTTCATTTCTTATGTAATTATACTGGAAGTGCATGAAATCTCATTAGTATTTCATAAGCAAAGTAGAATCATATGAATTTGGAGAACGTATGTGATATTATGATCAACGAATGGTAAGTCATTGTTTATAACAGCTTAAATATTTTTTAAGAATTTTGTTATGAATTAAGAATTATGAATGAATTATTATGTTTCTGTTATCATTAGCTAAATTTTAGATTAGTAAGTGGCATAAACAAAAATCAAAGAAAACTTGTTTTTCATGGTTTTTATGATGAGTTTGATGATCATTTTAAATATTCATTTATGCAAAAACTAAGGGGAAATGTCCTGAAGTTAGTAACTAATTGGCAGCCATTAGTGCATTAAAATATCTTTAATGATTAAAATTCTAATATTTCCTTCCAGCTGTGAAAGTAGACCCAACAATAAAATTATGATTTTAATAGATTTAACACTAGCTTGCTGAGAGAAATTTGTA